>NC_047512.1:9128580-9488760 GCF_902827115.2 Pseudochaenichthys georgianus | reverse complement strand
TTGCTGAGTGGAGGGTGGGGCTCATTGCGTTGAATGGGGGAGTCAATTATAGAATTGAGAGTTTTTAGAAAAAAACTTCTTTAAGCGTTGTAGCTTTTTCATCTCATCTCCAGCAATAGGTGACATTTAAGAATAAGTAATAGTTTGTCATGATTTTACGGAAAAAGTATAGTTTATCAGAAATATGGAAAAGTCATTGTGTACAAATAGTATGTTGAAAATCAAAAAAGAAAACTCAATTCAATACAATTTAATGAATATTTTACCCTGTTCTAAAGTGTTACACCCTTAAAGAAAAACCCCTCCCTTACCAAGTACTTCATATTATACCCTTTTGTTAAGTGTTGCGTACATCAGGGTGTATCTCAAAGTATCTTGGTAACATAAAATAACTAAAATATGTAAGTTTATCAGAAAAAAAACCCCATTGTTTAACTGAACAAGTGTTGCATACATCAAAGTGTGTCTAAAAGTATCTTAGTAACACAAGAAAAGAGAAAAAAGCCTTGATGTCAACAAAACTGTATTTTTCCACTGAAATAGCGTTAAAATAAAAAAAGTGCCTTTAAAGAAAATGTATTCAGACAAAGTATTTTATTTTCAAAAAAAAAAAAAAGTTTAAGGTTTTGCATACATAAAAAGTGTATCTTACAGTTCCTTTGTGAGAGAATTACACACAAATCTGCCAAGTGTCAGGGAAAATTGTTAAAATCACAAACTTACCTTTTAGAGAAACAGTCTTTAAGAAAAAATCTAATCAGACTGTACTTCATTTTCTAGTTTTAAGGTTTTGCATCCCTCAAAGTGTGTCTAAAAGTATCTTGGCAAGAGAAAAAAGCCAAAATCTGCCTTTAAAAGAATCCGAATTCCTTATAAAGTACTTTATATTCACCCAGTTTCAGTTTTCAGACACCAAACTGTATCTAAAAGTATCTTGGTAACACAAGAAAAAGAGTAAGTGTAATTTCTTCGGTAATGTTACAGAATGTTTCTGAAAAATGAAGATTCCGGGACCACTTTAAATGTTTCGTTTACAATACTATTACATATAGAGGAGAGCTCTTCTTCGGGAACATCCTCTCCCCTACTTTGTACCATCCAGTCATTAAGCCCATATCCATTATCCTGGTGATAATAAGGGTAGGCTACATCAGACTTGGTTTTTCTCAGATCCATGGCTAGTTTTCAACGGTCGTCTTGATGGGGTCCTTCGTTTTAGATGATTTGCTGAGTGGGGTGGGACTTATTGCGTTGAGTGGGGGGAGTCAGTGTAGAATTGAGAGTTTTTTAGAAAAAAGTTCTTTAAGCATTGTAGCTTTTTCATCTCATCTCCAGCAATAGGTCATCATTTAAGAACAAGTAATAGTTTTGTCAAGATTCTACAGAAAAAAGTCAAAAAAAAAAAGTATAGTACGTCAGAAATATGTAAAAGTCATATAGTATGTTGAAAATCAAAAAAAGAAAACTCAATTCAATACAAATTAATGAATATTTTACCCTGTTCTAAAAGTTTTGCACCCTTAAAGAAAAACCCCTTCCTTACCAACTACTTCATATTATACCCTTTGTCAAGTGTTGTGTACATCAGGGTGTATCTCAAAGTATCTTGGTAACATAAAATAACTAAAATATGTAAGTTTATCAGAAAAGAAAAAACCTTGTTTTATCTGAACAAGTGTTGCATACACCAAAGTGTGTTTAAAAGTATCTTAGTAACACAAGAAAAAGAGAAGAAAGCGTTAATGTTAACAAACACTGGATTGTTCCACTGAAATAATAAATAAATAATTTCAAAAAGTGCTCTTAAAAAGAACAAATGTATTCAGATAAAAGTATTTTGTTAGACTATTAAGTCCACGATGGTTATATTTAACCCCTAACCCATTTGTATTATATGTCTGTTGTCCTAATAAAGCCAGAGTCACCTGAATTAATTTTGTCTCCAGACCTTTTTTATTTTTTACATTTTGTAACAATCTTAAAACATTTGTGGTTTGACTCTTTTTAAAAAAGTTCTTTTTCATCTATCATTTTCAACCAAGCAGCAAGAGGTCAAATGTAAGAACAAGTAATAGTTTGTCACGATTTTATGGGAAATAGTCAGAGCGCGATGTCACATCTTAAAGACAGCTTGAACTGGATAAATGGTTAGTCTTTTTCAAACATACCGTACGTTCTGCATGTTAGTATATCTGGCCCATCGATTTAGACCCTACTGCCTTAGACGCATGCCCTCAATAGGGTAGTCACGCTTTGGGAAGAGATGTTTCATTTCACAGATCCACCTTGATTGATATTGTGAAGAGGGACGGGGGAGGAACATTCATAGGATGAAGAAGCATAAACATAACTTGTTTGTAAAACGGACAGCACATCAGTTTCAAGAAAGATGACACCGTGTTTATGCATGACATGCAACATATCTTGAAGTCCTACAAAAAAAAAAAAAGGTACAAGTATATTGTGTTGAAAATATCGCCAAAAGTCGTAATATTGTATAATGTATTAGTTGCATGTTGTATTTTTGCTAGCAATCACTATGTAGTTTTTTCCAAAAATATAATGGAAAAAAAAGCGAGAAAGACAAAAACAAAATACGTTGAAAAGTGGATGAGTATGTCTGTCTCTCGGGGGTTGGTTAGTTAAGAGTCACAGTCTTAAAGAAAATCTGCTCAGAAAAAGTACTTAACTTTCTACCAGTTGTAGAGTTGTCATACATAAAAAACACTATCATAGGTCTAGGAGTGTTTTTAGCTGTAAAATACCTCCACATTTTAGTTTTCAGCGTACGGTTAAATCTTTCTACCATACATGCCTTTATGTCAATGGCGGTTATATATAATGTTGTATACCGTTTTTCTTCAACAAGTTTTGAAAAACGTTATTAAACTTTATTAAAGAATTCTTTCCCCTCAGCTGTTTGTAACTTTTTAGGGATCTCGCTCGTGTTAAAACTGTATCAAAAAGCTTTGGTAACCTTACCCTTCTTTTTCTTTTTAATGTTTGAGCACAGGTTTTTCTAAATACATTTATGACTGTTAACAAATAATTAAAGCCATCATTATATTCGGACAGCGACTGCATATCGCAGAGATCTGCTTGAAATTGTTGCAGCGGTCTGAGTACGAAAACTCTGTTTTCTTAACAAAATGCACCCGTGTCGACTTGTACAAATGTATATGCGTTATCCTCTGATAAATATTCTCTGACTTTCTATATATATTTAAGTATATTACCTACCTCCCCTCTGTTTACAACATGCTTGTCTCCATAGGGGGTTTATGACTTCTCCATAGGGGGTTTGGGGTTTCCCCCCTCCCTTATCCTTTAGCAAAAAAGGCTGACTTTTTAAAATATCTGTTTTTTATATGCTTTACTTTGATTTGGAGCACCCAACGGATGGCTGTAAGTTGTCACCGGTGTCTCGCTGATTAAATTCATATCAAGACGTCTCTTGGCCATTTTCTCTCGACTTGAAAAATATTTAAGAGTGACGCTGGCTTTTTATTTAGACAGAGGGAGAGGGTGAGGGGCGGGGAAAGTGTGTGTGTGTGTGTGTGTGTGTGTGTGTGTGTTCCCCCTCCTCCACCATATGTTCTCTCCCCTCATGTCCTGTCATGTCCTGTTTGCAAAAACAGAGAGGTTTAAATATATGTTTTTAAGATGCCTTACTTTTGATTAATTTCATGTTATTTGCAAGTATTTGTAAGTTACATTCGATACTGTATACAGGATTAACCACACAGGAAGTGGTAAGGAGGCGGGACATATATCCTAGGCATATTAATTGATTGAAAACAACGGCATTTTATTTTTCTCATTTTTTTAATTTTAATTTATTTTATTTTTTATTTTGAAAACCGGAAGCGGGGGCGGGACATCCGCCGGAAGCGGGGGCGGGACATCCGGTCGAACGAGGCGGGACTTCCGGTCGAACGAGGCGGGACTTCCGGTTTCAAAATAAAATAAAAAGGCGGGACTTCCGGTCAAATAAGGCGGGACTTCCGGTCGAAAAGGGGCGGGGCGACCTGTCACTTTTTCTGCATACTAATGAGATTGAAGTGGCATTTGTATTACTACTGATATAGGATAAGAAACAGAGATAGGGAGCGCAACAACCTATGAGAAAAACAATTTCATTTATTAAACAATAATCTCGAGCCTATTTAACTGCTCGAGCATCAAATGAATTAGCTCGTTATTGACTTGCAGAGCATATTTAACACTTTAAGGAATGTTAACTACGTGATTTTTTATTCTGTAGAAGTAATTTTCAATTGGGTTTTGTAAGTGAGTGCATATATTTGAAAAGGTAATTATTCATTTGAAAGAACAGCTTTTCTGGTTTATAATAAGTTAATAATAATAATAAGAACTTATGGCTGTGGCTGCGAGGGAGTGTGTTCGTCTTCCAACCAGAAGGTCGTGGGTTCAACGCCAGCCCGTGCACTCAACATGTCAATGAATCCTTGGGCAGGATACTTATCCCTGAGATGCTCCTGATGGCCAATGATGTATGAATCTGTGTGAACGTTAGCTTCCCAGAGCAAGTGTTACTACTCTGCCTGAATGGGTGCATGACGAGGAGAATGGGAGTATCTAAAGTGCTTTGAGGAGTCCTAAGTAAGGGATAATGTGCTGCGACGCGGTCATTATTACCTTCATGCCGATCTAGATCCCTCCGCTTCGCGTCGGGCTCCTGATCAGCCTGTCGGTGTTCTTTTCCCCATAATGACCAAGTCGCTGCACATTATCCCGCTTATTACATGGCCACATTCTCAACAAAGTAACGTTATGAATCCCAATATTAATTGAAATGCTTTTATGGATTTAGAAAATGATTTTATTGATTTAAAAAATAGTTTTATGTATTGATTTAAATTGACATGCATCCGCGAAGAAAAATAGTCCGATGTTACTGTTTGAACTAACGTAGCAACGGCAGGAACTGCTTCGATAGCGTTTTTGAGGAGATTTCTGATTACAGATTTGAAAACATCGCTGCTTGCTTTAAAAGTAGCACAATTCATTATGTCAAACCTTGGAAAGTATCTCGATATCCCTGCCCTGATGCCAAAGTAACTGCACACTGTATGTTTTGCCATTTGATGTATATGTCTGGACCGCTGCGTAAAAAGGAGGGTTTCTGCCCGTTACTTCTCCGCTGTTTTCTTGTCCCTCTTGTCTTTTTCTTTTCATCACTGGGGACTCATCAGCCACTAACTATTACTCCAAATTACTGTGCTCTCCAAATATATTAAAATGAATGTTAAAATCCTCCATGTTGCTATCACACGACAGCGGAAAACTAAAGACAACCAGACAGTTTGCTTGCTTTTCAAACTGTTACATTTGAAAAACAGTGAGAGCGTCTCTTGTCAGTTTGAAAAGCCAACGGTAGGACCTGCTTGCGTTTTTGAGGAGCTTTTTGATTACAGATTTGAAAACATCGCTCCTTGCTTTAAAAGTAGCACAATTCATGATGTCAAACCTTGGAAAGTATCTAGATATCCCTGCCCTAATGACAAAGTAACTGGCAAGTGAGTGAATATGTGTCGCTGTTATATGTCTATGTCTGGACCGCTGCGTAAAAAGGAGGGTTTCTGCCCCGTTACTTCTCCGCTGTTTTTCTTGTCCCAGTTCGAAAAGCAAACTGCATGCAGTTTGCTTTTCGGCCCAACTGTATACAGTTAAATCGACCGGACTTCTTTCTGAAGATGTGAGCGTCCTTAACAACGGTCAATAAGTGCTTGACAGCGGTCTGTCTGTTCGGTATTAACAACGTGTCACGTGTTCTGAATTGACCAATCAGAATCGAGTATTCAACTAAGCCATGTAATAAAGATCTGATAAAGCGCTATGTAAGTAAAGTCTATTTCTGATTGACCATTTAAACTAAACTGGCTACAGTATGAAGGTACGGGGAATGTCACAATCATTTTAATAGTGTAGAAAAATAGGCCCATACTCTTCAGACAGACCAGTGTTTTTGTTTTTCTGTTGGAAAGTTGTGTGTATGACTGCCTGTAAAGCACACATGACAGTTGTTTCTGTGCTGGAGAGAAGCTTAACTGCAGATGGAGATGCGTTGCTATGCAACTGGGATTTCAAAAGTACTTGCAGCACCAGGGTCACATTTCAACGTCTGTCTCCATCAGCTTGGCAGGAACTGATGACTGCTAACAATGCTATTTTTAAAGCATCTCATTTGAAACCCTCTAAATGTGAATATTATATAGGCCTAGCATATATAATGTGGTAAGTTTGTGCATTATTCAGGAAAGGTACGGTAACTTCTCTCCTCACTTGTTCATATCTAGCTCTCCTTCATCTATATTACTAAAGGGATAAGATGTAGAGGCTCATTCATATTGCCATAATGCTACCAGTAATGTTTGGAAGTTAAGGTTAATCAAATGTTGATCCTGTCAGTAGCACAGGATGTTAAAATAAACACATATATGAAAGAATGTGGTGCATAGAAAAGCTAAAAAATCTTCTAACATCTTTCTGTTTCCGAAAGGCATATTATTGACTTACACTGTTATCTTTAAAAATGTTTCCGTGCTTAACAACCTCGTCTGCTTCAAAGTACAGCCCATTTTTCCCATCGTCCCCCACACCCCAGCTCCTACTCCATAATCTACACGGTGTATTAAATGCACATCATATAATGTGTTCATTGTGTCGTCTTGCCTGAAGGACTTTTATTATTGTTCCATCTGTATTTTCAATGGTCAAGGGTTGTGAATAGTAGCACACATTGAGTAAGGAAAGATCAGCAAGTGACTTTTTACTCCATCACTCCATCCTATACACACGCACAGCCCCCCAATACTTCCATAAGAAAGCCCCCCTTGTTTGGCTTTCTCAGCTGGAAACATCCTGAAGAAAGCTTTTCATCGATGTAAATTGCAAGTTCTGAAAAACTTTAAAATGTCTTGTTAAGATGGACATTTTATTTTCCAGTGAGCTGCTTCCTCAGACTCCCAAAGTCCAGTTCACCACAACAAACCACATCCCAGCACTCAACTCACACACACGGCACCTTTCAGACGTGGAGGCTCACCGGGAGACGGAGAGGTCAGTGGAGCGCGGCGGGCGGGCGGGCGGGCGGGCGGGGGGGGCAGCCTGTGAAGTTGTGTGCTCAGTCCACCATGGAATGACCTGAAAAACCGGAAAACCGTACCCTGTTTCTTTTAATGGGAAGCCAGTCACTGCAACCAAATAAGACACGCATCACTGAAACACTCATTCACATACGCCGGCCGAGGGCAGGCAAAGGGGCAGTGTGTTGTTGAAAAGCCTAAAACAACATCCACCTTGCAGCTCTGTCAATAACACCACAGAAAAGTGAAATTAGTGGCTTTTTGATACAATGGTGATTTATCTTCCAGATCAAAATGGCTGCAGGAAAAAGCCACAGCTGAGTTACATTGTTCCCCTTTAGGTGGCAGTGTTCCCCTCTTCATCACTGCTGCTCTGTTCTGGAAGGAATTAGACAAAACCATTAATTTCCTCCCCCGCAGCTCACACCAGGCTGCACTTGTCACTGGGAGAACTGGTGCAACATCCTGCATCACAATAACAGCACCAGTATAAATCCAGACATCCAGCTCATGCAAACGCATGCTGTCTTGGGAAAAATGTATTGTCAGTTTACATCATTATTGTAATCTCTATTAACCCCAGTGTGTAGCATACTGTTAGACTAATTTGATAATGGTGCATTTAATACAATTTAAATATTGGCACTTGAGGTAATGGCCATGAAGCAATAGCTCAGTGAGGAAATATCAGTATAATGTGTCATATAGGTCATACCATCAAGGTTCAAAGCCATAGTTACCCTGCTGAAGGGTCCTCAACAAAAGCTTTTTAACACCAGGCTGAGAAGCAGTGTTGTTTTGCCACTTTCACCACTTGAAGTCTGCAAAAATAAATGGGGGTTATTTAATCACCATTTAAGAAAGACAGCCATATGTCCTGTTCTGTGTTTGACCCAGAGCTCTGACTTGTGAAGAGGCAAAAATAAAAATAAAATATTCAAAAAGCAGTCAACTTGTAAGGTGTTTGATGTATGGAACGACAACATAATGGTTTCCATCCATAACTGCACAAACAGATGACTGCATTCTTGTGATTTTTGATTATAACTGACTTTGTCCTTTGCCTGTATGGATATGGTGAGAATTGTAAGATAATAATCTAAAAGTACAGTCTGTTAAGCTATTTTTAGAGCTTTTAACCTCATTTTACAATCTACATTCAACAAGTCGACATTGTGTGGCCCAGGGCCGAATTCACCATATACATTGGGGGGGGGGGACATCCCCCAATGTATATGGTGTAGACATCCCCCAATATATAGCCTAACTGATATAAAAACAATTCAATAAAATGGCTACTCTATTTAGCTCAATGTACTTCCTGGTCAGTTCGGCAACACAGAAACCACAACAATGGAGCGGTTCATCGATTTTACTTTGAGCTTGGCCTTAAATATAAAGATATAACATCAGTGCTTGGCAATAGGCACAGGTTTCACATACGTGAAAGACACCTCAAGAGAACACTCAGAGCAAGGGGACATGCACGTCGCAAAGCATATGATGAGTTATTGACAGAATCTAATTTCGCGGATCAATAACTCATGAACATAACGTTGTAAAATATAAACAACATGACTTTACAATCATAGCAAGGTAGACAAGGAGCTACAGAGTCGTTTTTATCAGAACAGTCCGATACGCGCCGTCATCCGAGCTAAACTTCAAGAATTGGTCACAATCTGCAGCTGGAGGAGGGAGAGGAGTGCTTAGGGACCATCTACTAACTGCAACGGGGTTTTGCGAGCTCCGTACTTTTTAATTTTGTATACTTGAAAATCTTTATTTTCTGTTATTGTGAACTTCACCAAAATGATATATTCTTTTCATATGTAAATTGGTTCGGCCTTTGTTTGTTTATGCTTACTTTTATTTCGTACCCGGGGGGTGTATTTCGCTGTCGCACGTCCGAGTCCAGCTTCAGTTAGCGTCGATGCTCCAAGCAGGTCAGACATGTTTTAATTTGCCCTCCATCAGTTCTGGTATCTTTTTCTAGTTAGCCCTAAACTAATCTATATTATTTTATTTCGTAATGGTAATGTTAATGAACCCTCCGGTTTAGCTTCTTTGTGTAAATAACTTGTAGTTCTGATGTTAAAACCGAACTTTTCAGGAATAGTAGCTAGGGGAGTGATTTGTAAAATATGTATACAAAAGAACAGTTCTGTTTCATATGGGTGTTGAGAGATGTATCCATAGATCTCTTAATTTTGCTCTCAAAGTGCACCAGATTGATGCTTTCAACTTCAACAATTAAAAATCTTCCCAGGGGAGCATGCCCCCGGACCGCCCCCGAGGAGGTTAGGTCCACGTCAGATTGTCCCACCCACATTGAGGATGCTTCCTATGCCCATGCCCGAGACACAGTTTCGTGAATATTGTTGGTTTTTGCCCCCACAGGCGGAGGCATGGGGTTTAACAGGTTTTAAAGTATCCCATGTGTTGTATTTTCCTTTAGAATGACAGGAAATTAATATTCAAATTTTGATTGAAGTTGTGGTCCCCCCCAATGTAGACTCCATGGTTACGGCCTTGGTGTGGCCTATGTAAAAATGTAATGTGTCCTTTAAGTAATAACAAGTGGCTTTGTATGGGAGCACCATGACACAGGTAAATACTATATAGTATATATTTACTTATAGACAGGGGCAGAAAACCAAAACCTTAAGCCATCTGAATACATGACGATATCAGCTTCTTCTTATTTTTCATAATACGGAAGAAGATTCTTCAACAAACAATCTCTGATCATCTTTAGATCTGTTTTAAACACAACATATGCAACTAAAACAGGGTCAAACATGAGATCTTAAACAAAATAAGCCTCGTTGTAAAACTCAAGGTGTGAAATGAACAGATTTCCTGAAAAACATTTAGACTTTTAGCCATTGTTAACGTTCGTTGCCTAACCATGCAAGCTCTTGAAGTGATCACAAAAGCCTTGAATTGTATTCTGAATTTGATGAAGTGATATTTCTTTCCTGCTCACAATGTTCATTCAATATTTTGCCCGTGGTGTTCCCTATTGTAACACTTTTCCCCCACAGTTCCAAAGGTCACAAATGAACTACCATGTTCAAATACTACTGTCCAACAAGAAAAGTGTTCCCATTTCCATCTTTCAATTTTTCTTCTGACCTTTTGGGGCAATAAGTGAAAGAAAGGTGAGGTCTTTATTTTTTAGCACTGTACTGCCAAGTGAAATCCTTGTGTATTTGTCACACTTGGCAATTACAATCTTTGTAATTACCAAGACTTTAAATGGTGAATGTAGCCAAGGATTAGATTGCCCTTGATTAACTTAACTATTTTCAATCAGCAGAAATGTTTGAAATGGTAACCTATTGAAAATTGTCAAAAGGGAAACGAGGAGATGTATAATTTCTTGCGAACAGAAACTCTGAACATGCCTCCCTCTTGATTTGAGGGAAAATGCCATTCGTAATTACATCTGGTCTCACAGATAATTGTGCAGCACCCTCTGTTTATTAATTCCAAACAAACCAGCCCCCTGCCAAATGACACTGAATGATTAACTGAACATTTCCTATCAGGCTGTGCAGATAATCAGGGGTTCAATATTACAGGCATAACATTTATAAATAATCTCTGGAAGTATAACATGTAAAAAATTGATGAACAAAGCCATGGGGGCAACAGCTAGCATGTTCTAACATCAACAAAACCCTTTATCCTGTGATCACACATGTCAAAATATATATATTGTAAATACATATTGCATATTTAGAAAGTCATTCATAACAGCAGCCTTAATATCACATTATCAAGTCATAAGTCAGTCAAACAACTATCCTGTAAGGGCCCCTTTTTTGCTTTTTGGGGGTTTCCTTTTCCTGTACTGTGTTATATAGGTTTTTGTGCATGTAAATGGTCTGCAAAGGCAAGTATCCCAGAGGGAGTTTCTCTCGCACATTCTACCCCCCCTGCCTGAAACGCCACCATTGGACTCTTCCATATCCTAGTGACATCAATATGTAACACTGATGCTTCTATTGGCTAGTGCTCCAACACATTGTACGTGATAGGCTAAGGGGCGGGATATCTCTCAGTGGTTGACCAATCACAACAGAAGCGGCCAGCTGACCAATCAGAGCAGACTGGACTCTGGTTTCAGACAGAGGGTGAGAAACAGGAAGTATGAGAAAACTAAAGAGCTTTTTGAACATTAAAGCATCGAAACGTGTTACAGAGTAGAGGCACAAAATACAAATAGGAGCTGAAATAATTAAGCAAAATCATACCATCAAAAGCTTCCTGAGATTTATTTCATAAAAAGCACAACTTTTTTTGTTATACTTGCATGAGGCCACCGTACACTTCGTTTCAAGACACGAACCATCCTTCTTCACATTTGATCGAACCAGTTCTTAACGAGACTTTGCACTTGATATCGATTTGATGATGATCATATTTGCATAATTTGGTGTTTTTTTCCACAGTTATGAATGTTGCACCGTCCTCTGAATCATCATTTCAAAGAGGTTGTAGTGCCCACGTACTCTTTGAAATATTGCTTTTGAAGCAGACACTACAAAAGGAATGATCCAGGGAATTGAGCGCATATTTCCAGGCACTTTCTCTCAACTCCAGCCCCACTTCACTTTGGCTGACATTTTCAATTAGCAGATGTTTCAATCCTAAACCCTTGATAATTCACAATTCATTACAACAAAGTATATGATCCAGGCACAACACACACACAGACCCGTACGGATGTTGTTGTTGTTTAATTTCTAGATTGTTTTCAGGCTCAAGGTGATGTTATGCCTCATGTTCATGTCCTTCTGAGATTTGAATTCACACAGCAGACTTCAGCTGTCATTCAAAACCACATGAGTCACCAGCTGAGAAACGTCCCACACAAAGATATCTTTTTACATTTTCGTGTCATCCCTTGTGTCGGTTTATCAGCAGGATGCAGGATGAGTCAGTGCAGCAGGTGCCTTTGCAAGCCCACTGAAGGCTTGAAACCCGGAGCTCAAAACACTCCCATATGGAGGAAGGGACACATCTTAAATACGCATTATTCTGACAAAGTGGAAATGATGAGGGCTCTTTGCCACTGAATTAAGAAAGATATGAAAGCCAGCTTTAAAGCTAACGTATTATACATATTTGCTTTATAAAGCCCCTTTATTAAACTATAACTCAATACTCTTGCGATTGTCCTACAGAAAATAATTGATACAGTCATCTGTTTGTCAGTTTTTCTAGATCACCTAAGGCAGGGGGGTCAAACTCAATGTCATGGCGGGCCACATCAGCATTATGGTTGCACTCAAAGGGCCGGTTGTAGCTATATAAATATACATATATAAAATTATGTATTATATTACATTATTGCCGCTGTATTTGATTATTATCGGAGAGGGTATGACTTCATAATTAACTACGTCTGAAAGCAGAAGTCTGGGGAAAATAATTGCAAGTCCCTTCAGTGTGCATGTCACAAAATGAGATGCATTGTGGGACATGTAGTATATGGGCAATGTGCTTCTGTAAAGTGGCATGTAACCGTATAATAAACGTATTCTATTCTTTGCAAGCTCTTGAGGGCCGCATAAAATGAAGTCGCGGGCCGTATTTGGCCCCCGGGCCTTGAGTTTGACACCCCTGACCTAAGGGATCTGCTACATTTATTCGCCTGTCTGCATTCTTTCCATTTTTCTTTTTTATTCAGATTATTTTCTGCATTGAGCATTTTAAGATATCAAATTAATTGTGATATACAGTATGGTAAGAAATGCAATCCTCTTCATATATGTTAAGGGTTATCGACGGAAACCTTGATATACATGAATAACACATCGTAAAAAAACAAGAAAAAGCATCAAGAAGTAATGGTTTTCCTTCAACACTCCTTACCACCACACAAACTCCTTCCGCCTAGTTTGGGAATGATAGTCATTTAGTCATGCATATTATTTTAATCCTGTATCTTGTTAAAAAAAGTATATATTATTACAGGCTGACAATGACAAGATAATATCATGAGCTTTCAGTGCAAAAAATCTACTCAGCATTAGCCATTTAAATTCCATATGTGTCATTGTCTGTCTGATATACACCAGCATACACACGGTCATTCATTTGCCCGACGTTTCCATTTCTACAGCTTTTCCTTTCATCTGATGCCTTTGTTTTTGGGGGAGCTGCCATGTTCTCTGCCAACTCAGACTGCATTTGAGGTCTATTATTTATCGCTGACTGTCACTGGGCCCAGAAGGGAGGGGAAGAAGAGGGAAAACATGTATTTTCTATTATTCTTTGAAACACCTCCTCACACAACACAATAAGAAGCCGGTGTTCTCAGTGACTGTGTGAGTTTTAATTGGTCTGCTTCAGTGAACATCTTAGCCTTGGAGGTACAGTTGTTTGTTTTAACAATAAATATTAAGTTTTAATTGTGAACTTTGCTTGTCATCTTCAACATGTGCTAGATATAAAACTGTTCTCTGTCAAAGAAGTGTATGAAATGGTCAATTTAAAGTGAATATGACAATCACTCTTTGGGATGAATACAGATAATAACAGATAACTGCCATCATTGAACGGAGGTAAGGTGATTATTTGCTCATTGTAAAGTTGTATGGAACATACTTTACTTTATTGATTTAGCTGTTTTCAGACAAATCACTCTAAAAAGCCACTCTACTTTACCTGCAAAGCACCATAGACTGTAGACAGACATTAGAGACTAAATGGTGAAAAGTGGAGCATTTAGCAGCTAAAGAGCTCGATGTTTCATAAAAATGAAAAAGACATAATGTTTTTAATTTTAATTTAATTTTTTAATTTATCCTTTATTTATCCAGGAATGTCCCATTGAGATACAAGATCTCTTCTTCCAGGGAGTCCTGACCAACACGGCACACAACAAGTTTCAACATAAAACAAAGGCATTAAACAAAAAAAACATACAATTCAAATAGAAATACAGAAGGCCATTTGTGATGTGGCAAGAAGCATAATCACATCAGCAATAGCATCAGGTAAAACAGTTACATGTTTCATGAAGGGCTAATCGTAGCATACCTTTAAAAGCATTTACATTAGGAAGCCTGATGTTGCCTACTGGATGGTCAAATAAGAACATTTTTTAAATCAATATTACTAAATCAAGATGAGGCTGCACTCATGTTGTCAAAATGGTTATTTAAATACATTTTTTTTTTTGAAGGAGCATTTTTGGGGGGGGGGGGGGGTCGTTTGCATTTTATTGACAGTATTATTCCAAAGAAAAGGCCAATGCATCCCCAACAGATTGCTTTTGATCAGTTCTTTGAATTCAATCATGAATTGTTGATTTAGCTCCTCATAATTCTGCATGTTAATTAGGTATACAACTTGGATTCACTGTGAAAAATAATAAAAATGGACTTCAAGTTATGTAAAGTTTGGACAAGATGTCCTATGGCGCATTTCCACTACAGCGCGGTTTAAGCGTGCCGTGCCGTGCCCAGCCCGTTTTTGATTGCGTTTCCACTCGGCGTAGTTCCGGCTAGCGGGTACTTTTTCACTGTTTTCTGGCTCTCCAGAATCGAGGTTCTTTCCGGGCCAACAACCGGGCTGAGTATGCTAAACTAGTGAGAGAATCGCTGGCAACTACTACAACATGAACATATTTTACCGTGATTTAATTGTAATACACGTTTCAAAATGATGCCGAAGTAACAACATACTGATACCGGTTAGTAAAAACCATGAATTAATGCTTTGACAAGTCTGCAGACAGACGGCAGGCGAAAAACCCTTTTAAAATGCGTGTTTTCTGAATGGAGATCGGCTAAGCTAACGCAGTATATGCTCCGACCGTCCACACTCACAACAACGTCCTGCAGACATAAATAAAGCAGCGACTGTATTCGCCATGACACAGGCAGTCTGTGGTTTGTACTTGTTTAACTTTTGTCTAGTTTATGAACAGATATGAGGAGCTGTGAGCTCTGAGGGCTAACAGCTAACGGCTGATGTTGGTTTTGTGTTTCGCATTGAAGATGACATCAAGGCCAGTTCCTAAACTGTTATGGAAACGTAGCATAAAGTGAGCCTGACCTACCAAGGCCTAACTATACCGTACTAAGCCGTGCGAGGCCCTGCAGTGGAAATGCGCCATTAGTGTCCTCTCAGATGTTTCACCACCACCCTGACCACCACACCCAAGACTTTTTTTCCTTTGGCACTGAATATAAACAAACTATAAACATGCTGTAACATAATTCCAATGTTGATGTAGTTCTTCAAAACAAAAACAACAGACTAAATAAGAACGAGCTATGCTTGAGATGAAGAAAAAAGTGTAATTTAGTTCCACAAATGGCCAGTTTTTAGTGCATGCTACAACCCACATGCTTTCAGACATAACTATTCTCTAAAGTCTGCAGTAATAATCACTTGGGTTAAGAGAGTAAACAAGTCCTGTGGCCTGCTGACAAAGACAAATGACACACTCCTTCTCCGACCCTTTACTATGCTTTTTCCCTCCGTGCATCCAGCTGGGTCTAAAGCAGGGACGGAACAGATGTCATGTTCTGGCTTTAAAAAACTCTGTTTTCCGAGATAGAGAAGGAGAAGCTGAGGGAAGAAGTGGAGAAAAAGAGATGCTCTAATTCTCTAATTGGCCAACTGTGGTGTTCCCTCTGTGGAAATGGCCTTGTAACGGCTCTATAATGGGCTCTTTCTCACACAGGTGCTTTCCCAGCGCCACGCCAGCCCCCAGCACAGATGGAGGAACTTCATCTTAGTCTCTCCCACAGTCATTTGCCTTTTCAAAAGAATCTCCATAATTACAACAATGAACTATGCTGCTAGTCGTTTTGCATGGTCACACTTCTCTACTTCAATTATCATATAATATATTAAATACTTAACATATTTCAAAGTTTTCATTTTTCCATACTACATTTTATATATTGACAGTCACTTGACAGTTTGTAGTGATTTCAAAGTAAAGATACATGTTTTCTTGGTAATGAAGTTTGTGCTTGGAAGGCTACATGCTTTTGGACCTTTAAGGGTAAACGTTTGATTATTTCTAATTAACATGTTAAAGGTGGGGTAGGTAAGTTTGAAAAACCGGCTCGAGATCGCTAGAATTTGAAAATACACAACCGGAGAAAATCTGCCACTTCCTCACAGAGCCCGTCCTCCAACACACACGAACGCGCACATGACCAATGAGGGCACGAGGTAAGTTTGTGCCCCGATGGAAGGCTGACAGGCAGGTAGGCCGTCCAATCGGCTTGGATTGGATTGGTTGTACTTTTTACAGTATCACGGCTTCTACAGATGACATTTTTTTATGGATTTTTTGTCAAAGCACTTAAGATATTCATTGCTATCGGGATGTTAAGAGCATTCCATGGAATATAACAAAAAGTGTATCTCGAGCCGGTTTCTGAAACTTACCTACCCCACCTTTAATACCATTACAAAATAAACAGAGTGAGCCATGTCTGATTTAATTTGACCTACTTGTGTGCTAGCTATTGTTCACCAAGGAGCATATCATTTGTGGATATTTTGATAGTAAAATCATGATCAGACAAAATTACCTAATAGCAAACTTGGCTTGTTGGAAAGTAATTTTTAACATTTTTTCTAAAATATTATACTTGCCAGTTTTGTTGCTGAACATTTTGAAAATGTTGACATATTATTATTACATATCGTTGGTTCCACCAAAACTGATACAAATCCCACTTTTGGATGTTAAAACAAGTAAACACACTCAACATTGCTGATGTAGTTTACACAAAGGGTATACTTTAATAAAAAGCTCTATATTTATCATTTTATCATCTGGTTTAGTCATTTAGAAACACAGTTAATGAGTGACAATCTAGATGTAAGGCACAAGTGAGACAGCAGATCTTTAACAAGGCCTTAAATCTCTCTAAGATTTTCCAGGTCTCAACACTCACCACAGGCACAATAACACATCAGAGACAAGTGCAGACAAATAACCCCATATAGTAAACTGAATTTAAACCACAGTCTCATTAACTCTTAGCAACGGGCTCATATCAAACGGAATAGTACAATGATGAATTTAAAATAAATTGTAAGTCAGAGACAGGGAGCTAATTATTTTGCGGTCCTCTATCATTGTAACAACTTCAAAATAAAGTTGTGTTAGACTGATCACGGAGAAACAGTCGTTTAAGGCAGACATATACGCACTGTATGCACCTCTTTCAATCAGTCATTCAAAATATATTTCATTTCCGATGAAGAAACAATTCAAGTTCTGAAATTTAGAAACAAAGATGTGTGATTACCTTAAGACATTTAGTCTTTAGTGTTACGAAGTACATTGTATACTTTGCATTAGGTTGATATCCCACCTCTATGAATATGACTCAGGGTTAGGGTTAGGGTTACAACACATAATTGCTTTGTGGGATTACATAAGTGTGTGATCTCAAATCTCACCAGGAAAGGACATTTGATTATATTGCTTTCCTCCAGTTTCTCTCCTTTCCTCCTTTCCTTTATATTGTACATGCATAGTGAAGTTATATATAATAATTTCTGCCACCATGGGCAAATGTATGTCCACTCTTTCCTTCTTTGCAGCTCCTAAATGTACGTGTTGTTCGTTCTGACTAAATTACACACATCTTACCTCTGAGTGCTTTAGTAATTATGACTTTAGTGCATATTGTGTATGAGCAACAGCTGATCTTCCTCTTACTTTGTTTGTGTTAAGAAAATATCTCAAAAATATCTATAATTCAGTTTATTTGCTGTACCTATAGGAATGGTATCACACAAGGGGTTAAATGTGTGTATCTGTGTGTGTGTCTATCTTAATTGCCTTTTTAACGTCCAGACTGACATCATTTATTTATTTATTTATCCTTTATTTATCCAGGAATGTCCCATTGAGATACAAGATCTCTTCTTCCAGGGAGTCCTAGTCTAAGTGTCTGACTTGTGTTTGGAAAGCTTCCTCACGCTTTAGCTCTGGAGGGGGGCTGGAAGTGTGGTTGCCTGGCAACAGGTTGTATAGTCTGAGAGCAGAGCTGCAGGCTACAAAATAAAACCCACGCTTTTAAAATTACCAGGCGAGTTTCCTCTCTGCCAAAATGGCATTTAAGTCCTCCTGTTGCTTTATTACATGTGACTTGTGCTGTTTCTTTTCAATTCCTTTCCCCATACTTTCACATCATACTAACAATGTAATGTTAAAGAGCTATTACATAATCTTCCTTTGATTGGTGATCTGACATACAGTATTTCGGCAGATGCTATTGGCACCCAGGTAACTATAGTGAACAGTGCTATTGGCATCTGGGTAAAACAATTGTTAACACTGCTATTTGCACAAATAGACACTCCGACATATTTCACTATAAGTCTTACGACAGCTAAATGGGCATGTATTATCTTGTTGACCTGTCTCAAGTAATTGATGTATGTAACAAAATAATTATAAGAATGTCCGGAAAAGCTTCATGGTGGCCACTCACAATGAATGCCATAGGCCTTTTCCCCCCATAGACAGAATACAAACATGTGCAATTGTTCCTATATTAATCATGTCTAGCTAAATTATATTTCCACATTTCCATCATAGCCACCTGCTTCTCACTGAGACAAAAACATCAGAAATAAGAGCTGATTATGTCTGATATTACCACTTGCTTACATATTTTATATTCAGCTGTTAATGCAACATGTTCAGGCTTTTACTGTGTTGTATGTGCTGTACTGCCTAGATATTTTTAACAATGCATTTTTGTTCCCTGCAATAGCATCTCGTTCAGTGCTTTCTCTGTTGTTGTTTGTGTCTCCTGCTTGTTGCTCTGAATTCAGATTTAAATAAGTAACACTATCCCCTATTTGCAAATGTCCACTTGCTTCACAAAATCTGTAATTTATTATGAGAGAAAGATATGGAATACTTTCCTATCCACTGCTGTCGGCTATGTGAACCATTTACTAAAAAACCTTGCAATGTTTAATGGCGTTATTTATGACCCCTTTCTTCAACCACAATTCCCGCAGGCATCTCTTCAGTCTCATTTCTGTGTTGCCTGAGGGAGATATTTGCATAGAGTAACTCTACTTATAGAGGCAGTTTCTCCTGTGTGCCGGCCAGGATGCTAATTTCCATAGCAACGCTATCTCAAAGAAAGCTGGAGAGGGGCCTCTTCACCGACAAGCAGCATCCCTGTGTGTTACTATAGATACCTGATCAAAGACATCACACATGTGTAAGTCTTATAGTCATTTAATCATGATTTTTGGAAAAGGATAAGATAGTTGCAGATTCAATGGTTAACAGTTCCTGCTTTTATTTTGAAATATGACATAATGGTGTAATCATCCCACAAGTATGTACTATGATGGCAGTTGCTATGCATGAGAAACAAGTGTTTGTAATGCTCACTGGAATAAATTATTTCCCCAGCCTGTCATTGATTTAAATATGTCAACAAGCTACAGTATTTTGTTTACTGAATTTTGAATGGAGTGAGCTAAACAGACACATAATCTTTGTGCTCATTTTCTCACGATTAACAAGCCTTTCATGTTTTGTTCCCCTCTCAACCCAACACAGATGTGGACACAGAGTGGTCATAGCTCCAGTGGTCAGGGGTGGGGCCGGCAGCATGGAGGAGTTTGTTTTAATATGTCCACTTGGTAAATCCTCGGGGGAAATGTCATGGATTCTGCTGCAGATGTTTCACTGTGTTTGCATGCATGGAATTGGGGTTGGGCCTTTTGATCTAAATGAAAAAACACCGCAGAGGCTTGCAGCACAGGCGAGTTGAAGCTCTAGGAGCAAATCGCAAACCGTTCCCACCGCCGGATTTTCCCAGGTTACCCTGCGGAGTCTACCTTCTGTGATCAGAGACATGGGAATGCCACGGCCCGTCGCCTTGATGCATCTCTCTCTTGGCACAGCCGTCGTTTGGCATCTCCTGTGGAAACACTCTGAGAGGGTGCCAGCAGTGGCAGACCACCAGTTCCTACATGCTTCCTCCCACAGAGCTAATTTTCATATCAACTCTGCTCTCTCATCAGCCTGTTGTTTTACCACACACAGGATTTCCTTTTCTATGCAAATCTGTTCAACTATGAACTAAACAACAGTAGATGCACTTCAGGAAAAAGGTGGAGCATTCTCCTGATGTTTGCTATCACAAATCATTTTCTAAAAATCTATAACTACATCAACACAGATGACTCCCAGTCTCCCTTGAAATTGATGTAGGATTAATGAATTGCAAACAATACTGTGTTGCCAAATACAAAACAGAGAGAGTGGGCATTAAGTGCAAACATTGATGCACTTATCTTCCCTCTGTTTAGCATTTACAGGATAAGCAGTATACACATATTTCACAAATGCTTAACACACTATGACGACATCTGTATGTGTTATATCTCTCAACTATTAAAGCTTCTCCTTTGAAGACAAATGAAAAAAACGTCCCTGTTTGTGGTCATTGAAAATGTCAATACAACATGATAAATCCTTTATTAAACGGTGCTATACCATAGACTGTAGGCGAGTACATACTCGACAGGGGGACTTAAAGTCAAGTGTTATTGTTTTTCTTTGGCTCTACTCAGACTTGCATGACATACCTAAGTGATGCATTCAAAGGACTGGTCTCTCAGCAGGAGACTGTGACTGTCTGGTATGCCCTTTGGTTTGTTTGACTCACACACAGTTCTGTTTCCACTGGGATAGTCACAAAGAGACTTTTAATCGGTTATCTTAGAAAAACATTACCTGAAACATACTACATTTCCCCTGAAGGCTGAACAATGGTCCCACAATCAAAACATGGAAACATCCTAATCTCAGATATGGTCAGACAGACAAAGACACATAGTAAGACGAACAAATGCACCACCGTCAACTTAGATAGCAAGGTCCTAGAAAGACATGATACAACATTCGTACCTGATGTTGGTGATGATGATTGTATGGAAGAAACATCTCAGCTCAAACGCAGTAATACCATTTCAATGTAAAGTGTATTATGAATATGTCACATACCACTAAACCAACAAATTGTAAATTGCAGGGGATTTAGTATTGATCCTTGTGGGACCCTATATTCCTCATCTCAGGGATTTGAAGTCATCCACAATTTGACAAGTGTCAAAACAGTACACTTAAAACCCATGGAAAGAACTTCCTCTACCAATATGATGTTATTGGGAGAACCAACATTGTTGGACACATTTGCAAACAGTGGTGCACAATGTCGCCCTTAAACCAATATTTTATTGAATAAGGATGTGGTAGTCCCTATTATTTTAATTGCTCCATATGCAGCATTTCTCTACAGCACCGTTCTGAGGGTTGGGAGTGTGCGGTAGTTATTCTACTTCAGATTTTATGACTACATTATGACATTTAAAATGATTTTCCATCCCCAAACCATATTACTTGACACTGGTTTAGACAGTAGATGATTATACATTAGATTAAAGTACACCACCATGTAAATGAATCCCTGATGGCTTGTATACAAATGTCAAAATGGCATGTTTTTCACGTGAGCCATTTTTTTTTATGGGGGATTTGGATTCACAACTGAAATATATAGATGCTGAGAGATGCAGGCTATCCATAGATCTCTTCATGTTGCTCTCAAAGTGCACCAGATTGATGCATTTAACTTCAATATTTAAAAAATAATCTTCCCGGGGGAGCATGCCCCCAGACCCTCCTAGAGAAGGTCCACCCCACCTAAAATATGTTCACATGGATAGGATACTAAATACATTTGCACACTTTTTATATGGTGGCCTATGTCCATATGTTTCTGTTTTGGTGGTCGTACCACAACCAGTGAAAGTCATAGGTGCGCTATAAAATAGCACTACACCCTGCAATGTGTGTGAAAGACAATAGACGTTACAGCATGTTTTTGGAAATTTAAGTTGCGTTGGTGTTTGTGTGTTGGTTGTTGACGGCAGTGTGTGCCCGCCCTTGGTAAATGATTCCCCCCCATTCGATTTGTTCTAGAGCCGACCCTGGTAAGTAGTAGGATCAGTGTAATGGCAATTTTAATGTTCCAATGTCCTATATATCCTTTTGCCAATACTTGGACGGTTTAGAGTGATCCTGACGCAGACACAAACAGATGAATTTCCGGTCTTTTGCTGCAGTTTAGAATGATGGTTATTGCTTTACATACCAAGGTTTAAGTATACAGTGAGGGTTGGGGTATGAGCATCTGCCGGCTGGGCTGGTAGAATCGGTATGCTCTTCCTCCTGTGTCCTCGTCATTTCCTGTCACCTGTAACCCCTTTATACACCCGGTGCAGCTAAACCCCGCCACCAAGTGTTCAAAATAATATTGCACTATAGGCCTACATATAAATAAGGTAAACTGAGACACCAACAACACCACTTGGCTCATACAATCAGTAAACAAGACGGCTAATCATTTTGTCAGCAGTAAAAGCTTTAAAATGCTATGAGCACGCTATTGCCTTTATCCCATCTGCGATATCGACAGCGTGTACAGAGACCTCATCAGACTTCTTCCTAGATAATCCCCATAGATCCAGGCATCATACATTGACAAGGTAAAACATGTTTGATTTCATTATTTGCCTCCGGGCAACGTCACATTATACATTTCTGCAGGGAATTTTCCGATAGGGCTTACTGTTTCCTACGAATGTGCTGCATGGAAATGCAGCGCTCACATCTTTAACACATTATCAACTGCATCTGACTTGCACTAACCTTAAGTTATTTTCTCATTAAATACAGGCCTACCACGGATGCATTAAGTTGTAAATGAGGTAGTTGAGCCTGGGTCTTCTATAATGAAAATCCCATCACATTTGCCACAGTATTATTCAGTATAAACTATTACGAGAGTTTAGTGGTATGAGCTAGTAGCACCTCGTGCATCATGAAGGGTCATAAAAAACCCAAACACATGTGGATGTGAGGCTTTTGTCAATTAGATGGAAGGTAAATAATTGTTCCGCGGTTTGAAATAATTACAAAGCAACTCACTCACTAGTGAAGTTGAAAAGCAGAGTCAGGACCCCACAAGCTATTTAAGACACTGCGGGCTATGCCTGCTCAAGCTAAACTCTCCGCGAGCCAAGCACTAAGGAGCCAATAAAAACACCCTCATTTAGGCTGCAGTAACTTGGCACACGGTATTCTTCGAATGAAAACAACCTCTACGCCCCGTCAATTCCTTGTATTGCTTTGCATGTACAGTGTGCAAGTTGTTCAAAAATCATAGATGTAAATTGAAGTCAGTACTTGTTCTTTGAACAGTCAATATAAATTACAGAAGGGCAAGACTCTCTTTAAAAATGATTCGCCAATTCTAAGTGGTCAAGTAGGCTACTGCTTTTACCACAGTTAAGCATTTATTTAATAGCTATGCCACTGCAACATGGATAAACAGACTGAAGTTGCTAAAAAAAAAATGCTATGCTTTTATTCATCGGGTTAGGGGTTATGAAAATGTCGCAAATATGCTTGTTAAATGTTTCTATGGATTGCAGGTTAGCTGAGATCACAGGAAATGTTCTGCTTCTACAGAAACAAAAGCACTTCTGCTGTTGAACAGATTGCCGGTTGGTTTTTGTGGCAAATATTAACCTCAAGGTCTTCAGACTTGTTTAATAATTTAATAATTACAATGCAATTACTGAACAACTCTGTTTGTGAAAAGTAGACATTGAGATGCATGACTTTTGTCAGACATCACCGGTAGCACAAGTCCTATCATGCTACCATCGTATTTAAGCCAATGCCTGAGGGAGTCTGAAGGCTTTGATGCCTTTTCAGACAAAGACAAGGTGGATCAGTTTTTCATAGGTTCTGAATGTAATGATTCTGTTACAGTTTTATATTAAAATGTTTGATCTTATCTGAGTCCGACTTCAAAGACAGTTTTATTAGAAAAACTACTGCAGTTGATACAGCATGACAACTATGCAATGCACACAATGCCAGATAGTCTCATGGGGAAAGAGAAATGGAAAAGAGAACTGGAAGTCCAAGAAAAAGCTTTATATTGAAGGGTTGAGGATTTTTTTCATTCTGACATCAAAGGTTATTTTGCTACAAAATGTATTACAATTCTTATTGCAAATCTATTGACACATGTTTTTATAGAAATATGGTGTGTAACCTGCAATACTGGATAACATCACTTTACTGAAATCATCCTCTTTGCTGGATAACAGCTGCACAACATGACAGACAAACAAAATCAGACTTAATACTTACTTAATACTTACTGATAGTATCAGTAATTGCAAAATGAATTGCACTGAACCCATTTTTTATTTTTGAAAATGTTTCGAGACTTATGACAAAAATAAATGATCTGCTAATATTTGCTTCGATGTGTCTACTCTGAGCAGCTTGATAAACACTATTGCACTCTAATATATTTCCTAAATGTCAGTTATAGCATTCTTTATTCTTCAGATTTCTGTAATCAATACAGATATGAATGTAATTTAACCTATTTGCTGTGCTGCCTTAATGTTAACAGCATGTTTGGAGATCTAGGGAGCGATTTGGCCCCGGAACAGGGGATATCTTTAACACCCAGTATCAGGGAGTGTTTCAGACATTACTCAGAACAAAAGCAGACGTCTCAGTTGCATTTGATGGAAAGACACGTTCACTTCTTAAACAATAGCTGTGTCCAGGGACTGGATCTTGCTAAGTTTGCATTTCGAGACTGAGGATAGCATTACGGCCTGTCTTACTTAAAGGCTTGTTTCGCTTCAAGTTGGAGAATAAAGCCAACTGCACTGACTCTTTTATACCAATTAAAATGTGCAATAGTAAAAGGTCATTCTTAGACTGTATTCTTAAATCCACTGTTAGGCACAAGGCAATATTATACAGGATATTAACGTTTGACCGGTTATATTTCTGCACCGCCTGCTTTAACGCAATGGAAAACTGATTGTAGAAATACTGAACTTATAATCATATTAAAATTCTGTGTAAATCATGCACAATTTATGATGAGAAATGATCTACCATTACTTTCATGGAAAAGTTGGAAAAGTTGGTTTCTAGCAACGAATATTGAAAAACAAATGTTTTAATAAAAATCAACGTGATGATACAGTTTCAGTTGAAATCAGAAAACAACTAATCACGTTTTTCGAATTGTTCAGTATGAAGGTCAAGTAAGTGCCTTTAAACTGATCTGACTTTGTCACCATAGATAATCTCCCACACACCTTCTGTGAGGTAACAGAAGGTAAACCAGTAAAAAAAGAAAAACAATTTCAACACCAATTTAGATCGTGAAAGACTCAAACATGAATCAATCAGCCAATCAGAGGAACATGAAGTAAGAGTGTGAGTTATGCATTTATCACACACACTCCTCACTGCCTTCAAATACACAGCTGAAGATATGTACCAAACTCATCTCCCCTGACAACTACTTAGAGGAACACAGCTGGTGATCAAAGTCAAGAGCAGCCCTCAGGATCAGACTAAGCATGTGGGGATCAAAATGCCACCACAACATAAACTGAACTGGCAAAAAATGTAAGCAGGCGAAAGAAAGAAATTGGTAGCAGTTCTGAGTTTAAAAATGTGGGGGAAAAAAGAAAAGAGGCTGAGGTAGTTTAAGGGATTGGCATGAGAGACAACAACTTGGCATAATGTTATCTTTGGTCTCGGCTCAAAGTACATGTTGCCCACTATGTTTTAGAAAACATGGTATGTTCAAAATGGCTCTTTCTTCCTTAGATGGAGAACCGCCAGTCTGTTTACATGGTTATGTGATGGGAGAGTTTATCTTAGCCTCTCTCAGTACCTAATTTGAAACGCTCGTCCACATTATTAACATGGAGGGGAAACACAGAGTTATTCAGAGCTCTCTTGTGTGTGTCTCATTAAATCAAAACGGATATAAAGGCTGACTGTAATTTCTAGTTTGTGCAATGTGCTCGCCTGATTCAAGTAAAGAATAACATTTGCTTAAGTGCTGATGCTATCAGCTCTGATGTTGGGTGTTCACCGGTACCTCGTATAATTATGAGCGATGCTGTGTTGATATTTTCCAGAAGCTGAATCACTGGAAAGTCTGCAGGACAGAAGACGCCACATGTCATCAGCCAACGCTGGTTTCCTAAATGTGTACCGAAAGCGTTTACTGACCCCGTCCGTTGTGCTTTTTTTTTCTCCCAGTGACCACATCAGTCGATCTTAAGAACTGGCCCAGCGGTGCCCTGACATGAATGGGACATTTAGAGGACTGCTGACTGGGACCTGTGTTGTGCCTCACATGTGGTCTGTGACCCTCGTTTCAAACAGTGTCGAAAAAAGAAAACAGGATCTGTACACCGGTTGACTCGGCCCATTTGTGCGTGTGACTCAAAGTGAGGCAATGGGGCAAATCCAGGAAAGAAAATATTTCATTCATGGTCCGAGTCTCCTGTGCCCTCTGCGCTTGATCCATGATCTGATGCTCGGCTCTTGAAGTGCAAAGCAAACGTGAAAGCATCATCTTACACACTTTCCTGTAGGCTATGTATATTTTCCTCCTACTGTGAAACTAACATTACAGACAAAGAGTCCCTCAGTGAATATCACAGATTTAACTAAAGATGTTAGCTTTCTTTCAAAATCACAATTTCACAAAGAGATACCGTGATTAGAAACAGTTCCTCCTTATTTAACTTTGTGAAATGTATGCCGAGGTTGTTACTTTAGGGCATTTTTTCACTTCTGAGAACTTTGTAGATAACAACGAGAATTAGTTCCGCATCCATTTAAGAAACTAGCTTCTGTAAAAACGTAGCATTGACATGGTATTGTGCATATTTTCTTCATTATTTCTCTCATGTTTTGAGAGGTCTTCCATGCAGTGCAGATTAAAATACTCGTACACATCTCTAAAGTAACACTACCTGAAAGAATCTTGTACCTTGTCACCTTTTCACCGAGTGGCATGAGAAGCCATCCATCTCTGTCTAGCGTCTGACAGAGGGCCCTTATTGTGTTTGGCTAATACTCAGATGTAAAGCTAACATGGTGCGGGCACTTTCCCTCTGAGGAGCATGTCCCGACCGGCTGAGTAGAGGAAGGAGTCAGAGTGGCTACCTCAAGAAGACCTGACATTGTCAAAGTCAAAAGTCAAAGTCAAAGTCGGCTTTATTGTCAAAATTACTACATGTGTTATACATCCAGAAATCTCAAGATACCGTTTTCCGCAGTCCCACAGTGTGACATATATACATAAAACAAAACAAAAAGGGCCTAGATAAATGGGGTATACAATTTAAAATGTTAATAATATATTTAAAATGTTCAAAGTACAGTTTCAGTGCAGTAGCAGCGGAGATGGGCAGAAAAGTGACTGGTGCTGGATGAGGGAAGGTTTAAAGTCCAGGACCATTTGGGGCAGGGGGGAAAGGTGGGAGGCAGGGTGGAGAGTTCAGGGGAGAGATGTCAGAGAGGGATTGATTGATTGATTGATTGATTGATTGATTGATTGATTGATTGATTGATTGATTGATTGATTGATTGATTGAAAAGTTTATTAACAGCTTGTATATTGGGTACAGTACAGTACAGCTAAAAAAATACAATTGTTAAGGGGATGCAGACCAGAGAAAGACGTTCGTCTTGTTTACATCAGGGTCCCCCATTTCCAATTCATCATATAATTTAAGACATATAAGACATGTAAGACATATTTGACATACAGATGGCTTATTTACAATTTACATACAGGTGGTTTTTTACATACAGATTGCTTATTTACAATTTTCATTTTAGATTTCGTTCTAATACATCCTAACCGGACATTTAAGACATACCAAGTCTACAGATATACAGTTAGTAACATAGTCTAAAATGCGAGTATATACATAGATGGGGGGGGGAAGCTGTCCATTGTACGACCGGTTGAGATTTGTACCATTCCCGGGGCCAGTTTTGCAATGCTCTCCCCCGAAGGTGCTCTTTAAGAGAGGTTTTGAAGGTAAGTATACTGTAGTTTTACTATGGAGGGAGGGGCAGAGTTTTTTTTGTATTGTAACATGCAAACATTCAAACTGATTAGATTTGCTTCTATAACAAAGGGGTACATATTTAAAACTTTTACAATTTCTGGGTTAAAAAATAAAACTAGAATAAGACAACAGATGGACATGTTGCATTGAAAGCTTCCATACATTTGAATTGTGCAATTTGTCAATGAAAGTTGCAGCATGTAAAGTTGAGAGGCCATCCACTATCAAGTAAGATTAATATAATTCAGTTCTCCTGTCAGCAGCTAGCACACCTCGTGACACATATCAACATTAAAACAAGGCGATGATGAAGCAAAATGTATGGTCAGTGGTCACACTACAAAACATATCATTTAAGGAAAATACAAAACGTTGAATGTGTTTTTAGACGATAATAGGACACCAATGATCTCTTTGTACACCCAGGTCAGGGAGAGTGAGCTTGGATATCTGTCAGTCTCAGAGGACTGTTTGGATCCAGCTCCCACGCAAGACCCCTGGGACATCATGTGACCTATACCCCCTCGAGTTGTATTGAGCACACATATGTCACCCATGTGACAACAACATATTAATCACCTATCAAGACACTGTCCATAATTAAAAGAGTAATTGGCAATTAACAGTTTATTTTGCATGCCCTCAATGACACCATTTATTTTAACATTTTACACAATTAATACAACATTAGTGCTCACAGTGTGTGGCAATGTATAGGCTTTCCTAGAGAAGATGGTTGGACTCATTAGGACAATAACAGGTCTTTAATCAATAAAATCATTTATGCCATTATGCAAGTCCTTTGGGCCGGACACATCCTAAAAAAAGCCATAATGATGTCCTTCGCTAGACGTTTTCCTATTTTGCTGCAACATTAAAACATATGGTTGCTGTGGCTTGTGTAAAACTCAATTGCCTCGACCAAATTCCGGTGTTGAACCGGAGAATGTGTGTTCATTTTTATAAATCCTGGTTGACTGTTTTGGCTTGAAACTCCAAGCATTTTTAACGAAATACACAAACAAACAACAGCATTCCTTTCATGCCCTAGAATTTCTTATATTCTTGCACTTCAAAATATTACAATATGATGCCAAAAGGAGGCCAGTTGCCTTCCCTTTAGTTTAAATGTATCATTAGGGACCCACATAGTATTCCTCCAGGCTGAGCAAAGCAAACTACCAATTAAATGGATGACACAGGAATCTTTGACTTTTGACCTCTCTCTCTGTTAAGGATGCATGTCCCTCATGGCCGCGGGCAGGATGGACGTCTGTGAGTAATAGCATCATCTGTGAGCGGCCTGTCGGAGCTCATCAGTCCCAGACCCTCGGTATATCTACTGTACTACCACCATGTTCTGTGTGTGTGTGTGTGTGTGTGTGTGTGTGTGTGTGTGTGTGTGTGTGTGTGTGTGTGTGTGTGTGTGTGTGTGTGTGTGTGTGTGTGTGTGTGTGTGTGTGTGTGTGTGTGTGTGTGTGTGTGTGTGTGTGTATGTGTGTGTGTACAGGAGATATGCTATCCAAGAATGTAGCGCTCACACTGTCACTGGCCCAGATATGCTCAGGGCTAAAGTCACAGTGTGGTGACATTTGCTAAGCGATCTGAGAGGGAATTGATACACTTGAGGCGAGTGAGGTGACACATTTCCGAACTCAATGCAATTTACACCTGATGACTTTTTAAAATGGTGCTATAGGATCCAAGGGATGACATTTGTATGACTTCCGTTGAGTATATTACTCTTTTTTGCCTATGGTTTAGTTCTCTGAAATTGTCGTGTACTGTATACACTTACACGTTTGATTTATAGCAGGATGTTTAATGCATAGTGCATCATAAAGTTCAGAGTAAAAACCTTTCATCTTGGTGTGGCAACGTGGAGCGGTTAAATGCTAGACGTAATGAGGAGAAGAAGGCTGAAATGGGAGACATCTGTCAAACGATTCAACGTACAGTATATTTAACGTGGAGCATTTCTCTGCTGGGCTGCTTTGTAAAGGATTTCCTGACCCATGATTAACTACACTAAAGTCGAGGACCTTACATTCCCAGCAGCAACAGCCAGTTCTCTAAAAACCGCTAATGCAGCACCCTATAATTATCAAAACATACCATGCACCATTCAGTTTGGTCTTTCCCTCTGTGTACTGTGAACCAATTAGGGATGCTGGAGTTGTCATCTGGTAGAGGCCGCCATATTTTCCCCTTCAGTCAGTGCTGAAACACCCAGCACTGTTATAAACAATCGATTCCCAGACTGCATGTTCAGATTTACAGGCAGTTGCAAGTAGCAGGAGATGGATTGTTGCAAATGTGAGAGCTCTGCAAAGGCTGCAGTGAATCTCCCAAGGTTTCCTCTTGTACTGTGGATACAACGTGTGACTTGGAGGGAAATTGAGTAGCGCTGTTACACATATATTTCTGGACCATTAGTACTTTTTACTCCAACATAGATGATGAAGTTTCACACTGCATATGCCTTGTTCAACTAGTTGCCTGTTTTTTTCTTCCTTTCTTCTGTCTTGGGAAATTACAGCTTATCTGTGCTTAATTTTGTTCACTTTTATTGTTATTACATAGTACAGGTACTATGTAACAAAATGGTTTCTCTGCATTTGACCCATCCTAGTGTCAGTAGCAGTGGGCTGCCATTATGAACGGCGCCCGGGGATAATTGTCACCAAAATGACTTGGCACATACAGTACAGCTGACTAAGTGCTGGCAGCAGGTGTGACCGATGGTTTTATTAGGAGCATGCTAACAGCACTTGGATGCCACATCAGGGGAAACACTCGAAGAAGAGATAAGAAGCACAATGTGCCTATACAAAAACACTGCTTTGTCAATTTACGTTTTGGGGAAAACATATTTTATACCAGCTTTTAAAATATGGCTGATGTGTTACATCAAACTGTGGAAGTCCACTTCCAGAGGAGCATGGTATAGACTTGAGCCGATACATTAATTCCCCCAGAAGTCTTTTTTTTTTTACCTCGTATGAAACCACATATCTAATCAGAATCAGAGTTTAATTCAAGACTTCCATCCATCCATCTTCTCCCGCTTATCCGTGGTCGGGTCGCGGGGGTAGCAGTTCCAGCAGAGAGCCCCAAACTTTCTTTTCCCTGGCGACATCAACCAGCTCTGACTGGGGGGTCCCAAGGCGCTCCCAGGCCAGCGAAGAGATATAATCCCTCCGCCTGGTCCTAGGTCTACCCCTTGGTCTCTTCCCAGCTGGACGTGCCTGGAACACCTCCCCAGGGAGGCGCCCAGGTGGCATCCTAACTAGGTGCCTGAACCACCTCAACTGGCTCCTTTCGACGCGAAGGAGGAGCGGCTCAACTCTGAGTCCCTCCCTGATGACCGAACTTCTCACCTTATCTCTAAGGGAGACACCAGCCACCCTGCGGAGAAAACCCATCTCGGCCGCTTGTATCCGCGATCTCGTTCTTTCGGTCATGACCCATCCTTCATGACCATAGGTGAGGGTTGGAACGAAAATGGCCCGGTAGACAGAGAGCTTTGCCTTCTGGCTCAGCTCCCTTTTCGTCACAACGGTGCGGTAAAGCGACTGCAGTACCGCTCCCGCTGCTCCGATTCTCCGGCCCATCTCACGCTCCATTGTTCCCTCACTCGAGAACAATACCCCGAGATACTTGAACTCCTTCACTTGGGGTAAGGACTCATTCCCTACTTGGAGTGGACAGTCCATCGGTTTCCTGCTGAGAACCATGGCCTCAGATTTGGAGGTGCTGATCTGATCATTCAAGACTTGAACTTTGTAATGTTAAAAAACATATTTATTTTAATCTATGATTTTTTTTACCAAACCTTACCAAGTGTTGGTGCCTAACCATTTTTAAAAAAAAATTATATTTCTTATTATATCATAACTTAGTACTTTTTTTTAACATACACTAAGCTGTATGGGGCTCTTTCCTGCCGTAACGATGCACATTTCCCCTCTGTGGGACTAATACAGTTATTCTGATTCTGATGTTGTGTTTTGTTTTTGTTTGAATTTACAATCTTAGCCATGGATTTAAAAACTGGCGAGGAAAAGGTGTTTCCCTCGAAATGTAATTGGGAATGCGGTTTTATGGGAATGTCATCTTGTAGGAGACAGGGATCATAGAAATACAACAACACCTAATTGTCAGAGTCAAATCCAAAGTCAGCTTTCATTAAAGTTACATTAACATTGATATATTTAAAAATAATAGATATGAACTTATAAAAAGTGCTTTCTAGGATTTCTTGTGTTAATGGGAAATGACAAAGATAAGTGGAAACTGCAAGACCACAGTAATGGCTGCCAAAGTGCTGCTGGTTGAGGTTTGAGAGAGGACCAGAAGGTTTTTAAGCTCTTGGGAACAGAAACTGTGACAGATGGAGTTTATTACCAATATTGTGCAAAACAAGCAGCAAGGAAGCAAGTGAGCAAACTTGAAAATAAAGGGTTGTGGCATTCTCATATACATTTGCCAGTGTCCTATCAGAAATAAAAATGTAATACTAATAACATTATGGGAGGCAATTCAATCCCAGACTATGAAATAATTGTTTGTGTTACTTTTTGCGGCGGCAGTAGGTCAGTCTCACTTGGCCATGGAAAAGAAAGGTTGCGGTTCACGTCCTGATCGTGTGTATAAAGACAGTGGACAATTGAAAACTGTCTCCCCTAGGGGATCAATAAAGGTTTATCTTCTTCTTTTTCTTTTAATTCTCTGAGATAATCATATTGCCAGAATCTCGGAAATCCGCCATCAGGGACAAATTCATTTTCAACTTTAGTGCATGATTCATTTAAAATAATGTCTATGAGCAGGAGAGGATAGAGCAGATGGAATAAAAAAACAATGCAACCTCCACCATTTCTATTGACAGCAAAATGCCAGGGACAACTCTGACGTCTGTGAATACTGTGTTGAGTTTGCATTTCTTATTTTCTCAAATGATTTGAAAAGGTGTAGGAGGCTCTGTCTCTGCAGCTATTCAAACGATGAGAAGAAAGGTCAAACCTGGAATATATTAGATGTTAGTTCTGTGATTTTATGAAACAAGTCTTTGTAGGAGGAGATGTTGGAGGTGTGTGTTGATTGTGGAGATGAGGCATGTGTAGCGGAGGCAGAAAGAAACCACCAATGTGCCTCAATCTTTTGTTAGAGCAATTAAACCTTCTAAAGAAATAAAGGACATCAGCCTGATGCTGTGCTTGTTGCTATCTGTGTACCAGCTTTGTGTTTGTATGCAATACCTTGTGAAATGTACCGCAAAGTGACAACGTTTCAAAAGTTTGCGTTTCCATATGCATTGCCCTTTTCTTTGTCTGTTCAACCCACACGTTGAGCAACACTTCTAAGTTGGGTGCAGGTTAAGAGTTTGGTTTTCCTAAGAGACAAAATGAATACAAATCTAGTTTCTAACGTTAAGTAGAGACACTTTAATTGCACCGTGCTGCTGCGGTCTAGCATGACTGAGGCTACTTTGGTTTCACAGCGAAGGAGCAGTGGGTGAAGGGTGGAAGCGTCATGTGGTGGATTGTAGTTCCACACATCTCCACGCACGCATACACAAACACACTAGAAGAACCAGACCAATGGCCCATGCTGTGTGTCACATCTTGTGCCAGTGCAGTGAGGTTACCTCTGACAAGAAACACTGACTTAGGAAGTCAGTCTGTTTAATATTATAAAAACCACACTGGGGGCCGGCGGGCTTATGTAGTAGCATCTGGCGTCACTGTAGATTCCTGCCAGAGCACACATTAGATCAGAATAATTGGCCAGGACAACAGCGGGAGATGGACAAATGAGAAGCTCCTCCTGGCTGGGTGACCTGATGGCCGAGGGGATGCTTTAACAACGCTGCTCTGTGTCTGATAAGGAGCTTGTGAAATAAAGAAAACATGAATAATGCTTGAGGGTACGTTCATGTAATTTGAAAGTAATATGAGAAAAAATTAAGTAACACACATGTCCGTCAATGCATAATCTCCAATAACTAAAGATCACTCTGAAGGTTACTTTGTTATTTAAATCCGAGTCAATTGGTTCAAGAATGTGAACCTGTCCACACAACTTGGACATATCTTTTTCCCCTATGTTGATATTTCAGTAAAAATGTAGGCTCTTAAATGTCCCATTAAAACAGACGTGGATAATTAACTAAGTGCCAACCTACATCATAAAGAACATCCTACATGTTGTTACATTTCTATGCAGATGATAGCATGCTAAAACTTTACAACAAAACCTGCCCCTTCATTGTAGCTCCTCAGTTTACATCATGATTAAACATGCTGTTGAAATAATGTCCCTTGACTTTGTTATAAAATGTTTTAGATTTTCATTGAAGAACTTGTAATCTGGATTTAGATGAATGCATGAATGCTATGAAGTCAAAATAACGTATTGTTAAAAAATCCTCTGTTTTGTCCTTCTCTTGCGTTCCAGTAGGTCAGACCCCCCTTCCCACTATTTTCCGTCAAAATTGACCGTTGTGTTTTGCACAGTGATATCTCTGGAACCCCTTATCCATTTTGGTGGTTGACGTCTCATTTGAACAGTCAACGCAAGTAGAATCAAGGGGTGACAACAGGGGGGAATTTCATGTTATAATGTTGCAGTAAATTCAAAGATAGTGCTTACTGTACATTACATTACATTACATTGCATTTAGCTGACGCTTTTATCCAAAGCGACTTACAATAAGTACATTCGACCAGGAAGACACAACCTTGAGGAAAACAGAATCATATAAGAACATCAGGTTTGAAAGAGCCAATCGTTTCAAGTGCTGCTCAACTGGCTAAGCCAGTCCTTTATTAGTATATAAGTGCTCTGTTAGCAGTTCTTTGTTAGTCATTCTATCGCTCGAAGTGGAGTCGAAAGAGATGAGTTTTCAGTCTGCGCCGGAAGGTGTGTAAGCTTTCTGCGGTCCTGATTTCAATGGGGAGCTCATTCCACCATTTTGGAGCCAGGATAGCAAACCCACGTGTTTTTGCTGATGGGAACTTGGGTCCCCCTCGCAGCGAGGGTGCAGCGAGTCGTTTGGCTGATGCAGAGCGTAGTGCACGTGCTGGGGTGTAATGGCATGTCCTGGATGTAGGAAGGGCCAGATCCATTCGCAGCATGGTACGCAAGTACCAGTGTCTTGAAGTGGATTCTAGCAGTTACCGGAAGCCAGTGGAGGGAGCGGAGGAGCGGCGTGGTGTGGGAAAATGTTGGAAGGTTGAAGACCAGACGAGCCGCTGCATTCTGGATGAGCTGCAGAGGTCGGATGGCACATGCAGGTAGACCAGCCAGGAGGGAGTTGCAGTAGTCTAGGCGTGAGGTGACGAGAGCCTGGACCAGAACCTGCGTCGATTTCTGGGTCAGCTGTGGGCGTATCTTCCTGATGTTGAAAAGCATGTATCTGCAGCAGCGGGTTGTAGCAGCGATGTTTGCAGTAAACGACAGGTTGTTATCTAGGATAACACCCAGATTCCTTGCAGTCTGAGTCGGGGAAACAACAGAGGGGCCGATGTTGATAGTTAGGTCAAGAGAGGGACAATCTTTTCCCGGAAGGAAAAGCACTTCAGTTTTGTCAAGGTTGAGCTTGAGATGATGAGCGGACATCCACTGAGAGATGTCAGCTAAACAAGCAGAGATGCGTGCGACGACCTGGGTCTCTGAGCGGGGAAAGGACAGAATTAATTGGGTGTCGTCAGCGTAGCAGTGGTATGAAAAACCATGCGGGCTAATGACAGATCCGAGCGAGTTTGTGTACAGGGAGAAGAGGAGAGGACCAAGAACAGAGCCCTGAGGGACCCCTGTAGTTAATTGACAAGGGTCGGACTCAGACCGTCTCCAAGTAACCCTGTAGGTGCGGTCTTTGAGGTATGAGGTGAGGAGGGAAAGTGCAGAGCCTGAAACTCCAAGTTCTTGGAGAGTGCGAAGGAGGATCTGATGATTCACCGTGTCGAATGCAGCAGACAGGTCCAACAGGATGAGGACAGAGGAGAGGGAGGCTGCTTTAGCAGTGTGCAGTTCCTCAGTGACAGCAATGAGAGCAGTTTCTGTGGAGTGACCTGCCTTGAAACCAGACTGGTGCGGATCCAGAAGGTTGTTCTGATGGAGATAGGAGGAGAGTTGTTTAAAGACAGCGCGTTCAAGTGTTTTAGACAGGAACGGGAGGAGAGAGACAGGCCTGTAGTTTATAACATCAGACGGGTTGAGAGTGGGTTTCTTCAGGAGAGGGTTTACTCTCGCCTCCTTGAGAGTGTGTGGAAAGTGACCAGAAGTTAGAGAAGTGTTGATGAAATGGGTGAGAAACGGTAGAATATCAGGAGCGATAGTCTGAAGGAGGTTTGAAGGGATAGGGTCCAGAGGACAGGTGGTAGGGCGGGCAGAGGTAATGAGGGTAAGAACCTCACTTGGAGAGAGAGGGGAAAAGGAGGTTAGTGTGCCGGTTGAAGGTGGCTCAGGTGATCCGGCGGTAAGTAGGGGTGAGTCAGAAAAAGAAGAGCGAATGTCATAAACCTTTTTTTCAAAGTGGTTAACAAAGTTAACATTAGTGTATATTATAAAAATGCTTGCCATGTAGGATGTGTTTACTGGAGATGGAAATGCGTTAATCGGCCTTGTAGCTGAGATTCTCCCGTTCCAATGATGTATGGGATGTATTGATTTGATACAAGCAAGTCAGTGTTTCATTGTGTACTTTCAACTAAAGTATATGGTCCGGACCCACCGGTGGGCCCATCAAGTTCAGCATTCACTGCATTCACTGTGATGAATATAAAATAAGACACTGATACTGTTCAGTGTTTTCCTCAATAAACATTTAGAGTGAAATAAATATTCAGGGCTCCTCCCTCAGGGGCCTCTCTCTCAGGGGCCTCTCCCTCAGGGGCCTCTCTCTCAGGGGCCTCTCCCTCAGGGGCCTCTCTCTCAGGGGCCTCTCCCTCAGGGGCCTCTCTCAGGGGCCTCTCTCTCAGGGGCCTCTCCCTCAGGGGCCTCTCTCTCAGGGGCCTCTCTCTCAGGGGCCTCTCCCTCAGGGGCCTCTCTCTCAGGGGCCTCTTACTGGTCTGTTGACTGTTGGTGTTATGTGTTTGTGCCCTGATCAGGCGCTCCTAGTATGATGTGTCATGTCTAGCTGTAGTTTCCTGTTATGGTTTTGTAGTCCTTATCGTTTCCCCTCCAGGTGTACCCATTTGTAATTAACCCAGGTGTGTCTTGTCTCGTCATTACCTCATAAGTATTCTGCTTTCCCCTTTGTCTGGGGCTGATCCTGTCTGTGCAGTATGTGTTCTTGTCTGTCATTACTTTATATTTCCTTTGTTCAACCATGGTGGTAATTATTAATTAAATTATTTTTTTGATTACTTCGGCTACCGTCTCCTTTATTATGTTGCCTTGACTCGACATTGAGCCTGCTAACAGTCAATGGTAACGTAATAGTTGGTCAGGCTCATAGTCTGGATCGCTGTTGTCTTCCATTTCTGAGACATCGTCCTCTATTTCTGGTTCATTCTTCTTTTCATCTGGTTCAAAACATTTGTACAGAGCCTCTAATCGGTTGCCTACTCATTGTGTCAATGAGTCAAATGTGAGCAAGGCACAAATACAACGGCATGAGAGACCGTAATGGAGGGGCATTTATTGCGAGAAAGTGAGAGATGTTTCTTTGTCGAGGGGCACAGAGCTCGCACCTGTGAGAACAGCGCGAGAAAGTGAGAGGTTCCCGTAACTTAGGGTACTTTGTTTTGTCTGGAAGGTGTGGGGGGACATAAGCACAATACGTGTGTGTGTGTGTGTGTGTGTGTGTGTGTGTGTGTGTGTGTGTGTGTGTGTGTGTGTGTGTGTGTGTGTGTGTGTGTGTGTGTGTGTGTGTGTGTGTGTGTGTGTGTGTGTGTGTGTGTGTGTGTGTGGTATACATTGCGAGAAAGTGAGAGGTTCCCGTAACTTAGAGTAAATTGTTTTGTTTGGAAGGTGTGGGGGGACATAAGCACAATACATATGTGTGTGTATGTGTGTGGCCTAGCATTACTATACTTGTGGGGACCTACATCTGTTTACACAGTCACGTGTGGGGACTCGCCTCTCTTATGGGGACAAATTGGAGGTCCCCATGAGGGGAATCATCCATTTTAGGGTGAAGACTTGGTTAGGGTTAGGGTTAGGGTTATGGTTAGGCATGTGTTGGTTATGGCTAAGGTTAGGATAAGTCTCCAGGAAATGCATGTAAGTCAATGTAATGTCCCCTGCAGTGATGTATACATCTAAACATCATGGGTGTTTCACTGTTGAATAAATCACAAAAAAATCAATGCAAGTGGTGATCATCAAGTGTATATGTGCAGAGGCCTAGTGTGGAGGATAACATAAGGTCTTGAGGCAATTGGATGAAAAACACAATATTTATGACCGAGTGACTTTGTCACTTTTGACCCGAAACGCAAGAGAAGGGTTACAAGAAAATCAGATAGATAATTCCAGGCATAATTCAAACACAATGAATTGAAACTAACAATGCTGTTTCTACTTAGATGAATAATGGACTGGTAATGTTGGTTCTTGTGTCACATTTCTGCAATAGTTTTCGGCTTATTTGAATGATCATCTTTGCTTCAGGTCTTCCTTATCAGCCTTTTATCCACTACTTACCTACAGTATACTAGTAGCATTATGAAAACTCCATTAAGAATTATCCAAATCTAGTTTCCTCCAGTGAAGTCCAGCATTGGTCATGTTGCGTTAGGACTACATGCAACCATTGTTTAAAAAAAAAATGATTTATATAATTTCTCTGTTTCTGTTTCACGAATCTCAAGTAATATACCCAAAATTAAAAATGGAAGAATTTATTTTTGACTTTCAATACAATGAAATACACAAACAGTTATTGCAAAGGCAGAGATAAATAACTTTGGCATATAGAAATTGAAAACCATCCATAACACAATGGCAATGTAAGATGAGTAAGAATGAAAACGGGAGGCCTATACTACTTTACAGTGACATATGTAGCAAAAAAGAAAACATTTTGGACCTACATTTCCCTTTAATTAAACAAATAAATATTGAATATGAACAATCTCAAACATAGCAAGAGTTGCCTGACGTTCCTGAAGCAAGCAGATTTGAGATACATGAGAAGGGTCGAAATGTAACGACCAGCTGATTCTACATGTGCAACTATTATTTTTCTCTTTGAGAATCTTTGGCAGAAAAGGCACGACGGTGGAAAGGAAATGTAAGTGAATTATTTACACATTAAACAGTCTGATTAGCAAGACGCTTTAGCAACACCGTGGCTGCAGATTAAATCTGTGGTGATACAAGAGGGGAGCAAAGGAAAACTGCTCATGACGAAGGACCGTTCTTCGCCTCAATGATAATAATAGAGGAGCAGAGGGAGTAAGGCAGCTGGAGCCAGCTCGCTTATAGACATAAAAAAAGTACTTGAACAAAGAAGCTCCCATTTTCCATGACACTATCAGCCCACACTAGCTGAACCTTTAAAGAGACCTCAAGAAGAGGAAAAAGCACCTCAATGTTCATATCTCTGAAAAATAAATAGTCTTCAGAGCACAAAGGTAATAGTCTAGATCTGCTCCAGTGAATTGTTGTGTCTCTAGAATGCACTCAGAGCACACTATTGGTATTCCACAGCAGTCAAATCCATTCAGCAGACTTATTAGATTCCAGTCTGTTCCGTGTTATCCAATTAGCGAAAGGACAATAGGATGAAGGGACAATCTTGTTAGCTTCCAGTGGAAGTGGATGAGATACAGAACGTTGCAACAGCTGCAGAGGTTCATTTCTAATGACCTGTGCGATTCTGGTGGCAGCTATTACACGAGTGAGGTCAGTCCCAGTCATCTTTACACTCACAGGCACACTCCTCATGGTGCTCCAGGAGGACATCAGTCATGGACTTCTGCAGGCCTTTGACTCCGCTTCGATGTTTCAACAGGAGAACCTGTCAAAGAGGAAGATGCTTTAGTAAGCGGCTGGACATCAAGCACTTGCACACAACAATAATTGTCCAAAGAGTTATGACAATGCCAGTGACATCAATTCTGAAATCCCAAACCGTACGTGATATTTCAATTTCATTCATTTAGAAGCCTGAATTATGAAACTAGAGAGGGAGATGGCACATCTAACAGCTTTAATAGAGATTAGGGAGAATGTCAAATGTTGATGAATCATTGGTGCTACAGTTGACTGCCTGAACCAGCTTGCAGGCTTCGATATATTTCATGGACTCACCACACTTCAGCATGAATGTGCTCAACACATTTAATTTTGATGAATGAATTACATTATGCTGTAAATTGTGTGCAATATTGGTTAAAGAATGAAAGTTGGAAAGGCCACACATGTTTTTTTATTATATATATAAAACCATACATAGGGTAAGCCAGCATACCCAGCCCTGTTCTTTGCTGTCCTCTTGTCATTGTATCATTTAACCTTTACAAATGTGTGCTACTGAAATGGAATTCCTTGAACAGCTGAACTTGTAAATGTCTGAAAATGTATACAAATGTCCCTCGCATTTCATAAAGTTAATATTCACCTCATGGTATTTCTTTGTGACCCTGGCAGGAACACACTGACAGTCGAAGCAGCGGTGAGAGCAGCAGGCACAGTTTCCACCACAGCGCTTCACCAGGAGGCAGCTCGGCCAGAAAATGGCATCTGTCCTCTTCAACTCCTCACGCAAGGAAACAGAGAAGTTTCGTGGGGTGCAGCTGTACAGTCGCACTTCCTCCCTCAACAGATTTAGATCAGCTCCTCCTCAAAGACACAGAAAGTACATGATCAAAATCTTTTCCCTTTGAAATAATCTTTGCAACTTTCTTAAAGGTCATCTATTATGCAAAATCCACTTGTTCATGTCTCTTCTTCATCAACATGTGTCCCCTCTGTGGAAAGAGATTCTGAAAGTTTCAGGAAAAAAGATTTGCTCACTTTTTGTCCTGATCCATTTCTATAAAAACCTGTCTGAAAATGAGCTGATCAGATTTTGGCCACTTTATGATGTCATAATGATTTGCTGGCTTGTGTAACCATTAGCCAATCAGCAACCAAGGTAACCCCCACCACCTTATCACCTGAATCTCCTCCTAGAGCAGGGGTTCCCAAACGTTGCCATGCCAAGAACCCCCATATAGCATTATCGTCGGGCGGCAGGTCGATTCTGATTGGCTTGAAAAATATATATATATATATATGAATAAGTGAAAAATATTAAAAGGTTGGCATCAAAGGACACATAGATAGATAGATATGCAGTTATTAATACAAAAAATGTAACTTAAAAAAAAAAATATCCCCTTTCCCTCAAACTTTGCGTGACCCCCCTGGTGCCTCCTGGCGGCCCCCCCGGGGGGTCGGGGCCCCCACTTTGAAAAACACTGTCCGAGAGCACAGAGAATTAGCACTTTTGAAACAGGGCTGAAACAGAGGGGATTATGGGATGCTGCAATGATCTGTTTGGTGTTTGGAGCCAAACACTTCAGAGACATGTTTTGTATTTATCCGAGACCTGTAATATATTGATGAAAAACAGCATAATAGGGGACCTTTAAATGTTTTGTCTCATGTAATGTCCATCGTGATGTATGAGTTTGAAAGTGTCCTACCTCTGGCCTTCTTATTGTGGAGGAAGGATTTCCCCAGCACATGCCACGTTGGTTTGTACAGCTCCTCCATATCCAGCTGCCATCGCTCCGGCTCCAGGAACTTCATGACCTCCTCCACGCTGTCCAGCCCTGCCACAGCCTCTGACAGCTCCTCAACCCCCTGCTGGGACGGGGGGATGACTGCGGGGACTTCGGGCTCCGATACACTCTGCAGGAAGGCAGATGAGATGGATAGAGACAGAAAAGAAAGGTCATTCATTCAGCTAATACAGTAGGCAATGTATCCTTAAAGTTACACAGGATATAATGCTTCATCAACTTTTGAGTTACTCTAAGAGAGAGACATAATGTGTGTAGGAAAGACACACACTGTAGCAAAGCCACGTTCTGCTTCAGGGTACTTACAGAGCAGACCGGTTTTTATTACATACAAAAGCTTTAACAGGAAAATTACACAGAAGAAACAACTTTGTCAGCAGTGACAAGATGTCCTTATTTTGACAATGTGAAAAACAGTTGGGATATAAAAAGAAATGCTGCAATGGTTCATTTTAGGTCGTGGTAAAAATGTGTTTCGGCTCATTAAATGCTACAGTGGTTTGGACTTGAGTTGAGTTAACAGAAACCATGACCGTCCAGGCCATCTGGGATCCAATTTAAGCTCTGTGTGTTAGACCCGCTAATGTGTGGAAGGCTTGACTAAAGATTACAGACACACTGATGTTATGGAAAGCATCCACACTTCGGCCGATGCATTGACACTTTGGCAACGGAATCAGACATTTGAGAAATATAAAACTACAACTTATTTATCGTTCAATTCTTGATGTAAACAACTGTCAACTGCCGGGAGACTGTGGGAAATATGAGTGTGTGCCTGCCTCAGTGAAAAAACATGTCGAGACAAAAAGGTCATCATGCATCTGAACTCCAACCAGGAATATATGATATCCAAAATAGTGCAATGCATTGAGAGGGAAAATGTGATTTAATGGCATACAAAATGAAGTTGTCAAATGTTATCTCAACTCTGTCATCTTCTCTGCTTACTTTGCATTACATCATTTGTCTCTTTAGCTCCCTAAGCGGCAGTATTATTTGTTTTGGAATCCCAGCCCTCCAGGCTACAGCGTGCAGTCACAGAGAGAACGAACCTAGGGTGTCGGTCTTCCCACGAAAGAAGAGACTAATCTGTTAAACCTTTCATCTGGCAATGCTGCGTTTGTCCAACGTGTCAGCTCGACGCTCGCTCTAATCTCATGTGACTGACGGGGAGAAGGCAACAATGTGACAGTTACAAAAAATAAAAGAAATGTTCAGTTGAGCTTTTGGGGCAGCAGACAAGTTAGAAAAGAAGAAATGATACCAAGAATCTGAATCTTATATAATGCTATTTCATGTCACATATTGACAGGTTATCCATCAAGTGGCTTACACTATTGCGGCTTTCACACCAGCGCTTTTCAGTTTCTAGCTCCGAGCGGGAGCTTTTCTGGTTCAGCTCCGGTTTCCCTTTTCTGCTCCCGCTCTGTTCACACCGCCCACTGGCGCCCCAGAGCTGCCCCTGCTGCGTCATGACGTCACCGTTTACATCGCTCCAACGGCAGCCATTACGGCGCTCACAACAACTGCGTCGGGTCGATGATCGTGTTGCTTTTAATCACACGAAGCCAGAATAAATTGAATAACGACTTCTCCAACCTTATACTTTTCTCCAGAGTGCCGTGGTTCATTGTTTATTAATGTGTTTCTGCAGCATTTACCGACCGCTGCAGTATTGGCTGCTCTTCCACGGGAGTTTATTCTCCCGGTAGCTCCCGGTTAGCTCACACTGCAGCGGCCGCTCTAAAGTATTCACTGTCCGACTCACACAAGCAGCTGATGCATATCCCCAGTTCCCTTAGCCTAAGTGAATGTGTGTCAGTCTGAATTGACACGGTTTTGTATCACAACGCTGTTATGAAAGTTTCTCTGGTATAAAACGGGTGATGTTAGCATAGCAACCGAAGCTAAACTGACTACTTGCATCCGATAGCTGCAATAATACAAAACAACACGTCTGCCTCTCTCCACAATGATCGATAACAGTGAACGGATGGTCAAAGTAAGGCACAAATAAACAGAATCACACGAAGCCTGGTTAGTGTTGCCTGACTTTATAAAGTGTGTTTATAGGCACACTGCTTGTAGGCAGGCATGACAGTCGACCCATGTTCAGGGAGGTGGGTTTAGTTTCCTGCACGCCTCGACGTAAGAGAGACGTAAGCGACGTCGCCTCTTAGCTCCAAAGCTCTTGCCTCTGGACCGACAATTTTTTGGAGCTGGAAGTGAAGCGGATTCCGGAGCTAAGAGCCGGCGCCGCTGCGGTGTGAACTGGAAAACCCGGCGCTTTTCAGGCTCTAGCTCCGAGCCGGAGCTGAAAAGGCGCTGGTGTGAAAGGGGCATATTTTACTCCAAAGTGTTTTTCTTTATTAACCACCAGTAGAGCCAAGTATGCCTTTTACGGCCTGCCGAGACACAATTAGCATTGTTGGGATTTTCCCATTGAATAAAAGGGGCAAGACATAACAACCAACCTTTATTGACAGCAGAGGTCCATGCAATACAGACACACTTAAGTCCTTTTGTCTTAGATTTTAAAATAAGATGCCAGTGGTTTGACATGGCTGCACCACAGGCTACAGAAATACAGCTGTGCCACATATTTGACTCACTCTAATGAGGGTTAGGGTTAGTAAATTGAATAACTTCATAACCACTGAACATATTTTGGTTTATTTGGCACCTTCTTAGGTAAACAGACCAAATGTGAAAATAAAAACTCATGGAAAACGGACTGGTCATATGTCCATCCATCCATCCATCCATCTTCTCCCGCTTATCCGTGGTCGGGTCGCGGAGGTAGCAGTTCCAGCAGAGAGCCCCAAACGTTCCTTTCCCTGGTGACATCAACCAGCTCTGACTGGGGGATCCAAGGCGCTCCCAGGCCAGCGAAGAGATATAATCCCTCCACCTGGTCCTAGGTCTACCTCTCGGTCTCTTCCCAGCTGGACGTGCCTGGAACACGCCCTAGGGAGGCGCCCAGGTGGTCATACAGTATGTAAAACCAGTAAATTAAAAAAAAGTTATTTCTCTGAGCAGAGTTTTTCCAGACAACAGAAAAAAGTTGTGATTCCTATTAGTTGAGTGTTGGCGGTGGCTTACAGCGCGGACTGGAAGCCATTAACAGCTTGTGAATGTCGATGGTGCAACACTCCCACAATTAGCGGCACAGTGAAAGCTCAGCTCCAGATAAAGAAGCCAAGCTATTCTTCAGAGACACATCAGCATGGTGTTAATAAAGATAAGAAGCAGATAATATAATAATAATAATATATTTAATTTATATAGCGCTTCTCATCTGCCAAGACAAATCTCGAAGTGCTTCACAACAAGGGATACTGATACACTTTGAGAGATTAAACAGATAATTGTAATAATAAGAAAAAAAAAAAAAAAATAGAGTACAAAAATAAAAGTCGGAGATAGCGATAAAAATGGCAGTACTCCAGGTGTACCATGCTCAAAGTTTATTGGAAGGCCTGCCGAAAGAAGAGGGTCTTAAGGCCGGTTTTGAAGACCTCGGTGGAAGGGGCAGATCTCAGCTGATCTGGGAGGGAGTTCCAGAGGCGCGGGGCGAATGAGCAGAAGGCTCGGTCTCCCATTGTTCGGAGACGTGTGCGGGGGATGTAAAGAAGAGGAGCGTGGCTGGAGCGGAGAGAGCGGGTAGATGTCTGGGTATGAATGAGGTCACAGAGGTATTTTGGGCTTTGTCCATTCAGGGCTCTGTACGTGAGGAGCAGAACCTTGAACTGGATCCTGTAGTGGACTGGGAGCCAGTGTAGTTGTGCAAGTATGGGGGTTATGTGTGCGGACCTTTTTGTACCGGTGAGAACTCTGGCTGTGCTGTTGTGGACAAGTTGCAAGCGGTTGATGGATTTGTGCATGAACCAGTTTTTTGATGTCATCAGTTGAGAGTGAGGGCTTCAGTCGGGAAATGTTTTTCAGGTGAAAGAAGGAGGTCTTGGTGATATGTTTGATGTGGGCTTGGAAAGAAAGAGTGGGGTCAAACCTTACACCGAGGTTGGTGACAACGGAGGAGAGAGGAATGAGCTGACCATCAAGGGAGGGGCTGATGTTGGCGGCCTTGGCAAGCTGGTCGGTGGTGCCTATCAGGATTGCCTCCGTCTTGCTGCTGTTGAGCTGAAGGTAGTTGGTGGTCATCCAGGAGCGGATGTCTTCCAGGCAGGTGTTTAGTGTTTGGATAGTGGTGGTATTGGGTTGTGTTTTGATGTAGACCTGAGTGTCGTCGGCATAGCAGTGGAAGTTGATGTTATGTTGTCTGATGATATGACCCAGAGGTAATAGATAGATTAAAAACAGGATCGGCCCCAGCACTTCAGAGCCGTGTCCGTCACCCTGGTGTAGGTCTAGAGGCGGTGGAGGAGGATGGTATGGTCCACTGTGTCGAAAGCCGCACTCAGGTCAAGAAGGACCAGGATGCTGGGTGACCCAGAGTCGGCTGCCATCAGTAGGTCGTTGGCTACTTTTATTAGGGCTGTTTCTGTACTGTGAGAGCTCCTGTTTAAGACATTCACAAACAAAGTACTTAAATGGACCACCAACTTGACGTGACATGTTTTACACATTAGGAATTGATGAGCACATATGGTATTGGCATAAGCTGAAAAAGTTGGTTTATACATTTAGATAGATGATTTGACACATTTAGATACATATTGAATGTATTTCAAGATGTTAGATTTTGAGTTATATGGTGACAACAATCAAAATAGCTTAAAAGCTCTAAATGTGATGCTGTTTTGCATTAATTAGGCAGTGATGACATGATGTTGAGATGACAAATGTATGTTGGAACCGGGTCCTGTTGCAGGTATTGTCTTACGGACAAGGTGTCCGACAACATGAATTATGAATCTATTAGTCTTCTTCATAACAAATGGTGCACAATAATGTAACAGTGGCCAACACTGTGTCGGCTATTGTAAGGCCTTTTGTTTCTAAGAGGTTGATGTTATGTATGTAGTGATGGTAATCCCTATCTCACATGGTAAGCAATGCCTGATTGCTGATGTTGATCAAGAACTCAATTAAAACCCTTTATTTTCTAATTCTGCATAAAAATAGCTCACATGTGTTTTTATATCTTTGCTAATATGATGCATTTAGACAATTACTTTCCTGTTAGCTGCAGTCTATGTCCAATTGTATAAATAAAGGCAGACATTATTGAATTTACATACTGCAATTTAAGCAGATACAAAGGCTGGATTTTGCGCAGGCAGCTTTTCACAAGATTACAATGTACAACCGTTTTGAAAAGAGGCAACACAGCTTCCAATAGTCCAAGGCTGAATGTTCTGTATTCCTCTTGATGACCTTGGACAGAAGGTGTGAAAGCCTTTAATGGACCTGTTATCGCTGCCAAACTCTCTGAACCCCCTGCCCCTCAAGAAATAACCTTATTTTCCAGCTCTGATTACTTCATGTTCAGCTCTCTCTGTTCTGACACAGGACAACCACACGCTCCTATTTCTGGCAACTAAAATGACAGGTTCAGCTAACTATGTTGAGATGAGACTTCTGAAATAGCATCTTGGGAGAGCTCTGGAAAACAATATATTCTCCTTCATATGAAGTTGCAAACCGCTTCCTTGCACAAGAGTAGCAACAAGGTCTGTTGTGCGTGAAGAAAGTGTTGTTTACTCTCGCTTGCACTACACTACAATTTAGGTTGGTGTAAAAACAGACCTCATAATGCCAACAGCGAGCCTCTCGCACGTCTTTGCCACATGCTTTATTTCTACTGTCCTTTTTACCTCAATTCAGGTCGGAGTCTGTACAACTCACTTCCATTCAAACAAACAAAGCTGGTGGAGCGATCTCCATGCGTAGGGAGCAGCGGGACTTCATTCTGAATTGGGACCACACAGAGACAATGATGTATGTTTTGTTTGCTCCTTCAAACCAGCACTCAACACCCCTCGTGCTCAATTCAACAGACTCCTTCTCTTCTTCTATGTTTTAACAACCTCTTTGCCTCGCTCTTTTATGCTTCTCTCAAAATCTCTTCCTGTGAATTACAGACCGGGTCTTATTTCCCCCCCCCCCCTCCATGGAAGTGGTGGGGAGGAATTATTGCTTGTTTAAATATAAACTAAAGTGCCGGCCCCTGCGTGGCACGGGGTTCCAGTAGCTGCCGGTCGACCACAGAGGAAACAGAGTGCTGCTGTTGTTATAGCGTGCTGCTTCTCTGTCAGAGGGAAGTTCAAAGGGAAGGCAGGCTGAACGTGCAGAGGCCAAAGCTTCCTCCCCCCCCTCATAGTTTCTGCACCTCGGATTAGAAAGACAAACCCGGTCTCTTATTCCAGTAGAACTTTCTTTCTATAGCAGTAATGAAATGTGACTTTCAAAATCCAAAACATCCATTGCCGTGTGGGATGTATCATTTTGTATTTTCACATGGTAGGGCTGGGTATCAATGCGTTTATTGGGACCTACCTATTATGTGTTGAGTTTGTGGAAAACTAATACAGCTGGATTATTTTATTCAGCCCGAATCTTTAGTGACTTTCTTGTGTACTGTTTGTGGAGTCCTTTACTTCAAACTAGTTCAAATGTCTGACATGTATACCTGCAAACTATTGTCAAGCACCCATACGTTACTCAATGTTCAAGTTCAAGATTCAAGGTTTTTATTGGTCATAGCTACAGTGTAGTAATGACGATGAACATCTTAGGTCACAAGCTACACAATGTTGTTTTTGATTGAATTATATATTGCCTATCTTTGGCTAATATACTTTATTTCTCTATGGAATCATTCTATCATTATTCTTGGAAGAGAGTCGTCAGGGGTTCTTCCTAATTGTTATGTCAAACATGTTTTAGGGGGATTGTCCTTACCTTAATTGATGAGCAGGGGCGGACTGGGACTAAAAATCAGCACGGGACTCTCGACCGGCCCACTTCGGTACCGCCGGCTGTGCTAGTGACTTATCCGACCGGCCCAATTAAGTACCGCTAGTTTATCCCGCTAGTGAATTGTCGACGGGGGTGGGGGGGCTGATAGTGACCTATCCGACAGGCCCACATCGTCCGAACGGCCCACTTCAGTACCGGCCCATCGGGATTCGTTCCGAACGTCCCGATGGCCAGTCCGCCACTGTTGATGAGGCTGTTGTATGAGTTATAAAGCCCTTTAATTTGTGCCTTGACATTTCGGAATAGTATTTACTTGATTAACTTCAGGGTGCCAACACTATGGTAATGTAGTGCACTATGATTGAGACATTTCAAACAAAGCAAAACATAATAATTAAGGGGGGAAATGTGTATTAAAAAGACAATGCTGAGGAATGTTCCGGCTCAAGACTATGGAGCAGACTGCTGCTTAAATAAAAAGAAAACCAATGAATTGTTCTTTAAATAACACTTTACTCCACTTCAGGGAATTTGAAATCGAACAACTCCTTGTTATAGTGACTTATTGGATTAATCATTCTCCATTAGATAAAGCAAAGCCTTGCTCATGTATCTTACATCACAGTCTACTGAGCCTGTTGGGGGAAAACATACGGTACAATTCCATGCAATTCAATCATAACATGAAGAATATCCTCAGATGAATAGAAGAATAAGTAACAGCTTTGATACCCAGCATGACACTCAGCATGGTAGTTGTTTTGTGTTTTAAGGGTGAAGAAAGCATGCAACAACAATGTGTATAAAGGATGAGAGAACTAAAAAGCTTTTGAAGCATAAAACAAAGTTACAGACAGAATACAAAGTGCCATCAGTGACCTCAGTTGCCTATTTGTGCTTGTCAGATTTCACAGTGCTGCAGGCCATTAGGGATTAATGAGGAGGAGAGATGTTTACTTAAAGCAAGTGAACAGAACTAAGACATGACAGGTTAAAACACGGCAGTCGTCTCTTCAGTTTATCTCGAGGCTTTTGTCTGTGAAAGCATCAGGGATTGTGTCTGTGTGTGTGGTCTGAAGAGCAGGACAGAAACAGCTTGACAGGGAAAAAGAATGTGGAATAGGGAGAGGCTGGATCGAGACAAAGAAGGCAAGAAATACACAGACGAAGAAGTCTTTCGGAACATTTTCTCATGCATTTTTCACAGTCGTTATGCAAGCCTTTGTTGGAGGCACAACTGATCTGTCTCACTGATTAAAATACAAAGGAAGGAACCGAATAACTTTCTTTCTGATAAGGTAATCTTGACCTCCTTACGCAAATAGTCGGTGTGTTTTGTAATCCAGCCTTGTATGTGCTGTAGCTGTATGCAGAAATATGCGCGGGGACATCTTGTATGCAGCTTAAAATGGCATAAAGTATGTATGGGATTGATGCAACTGTACTAGAACAAAAACTGAATAAAAGAGAACATTAAAGGTAGGCTGAAAAGTGAAACATGATTTATTTTGAGTCTGATTATCAGGCTAATGTCGAACTGAGGTCAAGTACGAGGGAAGGAACTAAAGGAAGATGCTAATAAGACCATCTTCCTTTAGTGCCAGTCACATTGTGTTCTCTTGTAGGCTACCATAGCTGCACTTGTGACTTGAGCTTCCCACTGGTCTTTGCCAACGCTTTTGATACACTGGAAAGTTTCAGCTTGTGCCAAACATTTAAAGGGGGGTATGGAAACAAAGATTCACAAGGGATGGAACTAGCATTTATAATCTACAGTATGTTTCAGGAGACAAGAGAAATAGCAGGACAGAGCAGAAAGAGGAACAGGTTGTTTTGTGACTAAAATATATATTTAAGTGCTACACAAAGAGTCAAATAACATGGGTATCTTTGTGAAGTAGGGTACTGTTCAAATGCATGAAAGGGGATATTACTTCTGAGTTCTCAGTACTGTATGTGATGATAAAACATGGGGAGAGTGAGACGGACGGACAGCGGCTTGCCAATTTCCGACAAAGAAAGCACTTCTATCTCTTAATTCCTACTTTCATTTCAGAGGATTGAATGAATCCCCCTGAGGGTCAGAGGACCTCTTTGTCAGGGACACTGACACACACACCGTCTGTCAGACTGAATCTAAAAGGCACATAGCAGGTTGTCAGGGTATGTGGTGATATATAGAGCAGTAATATACAGTATATAAGGTAATTTAACACCTTATATAAAAGGCTGACCCCAGAAAATGAGAAAATTACAGAGGTGTCGAGACCATTTGAACCTTAAAGATTGTTTTTCACTGTGTTCTGTGTGACGTTGTGGGACTATACCAGGGTCCACTATACACAATCTGAATCCTTAAAGGACTCAGACATGATATTAGTGTCTTACTGTAACTGTGCATTTGCAGAGATTGTGGACATTTTCTTTCATCTGCGTTTAAAGGGACCCTATTATGCTAATTTTAAGGTTTGATATTTTGTGTAAAATGGTGCAGGTGCCAGATGGTCTGAAGTGCTCAAACATAATGTATCCTTCAACAATGCTTTAAAGCTGTTGTAGACATAAGCAAAAATGGATGATTGAATGTTAAGTCACCAAGTTATGTCACAACAAGCTAATCATTTTTAATTGTGCTTGCATGGAGGAGCCTTGCTTACTGGCATGGGAACTCCCTGAAGTTGGCAAAGAAGCAGCGAAGCGCTCAACATCTTAAAGGTCCCCTATTATACTGTTTATCATCAATATATTACAGGTCTCAGATATATACAAATATGTTTGGCTCCAAACACCAAACAGATCATTGCAGCATTACCCATAATCCCCTCTGTTTCAGCCCTGTTTCCAAAGTACTGATTCTCTGTCTGTGACTTTAGATGAAAATAAGGAGCCCCTCCTCTGAGAGAGATTTGGTTAAAAAGAACACCATGGTGCTCTAGGAGGAGATCCAGGTGATAAGGTGGGGAGGGGGCTTACCTTGGTTGGTGATTGGCTAATGGTTACACAAGCCAAAAAAAATCGTTATGACATCATAAAGTGGTCAAAATCTGATCAGCTCATTTTCAGACAGGTTTTTATAGAAATGGATCGGGACAATAAGTGAGTGGATCTTTCTTCCTGAAACTTTCAGCATCTCTTTCCACAGAGGAGACACATGTTGATGTAGAAGAGACATGAAAAAGGGGATTTTGCATAATAGGTGACCTTTAAAATATAAATTCTTAAACTCCAGACACTGTACGTACCACAGGCAGAGGGGAGTAGCGGATGGAGAATCCCGGCTCAGAGGGGAAGTACTCATCAGACATGAAGCGGATCCTGATCTGACTGCCTTTGGAAGTGAGACTAGCTGGAGCCGACTGTGACCCACACCAGCGACCCAGGATGCTCTTCTCGGTCAGGTCCTCTAACTCCACAAAGTCGTACCTGGTGAAGTGAGACACACAAGGTGCAGAAACTGATTAGTTGAGTCTCACCAGACCCTGTTTCAACCTGATATAGACAAGCATCATTTGTGGTCTGATCACATGAGGATTGCTCTAACTACGTCTGTGCACAACTGGCATAAGAATGTGTGGCAACATCTCACTTATATATGCTGGAAATGATGAAGAAAAATACTAATTGCTTAAGATGTTTGACATTAAATTAAATATCTATGTGGGCCAGGGTTAGCCAATTGCTTTAACTGGCATCTTAGCAAAGTGCTCAGAGTTAATGTAAGGTCCTTCTGGTTAGCAGTGGTGCATTGTGTAAACTGTGTTTCAGCATGTTGCCATCATGTTGTTTTCATCAGCCCTGCCTTACCCCTCTGAAGGTGAAATTGTTAATATCAGTAAAGCTGCCCAGGGAAATAAAGTTTAACCTCATTAAAGAGAAGAAATAAAACAAGTTACAATTACAAGTTGCTAGAGAGTTGTTTCTTATTTACTACCTAAATTACATGAATATAAATGAGCTGGATATTGCCGGGTGTAGTGAGGACAAATCTCAGGTTGGTTGATAGTGCAGAATAAGCAGCTGCTCTACTGTTGAACTGTTGGTGCTGATGCAGCCTTTTGACAGGCCTATTACACTGATGCTACATGCTGTCATTGAAATCTCGTTTTTAATTAAACATTGAGCTCGTTTATGTTGACGGTGTTGATCTGTCAATCTCTGTACTTTTACTAATATACAAATTATAAATTGTTTATTTGCTTAAAGGAGGGGTAGGTAAGTTTCAGAAACCGGCTCGAGATACCCTTTTTGTTATATTCCATGGAATGCTCTCAACACCCCGATAGCAATGAATATCTTAAGTGCTTTGACAAAAAATCCATAAAAAAATGTCATCTGTAGAAGCCGTAATACTGTAAAAAGTACAACCAATCCGTTCAAATTGGATGCCCTACCTGCCTGTCAGCCTTCCATCGGGGCACAAACTTATCTCGTGCCCTCATTGGTCATGTGCGCGTTCGTGTGTGTTGGAGGAGGGGCTCTGTAAGGAAGTGGCAGATTTTCTCCGGTTGTGTATTTTCAAATTCTAGCGATCTCGAGCCGGTTTCTCAAATGTACCTACCCCACCTTTAATAGTCAACATGAACTAACACATTATGAAGGTATTTTGCAAATAATTCTGCAATAATGCACTTTTATCTCAGCCATTTTATATTTCTAATTTCACTTTCAACAACTCAACCTCAATAACCTGACATTACCATATTCAATCATGTGATGACTTTATATATATATATATCTGGCTCACAAGCAACCTATTCAATACCTACATAAATAATGATAAATAAAAAAAGTCAGTAGGCTACTGTGAATTTCACTAAACTAAATGCTGATATAAAATAAATGGAGTGAAATATCATCAAAAGCAACATTTAGCTTGAAGTGCGGATCTAACTTTTCGACCCGGCATCAACATGACGGTCTCTCTCTTCACCGGCGGCCAAACCCATAATCCCAGTATATGGAGTGCAGAAGCATATGGCCTTGCTCCAGACTCCGTTGGCGTGCCAAGGCTAACATCGCCCGACCTCAGCACTTAAGACACGCAGTTCACAAGTTCAGTCTTTATTATGTGTACCTGTGTGTGGCTGCACTGCATTCAATACAGCCTTGTTTCAGTGACTCTTCACAGTCTGGGATTAATCACTTTGCCCTTTGTGTCAACAGGCACGCTAGCCTCTCATTGAGTGCTGCCAATTCGGATATTTGGATTTCTAGGACATTGTTTACATTTTGCGCAGGCTTGACGGATTCAGTTCAGGCTGGTTTCGATAAAACAACATGAGGGACATGAGCGGGACTAAAAATGGATTTTCTGTGATGTTAAATAAACTGAAAGGCAGGATGGTCGATACATTTACTGACCCTGCTGCGTTTGATTTGGAAAGTTATACTGGAATTTTCTAGTCTGCACAAATAAACATAAACCATATATTCAGTTTAAATGTACAAATGTTAGAAACCGGCATGAACTATAGAACATTCCTTTATACAAATGTAAACCAGACTGGCATGAAATGGTTTTGTAAAGCAAAATATCAGCTCAGCTTCTCTTTGCCTTCTAAATGCAGGTCAACGAAGAAGCTTTCCTCTAAAACCAGCGCCGAGACAGATCCAGAGCTCTGACAGATGGCTCATCAATAATGCAGGACGCGCTGATCATTACACGTCGCCATGTGTTCAGAATCACCACGTCGAACAGTGGTTTCTCAGACTTACATATGCACTGACACACATACCAAACTGTACGTCGAACAGTCACAGTGAACAGGATCAGAACAACAAAGGAGTCGTATACACTGCTGGCAGATATTACCTTCCTTCACACTGCAAGCAAACTGAGTTTAATATTCACAAAGCTTTCCCCTACACTTTCTCCTTTTGTGTTTTATTAATAGACACAATATCTAGATCTGACATGACGCAGATTAGCAACACAAACACTGTTTTTAGTCCTGTTCTTTTAGAGTAAAGACGGAGAGAATAAATGCCTTTCTGAGAACCGTCCTGTCTGTGAGCCTTCAAGCACGACTCTGCTGCCATGCCAACCGGCAAAACCAATCCCGCTCCAATATGCCTCTCCTCCAGTGGATTTGGTAAGAATGCTTTTCATCGTGCAACAGACAAACAGAATTGCAGATGAGCAACTCGACTACACAGCCTCGCTCTCATCTCAGCGAAGGCTTCTCGCTCCAGGCTGGCTAGTAAAGCCGAACACATCTCCTACTGTTTGTTTTATCTCCTGCCATCGCTTTAAATCACCGGACAAAAGATCAGGGTCTTGTTTTCATGCATTAATTGTGCACTGGCACCAGGCGAAGAGCAGTGTATCAATAACTTTGAACGTTTTTCTCCGCAACACTGGGGGAGACGATGTGAACATTTAAAAATGTTATCACACATGAAAGATATGCAGACTTGGCCAGAGGCTTTTCAATTTGAGTGTGTGTGTGTGTGTGACGGAGAATGTGTGTGAGAGAAAAAGAAGGAAAGAGGGTGAGAGAAAAGACAAGTAAGGAGACGTGTGAATGTGTGTCTGCCAACCCTGCCAAGAGTGTGTATCTTGGGATCTGATCAAAACCTGTTGGGCCTCAGTGTGGGGAGGGAAGGAGGGAAACATGTCAAAGCGGGAGCAGGAGACGTGGCCATGACTTGCATGACCCTGGAAAAGGATGTTGTTATTGTCTATCGCCCCTCTCCCTCAGGACGCGGACTCGTGCGGTCTTGTCGAGTCAGAACAGCACACAAGGTGTCAATCTGCACCCACTGTGGAGCTTTCTCTCACGGGGGCTCAACATGAACACTAACCTCATCCGTCAATATACACAGAGCAGGGGGGCTTAAATTACCTGCGCTCACATACTGTTGTCATTACAGGTGTCATATATCCTGGATGGCAAATCAAAGTAAAACCCAACTTCAACCAGAATTCAAAGTCAGAATCATAAACACCTCATGTATCATCAATGTTCTTTAATGCACACAAACTGTCATTGGAGCAGAAGTATACTGATTCTTCGTCGACATTTTCAACAATCCAACATAAACCTGTGAACTGTCATTCCCCTTGTCATCCATTAGGGGCTCTCCAGGGATGAGTAGCGAGGTCACCCTCCCCCAGTTCTTCTCCACCTCGCAGTGATTGGACTCCTCCTTGCTAACCAGTCCGATGTGATGTATTGACAGAAGGCACGGAGCATAATGCTCTGAGGGTAAATCGATTCAAGGGGCTCGGGATCCCTGTTTAAATTGAATGGCAACCCCAGTAATTGAAAGTGGGCTCCTTAATAAAGCAGAGGATGTACAGTATGTGTGAGTTTGGGTTGGGTCACGTGTCGTTTAAACAATCACTTGAGTAGCAACACATATCAGCTACATTATGTTAAATACGGCAGATCTGAACCTCATAACGGTTTCCTCTGTGAAACAAATCACTGCTGCTGCTGCTGGGTTTTTCAATATTCACGAGCTGCCACTGCAGACCAGAGGCAATTTCACAAATGGCCACACTCTGCACTCTAAATCTTTGAGAGTGGACGAGCAGAAAGACAGGACAGTCTTTGACCTGGCCCCACATGCATCTGCCATGCCAACCTGGGGAAGACCCCATTAGATGGGAGCTGGGTTAGCAGAGGACACTTTTAATGAAACAAACTGATAGATAACTCATGTGTGACAAAGAACTATTTCATTGAGAGAATATAAAAGGGATTATTTTAAATACATATAGGTTGGCACATGTTCAGTGAGAAAGACCCTGCTCACATATCATTGGCCGAGAAAGATGGGATAAAGGATGCTAGCATCTTACATATTATATGATTCATTATAATAATATACCAAATTGTAATGATTGTATGTATTACTTGAATTTTACTTAACAGACTGTACGTGGTTTGTCTTGTTTGTCATGTTTTGCTTTTTTGTTTATGTATGTCTGTAAGTTGTTGCTATTGCCGGGACCCCCTTGAAAACGAGATGATGCATCTCAAGGGGTTTATCCCAATAAATACAATTTATATATATATACACCACTTTTAAATAAGTTTACATTGTCGTATTCCTATTGATCAGAAAGTTAGTGAATAGAACACTGATAACAGGTCACAGTCCTGCAAATACAATATATATTCTTGCTTTATATTGTAAGGCAAGATATATATTTTCATATATTATCTTGTATTTAGACACAATTACAAACATACTACTGCATGGTCTTACTTGCATATGCCATCTTCGGGGTCCTCCAGACCGAACCTCTGATCGAAGGTGAGCTGGATCCTCATGTTATTGGGCGCCACTAGTCTCCAGACCAGTTCCGTGTTCCTGGGGTAACGGTGAGGGAAGGCTGGGCTGTGGACCATCCCCTCTCCAGACACTGTGATGATCTTCTCCTGATTGGAATCTTGCACTCCTTTAACACAAATCAGATTGTGTGTTAAGATTTGCATATATTACAGCAGTTTTATTGGTTCAGATGTAATCAGTTAAAACCCCAATACATCATTTAACGTGGTCTTGGTTTGGATAAGAAACTAAGCGTATTAACTGAAACATAAACACGTTAAGCACCTCGCAACGAGATATGATGCAGTATGATATCTCAAGGTGTCCAATATCAAAGGTGAGAAGTAACACTATGACCGCACCTTAATGTTTTATTCAAACTATGACAGTCTTGCCCAACTTTGACATATCTGTCTCCGACTAAAACTTTGTTTGTCATACCTATGTTACAATAAACACATTGTCTTTAATCTTAACATACAAAACACGAACACAACAAAACAACCTTCAACAGCTCTACAGTATATCTGGTTTGTAAAGCTTCAACACACATCTACATACCGTAAATAATTCAAGGGAATAGCAGGTGATTTGTCGTGCTTGATTATTTAATCTGGTATTGATTGCATGATTGAAATCAATGAGGAGGCAACAACCTCATGCAAAGGAGCGAGGGTCTGCAGCGGAGCCACACTCGGGACTACACCCAAGAGGTTAAGGGTTAGATACAATGTGACGGCAACAATAGCCGCAAAGCCCAACATACAAACGCATACGTGTGTTTTACAGAAGAAACCATGCTAAACTGAACTTCTCTACGATCATACAATGCTATATCTCTCCTTATTAATGTCGGTATATGTCCTGTACACATTGAGTGCTTTGCAGAGTTCTTCAAAGGGAACGCTGCCTGATGGATTTCACCAAGCTCCTCTCATTAGGCCATTAAGGCCCTTAGGGAGCAGTGACTGCAGGATGTAATCACCGTGATGGAGCTATCAGGTCCCCCGGGGCCCCATCAGCAGAAACACTGATACTTCCACCTGAGCCTCAACAGCCTGAAGCCGTGCTGATCGAAGGACTGTTTGTGAGATGAAACATTTAGTTTGTTGTGTTTTACACAATCAAAATCCATACCAAACAGCATCAATATATCATTTATGATCTCATGTGTCTTTCATGGGAATTGCAACACAGTCTTAAATACTATAAATATTCTAAAATGGAAGAATCGTACTCAGTCTTTAGCAAAGCTTTACGAGAGCACTTGAAGTAGGAGGACACGGCTAATCTTTGTCATAAAATCAGTACAAATGTATGCATTTCTGCAAGGTATTCCTCACTTCATTTAATTAAATATATTAGATAACTGTTAGGTAAGTGTTCTACTGTATGTAAGATTGCATTTTGGTGGGATGCACGTTTTGTTAATGCAGTCATTTTGACATGTACAGCTTCAACTCAAAATATTGTATTGCTGTAGCTGCATTTGAGACGGCACATTCACACACTTTGTAAAAAGAAATACAAACATAAACGAATTGAAATGCCCTACAGAGGACAGTCGTTAAGGCGACAAAACCTTGCAATTCTTTTTAGAATAAAGTATTCCACATGTTGCATTAGTTATCGCTCTGGTAGACTCGCATCATTGCCACAACAGTATACTCAGCATGCTGTGTTCTGCTTCAGAAATACGTTTATAAACTGAACTGATCACCATTCTGATATAAATGTGTACAATGTGAACGGTATTTATTTGTATACCACTGATGATCACTCGGTATTCATACACGGATCCAATATGTCTCGCCGTCAGAAGAGGAACGAGCAGGAGTTGAATGCGCTCCGGAGAGGCAGTGTGACGCTGGGAGTTCGTCCGTGCATTAAACGGATGAGTAACCATTTCCCCAGTGCAACCACATTTATATTTGGACCACATTTGAGCTTGATTACTCGTTATTCTGCCATACATTTTATTTAAAGATGTGATTCATACCTAGAGGCGGATTCATTCGGAGGGTATTTGATTGCAATAGAAACAAAAACACAGACGGGTTAAGTTTGTGCCGTGTTCTCATGAGTTCCTCAAAAACGCTCCAGGGACAACACGCCGGTCTGAAGGAGTGGTCACTGAGAGCAAGTGAACAGCTGTGGTGGGTATGTCTGTCTTCACCATCTTTTAAAATCAGTTACATTAACAATTGTAAGCTGCTACACCTACATGTTTTCCATGTACACATTAGGTGTCGGTCATTCTTAAAACAATGGCCTTCATTCAGCTGTTATCTCTTAAATCTCTATCACATGTCATCCTAATTTTTTTATTAACAGCTGTTTTATTATAAGCTTACTATAAGTAAAGGCTCCATCGACACTTTATAAGGGTAGGTGTTTTAATTCCTCCAAAATAAGAGATAAGAAATAGTACATTTATTGTAGATTTTTGCTTTATTGTTTTATATTTTCAAACACTATGTTTTTACTTGTAATGTTACAGGAACAGAGCCTGTTAGAGCTTTCCAGAGTGTGACATACATGGCTGGTTCAAAACAGAACATTGCTGCAGGATTTGGAAAGGCAATTAAAAAAAGATACAGCCCTCCAATTTCATTAACATCTGGATATAACTACAGCCCCAATACTTCAACATTCAATTACAACGCTGGACAGGCCTGCTGTGTGCCTTGACGTTGGCTGAGCTGTGATAGGGATGGGCTTAGGCAATTAATATCTACATACTAGTGCTAAAAATGTGCTTTTCAGAACGAAATAATACTCTTCATAACCTAAAACCAAAATGTATGACATCAGTTACTTTTGTTTAGGATTCCTTTTTAATGATGTGTTTTCTTAATGACATAAAAGTCAAACCCATTTCTGATCTAATAAAAAACATAATTTTTATCAAGATGTAACTCGATACAGGCTTTCTGTCTAAGCAGATGAAACAACAATGACACTTTTTTTTTAACAATTACATCAGATTGCAGATATCCCTTTGAAGTTTTCATTTGGCTTTGGTGGTGCGCCAGGTGGGAACAGATTGCATGACAGTGTGCCAGATGCAAAGAAAAACAAAGCGCAGGCACGGCTCGTCGATGAACGGGCTCTTTCATAACTGTGAGAAGAGTTTGCCCTCAAGTACAAACTGCCTGGGCCACCTTCTTCAGGACAAAATATTTTGATAATACACACTGTCAGCTTTTATATATCTAGACTGAATACAATGCCACCTTAAGCTATTTCTTCATGGGGTTCAAACTCATGGGGTTCAAACTCTGATATCATTTCATTTTCGCCCCTGCAGTCATTACTATCTGATTTATTTGCATAAACTACTGAAAATATTGAGGAAACAAGCCGATAGCGTTCATGCTATGTAAGCTTGGTCCTCCATCACTATGACATGTCTTTAATTACTTCTCCATTAAAGCTCCAACATACAGACTCATAAAGTGCATTGTTATGTGTTTGTGCCCTGATCAGGCGCTCCTAGTGTGATGTGTCATGTCTAGCTGTAGTTTCCTGTTATGGTTTTGTAGTCCTTATCGTTTCCCCTCCAGGTGTACCCATTTGTAATTAACCCAGGTGTGTCTTGTCTCGTCATTACCTCATAAGTATTCTGCTTTCCCCTTTGTCTGGGGCTGATCCTGTCTGTGCAGTATGTGTTCTTGTCTGTCATTACTTTATATTTCCTTTGTTCAACCATGGTGGTAATTATTAATTAAATTCTTTTTTTGATTACTTCGGCTACCGTCTCCTTTATTATGTTGCCTTGACTCGACATTGAGCCTGTTAACAGTCAATGGTAACGTAATATGCATAATGAATAATTTGAAATAAAGGTGATTTTTGTTATGCACAAGTCCAGATGTACTGTAGTGCTTGTTTGATAGTAAGTGTACATATGGTATTAATACAACTGGCCAAAAAAACAAAACACAAATCTATTTGCACAATCATGTCTGCTTTTAAAGGCTTTTACCCTCCTGTTGTCTTCGGGTCAAATCTGACCGATTTACTACTTTCATCAATCATAACTTTCTTGTTTTACATTCGATTGCATTCAGGCTTCATGAAATCCTTCACAGCAGACATTTGAACATTCAAAATGGCTGATCACCACTTTCATTGCATTTTTGATGATTTACTCAACTTTGTAACACCATGGTGTTCCCGGTCAAAAAAGACCACCATAAAGAAAAGGAATTAGTAACCATCCGGATCAGAACACACACACACACACACACACACACCACACACACACACACACACCACACACACACACACACACACACACACACACACACACACACACACACACACCACACACACACACACACCACACACACACCACACACACACACACACACACACACACACACACACACACACACACACACACACACACAATCACTTCAGGGGACATTACATTGACTCACATGCATTTCCTGGAGACTTACCTAACCTTAACCATAACCAACACATGCCTAAAGCCCCTGTCACACTGTCCCGAAGTTGACACCCGATGGACACACGAATATGGAATTGTGAATTTTGCACGAAGATGGCCCCGAACCACACACGAAGGCAACATTTACATTACATTTAAGACATACAACTGCAATGCAAGTACCAAAAACAGTTATGTTACAGTACTATGATACTGTACTGATATCTTCAGACTTTGTTCTTTACTTTATCCGTCTTTATATGTAGAAAATATTACGCTTTCTCCGTAATGTTGTTTCCATAACAACAACAATTTCCTGTCAACTGTCCTTCAAAATAATATATTATAACCTTTTTAGTTTCACAGAACACAAATTGGGTTATTTACACAATATGGTTACAGGATTTTGTTGTGCAATAAAACAACCCGATGGACACACGATAAAGGAAATGTTCAAATTCGGCTGTGATCGTAGCAACATCGGGCCATTCGTGAGGGCATCTTAAGCCTTCGTATGACCGCCGGCGGAGTTTCTCAGGCTCCGGCAGCAACTTCGTGAGCGGTGGCAAAATCTTTGGCATGCCAACAAATTGCCGAAGGACCTTGCGAAGGTTCATCTTCGTGTTGAATTCGTGTGTCAATTTTGCCCTTCGTAAGGCCATCGTGAGGGCATCTTGTTATCCTTGGTGCCATCGGGCATTCGCCCCGATCAGAGTGAGGGTGAATGCACCGATGATAACACGAAGATGACACGACTTGACAAGATGCCCTCACGAGTGCCTTACGAAGTTGCCGCTCACGAAGTTGCTGCCGGAGCCTGAGAAACTCCACCGACGGTCATACGATGGCTTAGATGCCCTCACGAATGGCCCGATGTTGTTACGATCACAGCCGAATTTGAACATTTCCTTTATCGTGTGTCCATCAGGTGTCAATTTCGGGACAGTGTGACAGGGCCTTTACCCTTACCCTTAACCTTAACCTAATCCTAACCCTAATCCTAAACCTAACCAAGTCTTCACCCTAAAATTAATGATTCCCCTCATGTGGACCTCCAATTTGTCCCCATAAGGGAGGCGAGTCCCCACACGTGACTGTGTAAACAGATTTAGGTCCCCACAAGTATAGTAATGCTAGGCCACACACACACACACACACACACACACACACACACACACACACACACACACACACACACACACACACACACACACACACACACACACACAAACACACACACACACACACCCCGCTCTTATGTGCCCATCCCCCCACATGGATCACACCTGGCACACCCAATACATGTTCAGTGTCTATTCTTTGTGTATTTACTGCAGTTGTTCATGTGTACCAGTACTCTGATACCATATGTACAGTTTGAAAGGGTGTTAAATTAAATTTGGTGATGATTAATGGTTTTTGTGTTAATGTAATAGCAGTTAAAACAGGAACGGTCAAATTTGACAGCGAACACCAAAGTAAGGGGGGGAACGAAGACAATAGGAGGCTTAAGACTTTCTCTGCTAAATGATGACTGGAATGCAAACTTGATTAAGACTGTAATTAAGAGGGGAATGTGAAAGGAGAATCTGAGCTTGCTGTTGAAGAGAAAGGCGGACAAGCAGGAAAAAAGTACCTGGACATTTAAAGCATTATGTCCTGAAAAGGTATCCGAGAGAACCGCACGGATGAAGGGCCAAATCCAGAAAGTCTGCAAATATCCTGCCTAATCCGTACACAGTCCTCACAGGTAATAGCAGTAGGTGGGGGAACAATGTTTCTGCATTCCTCTTCGGCTCAGGTCTTTGTGCATGAAGCTCAAGAATGAAATATCCCTTCTTATTCTTCGCTTTGGATCTTTTGTTCGCTTGCATCAAAGCAGAACCTCCTTCAGAGAGTGCTCTCTCCGAGTACATCGGCTACAGTCCAAACCAACAATTCATCCAGATCTACAAGGTCACAAACCAACCTCCTTTCTTTCTTCCTGAAGCCTTTATCTTTGTTATAAACAATACTGTCTTGTATCCGTCGCTCTGTTCAAGACTCCTCTCCATATCCTCCCTGTCTGATTGACCTTTTGAGCACTGTCAAGTGTGGACTTGGGTGTAACATTGACTTGACAATGACCTCACTTTCAGGGTTAACCAATGTCACCTAATGATCAGAGTAGCGGTCCCCCTGAGTGAATTACCTCAAACATGACTTTTCCTTGACCTACTTCTTTCCTCTGTGAGGAAAGTAGAACTGACTATTAAGGGAGGAAGTGACACTGAATAAATAGGAGCCTATACAGTGCAGCCATTGTGCTTTGTTCACACGTTAGTGGGTGAACCGTTCATGCTGTTAAACATTAACCTTTCCCCTGCCAGAACACAACTGGAGCGCATGTGCAGAGAGCCGGGGAGACGTGAACACCGCTGCATTAGAGCACACAAGCACTGACTATATTAATACCACTGATGATAATATGAATACAAGAGGTCAACGTAGTAATACACTAATGAATATACAGTATAAGACTGCACATTGAGTGTACAGTATAATTACTATTTTTACTCCTGTGCTATGCTTTTATAACTTCACACAATCAATCATTTCACAATTTGGCATCAATATATCCACTTTCATATCCATATTTTAGTACAGTGGCTTACCCCCTCACACACACTCAGAAAGGTACACACACACACACACACACACAACACACACACACACACACACACACACACACACACACCACACCACACACACACACACACACACACACACACACACACACACACACACACACACACACACACACACACACACACACACACACACACACACACACACACACACACGTGCAGGCATACCCAGAGGCATTAATACATGTTAGAAGCCTTCAAGCAACGATTAACTAATGAGAGCTGCCCCCGGCCCTTTGTCCAGACTGCTGCATGGTTCTCATAAAAATGGAGAGGTAGGAATGAGAAACATTCATTCTGGCTTCTGTTAGGCTCACTAAATTCATCTTTCCTCACAGGATATCATTACAGTGTCTCACTACATCGGCCTCCTTAGCTTTGGAGTTTATGTGGTGGTCATACTGCATGATATAGTAGGTATAACTATGCCTTTCTTCTTAAAAATCTTCTGGCAGTGGCTTACCACTATTCAGCCTTGAGAAAGCAATAAATATCTCTACCTCCTTCACATATGAGGTCAGACAAGATACGTTTAAGGAGTACGGACTTTATTTTCAGCTTCAATTGGTTCTGAAGAAAATTCAATTCTTAAACAATGTGTTAAACTTCTCAGGGCTAAATCAAATTTGAATGCAATGCACTTCCATGGGGGTTATATATTCTCAGCAATATGGCAAAATGTTACTTTCACACATTATGGGCTAAAGATTGATCCAGTTCTCCTCTGTGTTTTCCCAGCAGCCTCATGCATCAGGGATAACCGTGCACGACAGCTATTTCCTGCCAGATTATCAACAGCCGAGGTACTGTGACACTAAATCCAGGTTGTTTTTAATTACAGGACTGTTACCTTCACATCAAAATGAATATGAGGCCCTGAGCAATGGAGTTGAAGCAGATTTGGTGAGGTGATGAAACTGCACCTAACAAAGAATTCCTTTTTTCTTTAAAAATGCTCGATGCAATCACTCCGACATCTGTTGCTTATTAGGACGGTGCAGTGGTTACTACAGGTGCAGTAAATTTCCTTCCCTGCTTAGGATATTTATTGCTTTTTGGTTTACAGTCGGCCGGGCAAAAAAGGGTCTGTAACACGCCATGGGAATCTTTCATACCATTAAGAAATAATTTGACTGCGTGAGACCCTTCTGTAGAGATTTAATCTGCCAGGCACATGCTTTGCGAGTTGTGCGGAAGAGGAAGAAGGCGGGAACGTTTGACACCCAAATTCCCTGCACAGGTCGGTGAAACAAAGGCAGAAAGGGAGCAGCAAAACCTGAGGACTCTTGTCTCAGCCATCTTATTAGTGTCGATCACGGGTATGTTTAATATACCAGAATGATATTACAATTCTCAAACATTTGCCCTTGCCTTTTGATCCAAACATCAGCTGTCTATAAATAAATACAGTTTGATTGACAGCAAGATTATTACTCAGTCTTTTGTATTCTCACATATGACTGGCCCAGTGATTAGATGCCATCTCAAGGCAAAACGCCACAGATCCCCGTGTCCACCTGAAACTGCAAATAATGAAAAATATAATTGTTCTCCACTAAGGAAATAAATAACGATGCTAATGATGCTAATGATGCTAATGATGCTAATGTGTAATTAACAGTCAGGATTGGCTCGCTTGGAGTGAAGCATCACTGTTATCAGCCACGTTACATTTTGAGTGTATCAGTTGTTGGTGAGTAGATGTTCAGGGTTATTATTTTCTCTTCAGGTCATCTTTAATCAGAAACTTTATTTAATTTTTGTTGCTGGTGTTCAAGGCATGCCAAATGTGTCTTGACATATCCAGCAGAGCTTTCAGACATGCAGTGACAAGGATTGAGTGTGCAAGTGCAGTTTGGCCAAAACCTCTAGGGGGCTCCACCAATCCTAACTGTGTATCACCCACAACTGATCCAATGAACATATTGCAATATTATTCAGCATTCAAGGTTTAGGGAAATAAACAAAGAACCCTTTCTTTGCTTCACCTCAAGAGAGAAAGGTAGGTTTGCGTGCCGTGGGGGGATGACTCTTTGTCTGTGTGTTGAGACCGATGACAAGCATGTTAAGAGATAAGATCATGACAGAAAGACTTGTAAAGATCTTTTAAGACAAACAGTAGCTGCTCTTGGGCAAGCTGTTTCTTCTGTAAGTTTTTACACTTAAAAAACGAGGAAAAAAGTAAATCTTGCCTTTTCTGACCACAGTACAGCGCCATCTTCTGTCACTTTTTTAACTTCTTAAACAAGAAGTCCTGTCCTCAACAGGTGGACCAATATGACCCGTGAAAGCCCTTTAAGTGTGAGGGTCAAAGGTCACAAGAAATGTAATCAGTCCCAGCGCCGAGGGCACTGAGCCTCTTGCTTTCACTGCGTGGTAATATAATAATGTGATACTTTATTGATCCCTGCAGTGAAATGCGCCATTTGCATGCCTCTCTATCTACAGGGAGGCCAGGGGGGGGGGGGCAGCTGGTAGTGACCTCCATGCTCAGAAACACTTTAGCAGGGCAGATCATTTCCAGCAGGGGTGCTGCGCTAAGATCTGACTTAAGGGTGGTCTTTCTTTAAGGCTGAGGTCAACCTGAGCGAGTGGGCAGGAGCGAAATCAGTTGACACCTGCTACAGAGGCAAAGCCACACATCTGCACGTCATATCGGATAACCTAACCTGATACTACCACAAGTATGCGTGTGTGTGTGTGGTGTGTGTGTGTGTGTGTGTGTGTGTGTGTGTGTGTGTGTGTGTGTGTGTGTGTGTGACGTGTGTGTGTGTGTGTGTGTGTGTGTGTGTGTGCGTGCGTGCGTGTGTGTGTGTGTGCGTGTGTGTGTGTGTGTGTGTGTGTGTGTGTGTGTGTGTGTGTGTGTGTGTGTGTGCGTGCATGAGTGCGTGCGTGTGTGTGTGTGTGTGTGCACTGTCTACAGCTGTCCCACAGAAAATCCATGGGTACACGTTTCCATTGGACATATTATTGAGGAATATTAAACATGGATCTCTAAGGTATGTTATTTCATAGAATATAAATCAACTGCATGAATCACTATTCAAAAGTGTACAACACGTGAATCACTTTTTTGTTAACTGCTATAAACAAAAATATTGTCATGTATCTCATAAGTGTGATTGTGAGATAAAGTAATTGTCCACCTTCAGAAGGATACATCACATTTGGATGTGTGGAATAATCTAGGTAAAAAAACATGTCACTAATCCCAACTCACCTAAAACATGTCTGATTTGTATTGTGTGACTCAGATAACAGCTCTAAACCTGAAAAACAACAACTATTAAACACACACCAACACCCGGTTAATTCATCCATTAAAAATAGCCGGTGTTGAGCAACATGAGAAGCCCTCAAGCCTCCACGGATTAAACTTCCATAACTGCTATGAAATGTATCCTCGATGCAATGTGCAAAGTGTTATCTGAGAAATGATTACAAATGCGATAAGGGTTTTAAAGCCTCAGCTGCAGGCTCTAATGGCACTGGATGCACAGTAGTGTGTGTTGTGTGGACAGCAGACACACCAGAGCTGAAGTCTTTCAGCCCCTCAGGCTTTGGCCGTTCAGCAGAGAGTAAAACTCGTCTCCACACAACAGATTCTGCTCCGGTTACGATGGTCCCCCGCCCCTCAATGATTTCTTGGAGCCTCTAATTAGTGCCCACACTTGTGTTTGGCATCCAGCAAAAGGAAGATTGAATGTCAGTCTTTTCACTACAGCAGTCTATTTGTGTGTTGACCCCGTAGTATTCTGCATCCCTCAGACGCTGGATTTAGACATAACATCAGCACCAGATCAGACATACAAATTCATAATAAACTCAGACAACCTTAGTGTTCTCCTTCTATTTTTACAAAATAAAGTACATTATGCTTTCTTATTAAAGTGCAATCCTCATTTGTTTTTAGCAATTACCTCTTTTGTTATGAACTGTTGTTTAATTAACGGAACTGCGTGTTATGAAGCATCCACATTTAATCAATTTTGAATAAAAGAATACAACAAATAAATACGTGCCAGGAAGCTCTTGCTATCACAAAAGAAGTGTGCAACTAATTAACATTTCAAAGACGAAAACATAACGATACCACAAACAATTATAGAAGATATTGTGGAAAGGAAACTACAGTGATAACCAAGGAGAAAGTGTTACACAAGGATCCACAAGCAGTTGCTCGAGCTTTCAACGAGCCAGCCCTAATGTTATATTCACATGAGTTTTTAATTTGTGTTCGACATGTATGGGTCCACACAAGTTACAACAGTACAGGCCTGTAAGCCTCGATATTCTCTCTTTATATTACGATCAAAGCCTGCCCCTATTACTGCAGGGTGCTCCATATCAAACTGAATTTCCCCATCAGATGTCAAACTCATAATCGTTTTCCAAGTGAATTATTGTCAAGTGAAAGGAATGATAAAAGTAAAAAGGCGGCAAAATGCGTTCTCTCAAACACTGCGAAACGGGTCTATAACCTCCCCTTCTGGCAGGGAACCAAGCACTGACAGATGAACCGCATACTTTTTAAACTTCTCCCCACAGCTGTGGACGGGAGCTCCGGGCTGCTTTGTAGTCACATCTGTGAGCTGGACAGCTGGATGTTTGGAGAACATCACAGTTTGATCTGCGGCGAGCCAGATTGGAAGACAGCTTTGCCATTCCAGATCCAGACTCTGCGAGTAAGACTGATCACAAATGTGGCTTTTGCAAAGAATGCAGCTGAGAGGATCGCCGGCTGATCACAACCTACTTCGAAGCACCCTGGCTCCAATACAGAGACACTCTGCAATGAGCCGTTTGGAAGAGAAGTCAATAGGGGTTCCACTAATGAGTACATAAGTGATCTTGGACCACACATACATGCACTTGCATCTCAGTAAAACCAACGGTGCATCTTGGATTACGGCCAAGTTCACACACTGAGTAAATCTGTCTTCACACATCTTCCTCCCCTTATCCAATTACTTTAATCTTGTCTTAAATCATGAAGTAAAATGGACCTCCCATTGCTCATACTTAATGTGTTGCCTCTTAAACAATTCAGAGCATTGACGCCACAACATAATATCCGTCTAATCGCAGCAGCTGTCTCGAATTCCCCCCCGAAAAAGGAAAATCAAACAATTGAAAACGTAACCTGTGAACAACCCTTTAAGAGGCTTGGAGCAATGCAAGGAAATCTGGGTAAAGTCTGATGAGATTTTCAGCTGTGGCAAATTGAATGATTAATCCAAAGCCGTGGACAAAGAGACAAGGAAAAGAACATTTTAATTGTGACGGGTTAAGAATACAACTCTGGCTCTGCTTCAAGATACAGATCGATTTCTTTAAGCGGGCTGCCCTGGATCTCGCATTCCTAACCTTTTGGCCCAGCTGGAGAAGAGTGCAGAGCTCAGGGTAATGCAAGTATACTCCTTTCAACCTCTATTTACCAAGGGAGAGTTTTCTGTGCCTAACTGCTCTTTTCCTATAACATCCTGCTCTGACACACAGATACAGGCCTGTTGCTAGACACTACAGCCACACGTTCTTGCTTTGCTGAAAGAAGTAGTGAGGAGTGTTTTTAATTCAGTGCACAGGAGTCAAACTGACTAACCCTGCTGAAAAAACGTCCGTTGCTCATAATTCAGTCACCACTCTGTCTGCTGCTTTCCATCATCAATGCCAACACCAAAAACATGCCCTCGAAACTCCCGGGAACAGCATACATCCCAGAATAACAACTTGCCAAAGGGCTGACTTTGCTAAACCAAGCAAGTTTGTACCTGGATCCTCAGAGTTGACATGAGTAGCAATTTGAGGATTAGAAAATGGGAAAATTGATGTTTCTGAGGGGCGACGTCTGTAGGCGAGGGCAGTGACTTAGTGTCTGCAGGTTCATTCCCATAATAGGGGAATACAATTATTGTATACTTGCAATGACGCTTATAGAGCCGCTCTCTATGGATCTATTCCTCCAAGGGTTTCCAAAGGGTTAGTATTAAAAACAATATAGCAGCACTGTTTTAAGAAACACATTTGAGTGCATCCAAGTTTTAAAAGCAAAGTTACGAGCCTGAAACTTAGAATTGATGAAGTGCCGCGTCTAAATCTCTGTCTGCTTCTTTTTATTTATTAAATGCACTTTTAACAACAAATAAAAGCAACAGCAGTTTTTTGGTTGGTTGCTTTGATCTTTGTTTAACAGGCAATTAAACTTGTTGCACCCTTTTAAGTCATTCTTGATAAAAGCCACATATGTGTGAAATCTGTAACAGCTTCGAATTAGAGAATATCACACACTATAAAAAGGGGAAATAGTTCATAATGTCAGTAGCATGAATGTCACACTAAATTCCCGGACATATAGTTAACGCACATGTTTCTACTTTCATTACGTTTTACTGTGACATGTTTACATGCTTTAATTTTCAAAGAGGTCTTCATTTTCCTCATGCTGCAGCACCTCTTTTCACCCTCTGTCTGAAACCAGAGCTCAGTCTACGATGATTGGTTAGTTGGCCAGCTCTGTTGTGATTGGTCAACCGCTTAGAGACGTCCTGCCCTTTAGTCCACGTACGCACATGCACAAAAAAACGTTAGAACACAATATAGGAAAAGGCAAACCCCAAGAAGCATATAAGGGCCCCTTTAAAGTTTGTTAATCTGCAATTAATGGGTATTTCCTCCAAATAAAAGACCAATCAGAGAGTAATCAGATTACATGTGGATTCAATAGGCGCTTTCACACCGCAGTACTTTTCCCACAAAGGTTCATCAGAACTTAGTTCATGAGAACTCTTTAGTTCTCATGAGTTCAGATCGCGTTCACACCAGAATAAGTCCCTGGGGGAGGATTAGGCAAATGAAGCCGCTGACGTCACTTCTTCTTCTTCTGCTTTGGGTTTACTGGCAGGCCGCAAACCACTTCACGGCGTATACTGCCACCCAAAGTCCCCGGCCGGAAGTCCCCGGAGTTGGGGCTTCAGTAGAAGCTGCTGAGAGTCCAACAGGATGGCCAGAACGCCGACACCTCCTCATCTCCACCGCTCCCATGTTTTCTTTTGTGTTGCCATAAGTTAGTCTCTCTGCGTTTCTGCGCTGGGCTAATGCTAATGCTAATAATGCTAATGCGAGAATAATAAAATGGCGGCTTCACAAAACGTTTTTGGAGTTTTACGGGCCGTGGTTTGCATTCCGCCCATTAAATCAGAAATAAGAACCTTTATCTCAAAGCTTCTCATGAACTAATTTTAGTTCCGTATTTTTTTGGTGTGAACGCAACATTTCGGAACTAAAGTGGGAAAAGTACTGCGGTGTGAACGCGCCTAATGACCTTCTGTGCTTCACCTTAATTAAAAACCTTAAGCAGTTATTCAAATAAGTGATTATGATGTACTCACACCTAAGCCCATGTTTGTTATGTTATCTAATCAATTGCTCTCAACATGTGATTGAAACTCATCAAACCATTAGTCTCTTGTTCAAACAGGGGGCTTTAATTAAGTCTCTTGAGCACCTGAACTGCAAGTAACCCCTTTTCGTATACCTTCGACCACACCCACACATCACCGTGAGTCATATTATCTACTGAAGACTGATGAGATGTCATGACACTTAGTGAGGCTCATTTGTACGTGCCTGTTTTGGAAATTGTTTTGAAAAATGACAATTACATTGATATGCCTAAGCACTTAGATCCCAGGCGGCCTTTTAATAGTCTACACAGCTCATTAAGCCGTTGACTGTCCACCGCTTGACAAAAGACCTCCAGCCCTCCTCTCTGACTGCTTATAAAAAAGGCTCTCCATCATCTGTTTCCATTTGCCTCTAGCCATCACCCCGTTGTTTGGTGCAATTGTTATCATAAAAACCTAAACAAAACATTGAAGAACACAAACAGCCAATTAAAGCCTTATTTTATAGCCGGAAACAATGAATATTCATGCAGCTGCACTTCAGGAAATAAAGCCATATAATTACCTCCGGAGATAAGGGTTCGAAACACATGCCTTCCTCTGCAGTGCTCGTACAATGCAGATGTAGACATCTGAGTAAACACTTTCCTACTTAAACTTTAAAATTCTTGAACTAAACATTTCTGAACTGTGGCTAAGCAACCAGGAGTTAGCATGTATATGAGGAACTGCAGAGATAGCTTCCAATAAATCAAAAATGCAATACTAATGAACAGATTGTCGGGAGAATGATCAGGAAAAGGACCACCAAGACTAAGTATTTACCATCATTCACGTAATGAGTATTCTGGCCGAAAGAAGCTCTAATCAATATTTTGATATTAACATTTGATCAAACACTACGCATATTGTTAAGGTGTCACTTGTAGTAAAAAAACCTCACAACTCAACTAAACACCGTTAGCAACTTGATGCAGTTTTAGCAGTGTAAGACACAGATTTTTGTGTCACAAGTTGGTGGAGACAAAGCTGAGAATAGTTAAGGTTAACATTGGATGAAATTTGCTAGATAGTTAAAAACACAAATTCTAATAAATGACAGGTAAATATTGCTCTGTATCGACTGGATTATTATATCGATTAAAAGGCAGCTACACGTTCACCGCATCAACTTCAACAGTGGCTCCATTCCATTAAGTGTCCTAGCGAGCGCTGTCAACCACAATAACAGAGCGCCGTTTCATCTACGTGTTTTGAAGGATGTTTTTCTTTCTTCGTTCCGAGGTCTGTAACGTGATAGCTTGGCAAAATAACTTAAGGTGTTGAAAGACGGCTTGTAGGTTACTCCAAAGTTGTCTAACGCTATGGATGTTGTACACATTAAGGAATCACCTGGCTTTGACAAGTCACCGCGGGGAAAGCACAGGTGACATCCATTTCATTAATGATGGCAGTTGGTTTCAATCAATGAGGCTCTTCCTGCCATAAGCCACAATGTCTGCTGTGAAAATGTTCTCTTATTATTGCAATACACTTTATGAATAGCTAATTAGGACAGCTATTGTAACATTCTGCAATAACTGACCTGAGGGTATTGGGACATTTCATGGTTGTAAATGGTAGGTGTTTACATGTATAATGACAATGTTTCGATGATGTAAGACCACATTATTGTGAATTCAAGGTGAAGTATGGTGTCATTACTATGGTTTTGTATCCATGACATTAACAAATGTGAGTTTCTGTTGACATCTGTATTAAAAAAGACTTTGTAAGACTAGTGTGATGAATTGACTTTTTTAAACCATAATAAACATACTGGCAGCAATAGGGTTGGGGGAAATGCTTGATGCCCACAGCCTACATGCCAACATGTCAATGATCTGCCTGAGAAAATCCATCAGCAGAAGCATCCTGCAAAGTATGGCAATACAAGCCAACTCAGTGACCCGCTTTAATTCTCATCTCATCTCAGCTAAGTCCTGTCAACAGGTGTGAAGGCAGACAAAGTGTTGAACAAACTTGGCTGTCAAGGCACAAACTGAAAGATAGATTTTGACAAACGGAGCTGGCATGAAAGACCGGCCTTGTCAATGAGTCTCATTAGTTGGCGTGGTTCCGGGATGTACAAGCCCTAATTAGAGGCAGCTGAACAGATGTAAGATATGGAGGGAAAGGGAGAAGGAGGGGGGTAAAGGGGGCTTAACACCTTTTCTACTAACCGTTTGCTAACCTGTCTTCTACTCTTCAGGATTACTCATTCAGAACATGTCCTTTCAAGCTGTTATCCCACGATGCAGAGGAAGTGAATGGATAGAAAAATGTCTTGGAAATGTACGGAGGGGAGAAAGTAAAATATTTAATTTAACTGTTTAGTTATCACAGTCACCATCAATATTACTATGAGTTTCCCCTTTGCTTTTCCTGCCACGACAAGTCAACATTTCTGCTTGGAGACATTCCTATTAGCTCGCCAAACCCCTCTGGGATTAAGATTCTTCATTAATTAATATTTCTTATGAACAGTTTTGTCAAACATGCATCCTTCCTTCCAGTATTCCCAGTACTATATATTCACGTTGGCTGATGTAATGCTTTGTAATTGGCTTCCATCGACCAAGTGCCATGTGTATCATATAAGTCCCAGTTCAAAGCTACATTTGTCATCCTTTAATTGCACAACCTAGTCTGTTTGATTCAAGATCCTATTTGAACTTGCCTGTGTTTTCATCACTTGACTGCATTTGTCATATGTTGTAATCCTCAACTCATACTGAGCCAAGCAACATCTGGGCATGAGGACGTTCGGTCTTTACACGTCAGCACCAACGTGAATCAGATTTCACCTCATCATCAGGTAGGATATATCGACAAGCATTTAGCAAGGCATCGTGTCCAGACGTATACTGATTGTACGCACTGGCACATTGCATGGACTTGTAGAAATGGTATTGTGATTTTAATTAAATAGTCCACTAGATGTCCAAATGACAAGAAAAACACATGCGAGGAGTAACTTGGCATGTCTAACCGACTTACTGGAAGCGTCTATGTGTTTCAGCACTGGGCTGTTCAATGGATAAAGTTTATTCTTCCAGTAAATCAGTCAGTGTTGCCAAGTTATTACGGTACAAGGACAGCATCTCCTCATGCTGCAACTAAATTACAGAAGGCGTATTGTATCATATTCGCCACACCAGTTTCCTCAATCAACACTTAGGAGTTGAAAGGAAAAGGAATTGCAAATTGTGAGGATATTATGTATACCCCTGGCTTTTAAAATGATTTGGAAAAAACATGAAATGGTATTGAGGTACAATGTTCTCTATTATCCTTTGTATCAGCTGATCGGTTTGAGTAAGTGTTACGGTCGAGTGAAATTCCAGATCACATTACATTACATTACATTGCATTTAGCTGACGCTTTTATCCAAAGCGACTTACAATAAGTACATTCGACCAGGAAGACACAACCTTGAGGAAAACAGAATCATATAAGAACATCAGGTTTCAAAGAGCCAATCGTTTCAAGTGCTGCTCAACTGGCTAAGCCAGTCCTTTATTAGTATATAAGTGCTCTGTTAGCAGTTCTTTGTTAGTCATTCTATCGCTCGAAGTGGAGTCGAAAGAGATGAGTTTTCAGTCTGCGCCGGAAGGTGTGTAAGCTATCTGCGGTCCTGATTTCAATGGGGAGCTCATTCCACCATTTTGGAGCCAGGATAGCAAACCCACGTGTTTTTGCTGATGGGAACTTGGGTCCCCCTCGCAGCGAGGGTGCAGCGAGTCGTTTGGTTGATGCAGAGCGTAGTGCACGTGCTGGGGTGTACGGTTTAACCATGTCCTGGATGTAGGAAGGGCCAGATCCATTCGCAGCATGGTACGCAAGTACCAGTGTCATCACCACCATCACCAGCAGTAGAAGCTAAAGCTGTAGCTCCAAGACAAAAACAAATTCAGTACCACAAACAATCCCGCCCAATTAACCGAGGAGCCGTCGGGAGTACTGGTCATTTCACTCTTATTTTATACAGATGGAGATTGCTGCAGTTCCTGTTCAATGCGCAGACATCGACACACACACATGCACAAATCATTCCTGCCAGTCAAAACGACCTAATAGCTTGTGTGCATTTTCATTTAGTTTGGGCCATAGAAATGGATACCCCCCCCATGGGGATCCGAGTGTAAGCACGGCTTGGCAGAGCGTATCCAGTCTGCACCGAAAACCTATTTGTGCTTTGGGAAAAGCCATACATTCTCAAAATAGTATGTGTGATTGGGTTACCGTCCCTGTATGCCACTGGCTTTGCGTCGTATATCACATCTCACCATGTGCTAGGTGACATAATCCAGCGCTATGTCGATGATGTCGGGACAGGTGTGTGTTTTATTTCCCCTCTAAATGCATTGGAGCTGGGATATTTCACATCTCTATTTATGAGTTTCTGGTTCGTTTCTCAGTCTCCTCGGATGGCGTATTGAGTAGATACAGTGGTGGTTTGATTTCCACGGGCATGCATGACTTACGAGTTATTATTGTAAGTAGTGAAGGTAATAGGAAGTGAGCGCAATAATCATTTTCCAATATAAATATCACAATATGCACAATAGGGGAACTACAGTACATTAGTAATACATGAAGAAAACATGTGTAAAGTTTTTACGTGTATGCTTAAATTAGCTCTATCAAACCAACCAAGCAAGATAAGTTGTGATTTGTTGACATCAGTCTTCTCTAAATAACTTTTCTTCTCAGAGGGCACTCTATATTAGTAACAACGTACTGAGGTACAAATACAAATACGATAAACCAGCTGTAGAGAATCAGGAACATATTAGTTGAAGGTTTAACAATGATTATACTGGAAAGATGAGTGTGCTGGTGAGCTTACAAGTTACTATTATTGATATTTACTGGCAGGGTTTCTATAACAACCTGGCATGTAACAAGTGTCAAATCACACATAAGGTGTGCAATTCCAAAACAGTATGTAATTACATAGTTTACAACAACGTGTGATAATATATAACATTTCATCTGACAAGTCACTATCCGTGTCACATTGTACATTCTGACAGTGTTAACATGGGATTAAGCACAACACCTGAGCTGCAGTGCACTCGTAGTCAAGAGCAGTAAACAAGATGGCGTTACAAATATATTTTGGCATTCGTCGTCTTATTGATTAGGCTATTTACACTAATGCATCCTGTGAGTATCCGCACAGACTTTTTATTTGCACAGTAGTGTTTTGAAGTCGGTAAAAAGCTGTAACCACAGTAACATCTTCATTTGATTCCACTTTAAGCATGCTCAAACTGCACCTCATATCTGCAATGAGGTGTCTCGAGTGTATTCGAAACTGTGTGAGGCTTCTCAAGCATCAGTAAATCTCATTGCTGCTTTCTAAAATTAGCTAGGTGCTTGATAACCGTGAAATGTCTCTGGATAATTCTAGTAGCTCAGTTCGACACGACTCCCTTCACATGATAAGAAGGGAGACAAAGTTAGGTTTGTTTCAATTGGTCGCATGTATGACGCTTGAGACGGTGCAGTGTATTCCTATCAAGCAATGTAGCTACACTGTCTCGGTGCTTCCGGGGAGAAATGCAACACAAACACATTATCTTATTTACAAAATGGTCCTCCGGGGACAGACTGAAACAACTCTGGGTCTTTTTTTATGGTTGCAGTAATAATTATGAATATATAATGTTTTCTTTGCATGACGTTTTGTCACAATGCAGTTTGTGAATGAATGTCTGAACGCATATAAGGGAATCTATTTATATCATAATTAAGCTGTTCTATTACTGGAGGTGTCATCGTAAATAATTGGTGTATTGCAAGTTACACAACAGAGCTATTTTTCACAAACAGAACCACACAAACAGTGACTAATAATAAGGACTTAATGGTTGTGTGTTTGTTACACTTCATTTAACACCTGATACAAAACTTATTGGGAATGATTCATTGGGAAAGTGGCCAGTGTGTAAGTCATTAGCAACTGGTTCATTACCAAAGCGTCTAGCAGTCTTTCTTAATTAACTTATTTAGTGATTGATTTAGGAACTCCACCTCATTGTAAAGTATTCTCATCATATCAGAACAGACACAGCTGTTGTATTCTTTAGCACTTGATCTGTGTCAAGCTCCCTGTCAATCAGCTGCAAGGCTATGCAGCAAAGACAAGTGTCGAGTGGAGTCATTACAGGATACTTTGAAATACCTCTGATAGGAGGTGTTGACATCTGCCAAGCTATGCAGACACGCCCTCCAGAGACGATCACCAAGGTCAACTCATCTCGCTGCCAAGACTTTTTGCCAAGACAGGAAAGCTCAAACCCTAACAGCTTCTAGTTGATCCAAATGCATTTTAAATTCAAGCCTCTGTTTTAGAGGTGAATCTAACAAGAATGAAAGTGATTGCCAAGAGTAAATCAAAAAATCTTTCCTCTGTTTTCATATGCCATAGCTTTTTATGTTACATACCTTAAAGACACATACATGTGCCTGTCTTGACATGCTCGTTTTGCAATGCAAAATGCAAATGAATAAGCATTGTGCTATTTAAGATCTAATGCTTCCTTAATGTTGAGTGATTAAATATATGAGCCTATTAAAATGACCAGAATAGGTGTTTGATGGATGCATTGGCTGCGTTAGGATGAGTCAACTGTAAAACATTGTTTTTATTTTATTTGAAATGGCAAGTCTGATCTGATTTTTTATGATGCTCAAGGCCTTTACAGCAGCTAGAAGTGAACACACCTTATTTTGTACTGTACTGTATATGTTATTAGCCCTCAACGGCTAACATTCGGCCAGTTCCACATTCAGCCTAAAGTAAAACAACAACTAAGGGAGAAAACAATGCTAACGTGCATTGGATGTCAGGTCTTTGCGCTGACAAGTAACCCTGACTTGAGGCAGACATACGCCACTCGTCATGTTTAGACTGCAGCAGGCAGACACGTCCCTCTGCCTGGCAGAATCAATGTTTGCATTGGGACTATTTAGAGTACTGTGTTTAGAAGTCCGCATTTAAAACGCTATATCTGCTCTGGGAGCTCTCAGAGGCCTACACTTGACTAAGAATTGCTCATGTTTGGTTAATTCAGTCTGCTTCATGTGGAACAGCTTTGCTCAGTGCCAGCTGGTCAGACTGTAGCTACTTGAGTCATTGTGCAGAAACAGCTGATAACATTGACCAAGCCCTTCTGCTAAAGAAGCTAAATTGCTTTTCCATTGAAGTTATTTCATCACGTAGATAAGGGGAGAATGGGATAGAAGTGCAATCTGTATTCATTTTGCAAAAGGAAGAAATAATATACAATCTTTACAACTACCAATGAAATGGTGGCTTTTTATGAGATACATTTGCAATGAAACATTGACAAAGCCAAACGTTTGAAATGATATTGCCAAGCTCATGGTGTGACCATCCTGCAATCCTGCAACCTAGCAATATTTCACATATTGTGTTTCTTATTGGAGGGCAGTCGATGGAGGCAGGACAATGAGACCACTACAGAGCTGAACCGATAAGAAATTGAAAGAGGAAAAACTGTGCGCCACATCAAAGACATTATTTAAACACATTATTTATCAAGGCAATGTTTGCTGAACATGGAACATGAATGTGTTTCCTCACCAACACCCAGATTTCTATTCAGACAGTTGCAGACACACCTGGGAGCTGCAAAGCGAATGCACTTTTGATACCGGCCACTCAAAACAATTAGGATTTTATTCTTTCCACAACAGTTGTTTCAAGTGGACATTTTGTTGCCAGTAGCAACCCTCATTGACTAGCTTCAACAGCAGCAACTTTATTGACATTGTAACATCCACCATTTTGTTGGATCTGCGTCCAAGCAAATATTGACAGTACATGTTATCTACTGTTTAAATATCCTCTTGGATAATGTGTGTGGTAATGTTTAATCACAGTTTCTTTGTGATGTTTTTATTTGATCAGTTTACTGCCAACCAAAGTAGCCATTATGCTAGCTGTTTGAGGCTAACATGTTGCTAGTGTCAATGTTGTCGAACTGAAGATGTGTTAATATTGTTTTACTTCTTATATGTCTACTAGATTAAATACTGTGTGGTGCTTCCTGTGTGGTGATATTTCAATGGTGGATGTTGGAGCCCATCCAACAGTTTCTTCGGGCATCAGGATCAATGTAGGAAATTGGACAATCTCGTCTCTGCATTTGTAAATACAGTTTTTGTTACTGCGCTAATTCATATTTGAAACTCTCTTTCTTGTTCATGGTATCGTATCTTGTCTAGACCAACTGTTGACTTCTATTTTTCTTAAACGGCAAGTGTATTTCCAACTACATACAAAGTTAACAAGGGAAAAAAATATATTGTGCTCATTTTGTCAGAAATGCAAAATAAATGTAAACAAGGCTGCAATGTGTGCTTACAATGTCACTGTATCATCTCAAGAAGGCAATGATATATCACTTTTAGGATAACAGCTTGGTGCTCTGCCCCCACGTGACAAATACATCTATCAATGCAGATTCTGACCATCATGCTCATCCACTTTATGTTTATGTTTATTAAGGATCCCCATTAGCTTTTGCTCTTGACAAAAGCTACTCTTCCTGGGGTCCGACACTTAAAACAATACAACAATAATACAACACAATTCAAGACATAATTCCTGACATCATTATCAACATCACCAATATCATCAACAATTTCTAACATCTTCAACAATCTCATCCACTTTCAATATCAATCTCAGCCAAGGATGAGTGCACTAGACACCCACCAGTACAAAGCATGAGATCAAATTAAATTAGGGTTCACAGCTCACAAGGGTACAACATGGTCATTAGTAGACGGCCCTTCAATCTCTTCTTGAAAGAGGCTCTGGACTCTATTTCAGCGAGGTAGTTTGGCAATGAGTCCCATTCCTTTATAGCTCTATAAGACACAGAAGATTTCAGAAGATGTGTCCTGGGTTTAGGTGCCAGTAGATGGCCTGATGTAGCTTGTCTAGTCTTATGGTCATGCTTGTCTCTTGTGTAAACTATTTGATCATAAAAAGACAGTGGTCTTTTGCTAAATTGGACATTTTTTTAGAAAAGTGATAACACGAGATTGCAGACGTTTCTCAACCGGAAGCCATGATAGGCTTCTATGCATAACTCCAGTATGAGTGCGCTTCGAACAGTGGAGAGCTAGTCTGGCAGCCTTGTTTTGAGCTATTTGTAATTTCTGACCATATGACCGGACAGTACTCAAGATGTGACAAAACCAGAGACTGAATGACTTGTTTCAAAGTGGTTGGTGTTACATACTTTGTACATTTTCTCGTCACAGCTATGATCCTTCCCATTTTGGTTACGATACTGTCTATTTGCTTTGCCCACCGTAAACCAGAATCAAGAACAATGCCAAGCAGCTTATTCTCGTTTACCTGCTGCTTAACATATGTCTGGTTCCGAACACCATTGCTTTTGTTTTTGCAATGTTGAACCAGTCACTTCTTAGAGACCAAGATATACAGTAACTACATATGTATTCATCAGTCTATCACTGGCATTGACTCCCAAGCAAACTCCACTGACACTGATTCAGGGTCCAGACCTGTTGTCTGTGGAGAGCTTAGACCTGTGACCCGGAGCCCCAGAAAACTCCCGTGGCTGATGAAATGACAAACAGCAGGCAGGCGGTGGCATGCTTGGCTTGCCAAATACAGCACTCAATATTCAAATAGTGCTGACAGGGAAAACATAGACATTGTTATCCAAGGTCGCTCACTTGGGAGTGAGATGTTGAGGCTAAATCTCCTCCCGGCAGTGTGTTCAATGTGTTTCTGTAACTGTGGGAAAATAGCATACATGCAGATAATGCGATTATAGTTGTTCTTACTTCCAATGATTCAGGTAGGAGCTGGTGTGTTTAGGGACTTAAGCAAAGGATTGTCTTTAACGCCACAAAAGTACAAAAGTAAACTAAATACATTTGCTCCATTCAGAAAACAGGAAACAATCCTGACGACCATCTTTTTTATTTGGTTTTCATCTGACATTGGTGACTCAGTGTAATTGTTTCCGTCTTTGCTTCTCCCTAAATTCATTGAAGTGGACCCGTCTATTTCCTCTGATGGTTTTAATTCAGCCAAGCACACGGGCTGCTACTGCACTGCCCGCTGCAATGATAAACTGCAGAGTGTGGCATTCATTCATTCATTCAAGCATATCCATCAAAGCACAACCGTAGCTTTCCCAGAGAGGCAGGCTCCGCAAACATCTGACCTGTATTAAAGAGCGCATGGAGATTCCGAGACCGGCTAGTTTTGTTTCACTGGTTTAAGAGGCGTATCGTAATTTCACATTAAAACATAAAGTTAAGCACTATGGAAACCACTTAAAACAACATAGTGGAAACGTGTATGCCAGCTGGCGACACTTGTAGCTGCAAGTAGAAGAGAAGAGACGTGCACCTACAGTATATAAATCACTGTTTGCTCTATTCAGGACAGATGTGGTAACACTGGCTGAAGGAGAGAAAAACGTATAGGAGTTGAGGCTCCATAATGATACCTGACTTGTGAGAAAAGTCACTTTATAGCTTCACGTTTCAAACTAAAGTAGTGGGAGGACCTGCCTTATTGTAAGCACTTAAAACGTCCCATTTCATAGTTCTGTTTAATTATATCAATCTTTATTTCCTCCATGAAAACCATATGGTAGTCTCCTGAGTAATTCAATGATATTTTATGTTTTGGCCATTTACTTTTTGACAGTTTTTAGTGGAAGATGGCTCTCGGTATAATAATACTTGTGAACTTCAGGGAAAGAAATTCAGTCTGAAGTGTTGCGATACAGTGCAGTGTTGTACTATACCTTTGGCATTTGATGAAAGAAGCAGATATTTTCTAATGCACTTGCTAACCTTTAAGAAAAGAAGTGTTGTGCCTCCAACTATCCTCAGCCAGTAATGAATGAATGGCTGATCTTCACAGTTCACCTAAAGGGCCACCCACCCTTTTTCCTGTTTGTAAGTCCCCATAAACGGCTTGTTTGTGAGAGTAATAGTCTAATGAATGCACCCCTATATATTCTACCTAATATGTATGTAGAAGGGGAAAACTGCACATTGTCCCCTCGGGCCTGAGACCCTTATGACCCCAGTCCTCCCCCTAATCTCTTAATCTTCAACGGAACAGCAGCCTCTGTGATCATTGGCAGGTGCAGCAAGTTGCATACCTTCCTCCAGTGGCGCTTAAGGGAGAGGATATGTGAGAATATCTGCAGGTAATCCACATCTCCTACTAATATTTGCAGCCGGATTTTTCTAATAAGACTGTGGCCTGTGCTTCCGGGTGGGCTCAGTGGAGGTAAACACATGGTCTTCTGCGAGGAAGGGAAGCCAGATTATGTAACCGAGGGCAGAGATATGAAAAGGCGCATCCTGAGATGACCTGTGAGAAGAGCTGAGGTGCGTCTTCAGCTGGATGCGCTGCTGTGTTATAAAACCGCCGCCTCTGCCAGTAAATCCCAGCCTAATGGAATAAGGCATTGTAAACACTGTAGAATGAACAAAGGCCATCTCAGTGAAATGAAACAAGCATGGCGTTAGTTAATAAACCTGAAGACAAGGTGCTGCAGCTTTATTGTTATGTGCCTCTGTTTATTTGAAATGACTGGAGTACAGAAATGATGGAACTATCTCTTTTAAATACACATACTTTTAATTCTATAACAAATCACACCTACTTATACAAAAAATATTTATGTAGTGCTATTTGTCTTCATCAAATGCCTCTTGGACGTAATCTAATGATGTGGTTTATGTTGTGTGTCACATGTTGTCAGGCAAGATGGAAAGACAAAATGGATCACCATTGTATCCCTGCATTAGCTTTCTACAAGTTATAAGAAATAAAATGGTTCTTATCCTCAAATGGGAATAACATCATCTGTAAAACAGTTCACTTGTCGAGGTGTTTGGCTTGGATGGGGACAAGCATTTGCTTTCAACTCCACTATATTTCTGAAACCGTAAAAAGCATTTGTCTACTCAAACTGCAGATGCCTTTTTTAGCAAAGCTTTTCCTTACTAACCATGCAACCTTATACGCATGTGGCAAACAGATGAAAATGAAACGTGCAATGCATGTTATTGTAATATAAGCCTTTAGTGGTGGAGGAAGGAAGTGTTCTCATACATTATGACCACAACACACAACATTTACATTCCAGAGTTCATGCCCATACTGTTGGACTTCTTGAGACTTTTGTCCAAATCATTTATTGTGACAGATGGTTACTTCACTCAGCACTGGCCCCCTCTGATATCTTATGGAGTCATCAGCAGCCAGTTGTCAAGTGTAATACGACTGGGGACCCTAACTCTCCCAGCAACTACCACTAAACATGCCAGACCGGTCTGGCTCCCTCCCCTCCCTCAGATCGATATCAAATGTTCTCACAGAGCAACAGCAATCAAGCACGGCAGCATGGTGAGCGCTCAGACTTCAGTCAAAGGTTACAGACGGCCGGCCAGCTTCGCCCGGCCTCAGCCAATGTGTGACCGCTGATTGAAAGAGTTCTTTGACAGTTTAACATTTCTCCACCCCACACTTCCCCCACCGCTCTCCCTCCCCTCTCTCCTCACGGTTGTTTTCCTTTCTCGACCGTGCTGATTAAACCTGGAGTTCCCGACGGGAGGCTCTGATTTCCCAGCCTTGACTGTTACTGTAGTGAAGTCAGCGCTGCATGTCCTCACACAAGGCCACTCAAACCCACTGGCTACAGCAGGCTGAGTAATGCATGGAGTTTGACTAGTGCAACATCTGCAGGCTTATTGTACCCCATGAGGTTCTGTTGCCATATTCATCTCTGTCAATAATTCAGCCCAATACAAATGTTTGACGCTTTATTGCACTTGGTTACTTAATACATGCTTTAGTCATTATTTCTAGATGACTTATAAGACCTTTACAAGAACAGCTTCGAGGAAATCCTTTTGCACAGCTTTTGCTTTGTGTTTTTTGTCTGACGGATTGTACTCCCAGTAAAGAGTTGTATCACAACCGGGCCAACATCCATTCCTCAACACCTCATGAAAATGAACTTGAGTTCAAACAGCCAACGCGTTCCCCTTATGAATTCAAGAGTGTTGAAGACAAAGCAAGTGTCTGAAGGATAGTAGCACACAATAAGGTGTTATCTGAAATGAGTATTATATAGGTAATAGGTACTTGATTGGTAACCATTGATAGAGTATAATAACATATTAAAGTGAGTTTAAAAACAATTATAAAGATTTGACCAGTATGGAAAATATTCTGCTTAAGTCAGTGCATCAAACAACTCTAAAAAGTTTCATTCAAGTTTTAAAAGATGGCTCTATTCTTCGCACTAAACATGCTTGTGCTCACACACACACCCACACACTCTAGTTGAAATCACAAAATGTGGTTTCCAAATGTCAATTGATTGCAAGAAAATGTTGGAGGGGTAATTATTGACTTAAAGCAGCTCACGGTCGATACACCATCAACACCAGCCTAACATGGAGGTAACATTAGACATTGACAGAACTGGATTTCTGAATTTGATAGTGCAGCTTAGTGCAGTTCTGAGGGTAAGCAAATTACATCGCCTGGAGCTACTGCTGAATGAATGGAGCCTTTTTCATGATCACAGGGAAAAGTTCCCCCGGGGGACATGGCATTTCAGAGGGTTTTCCCCCTTAAACATACACTGGTACACTTTAAAGGTAAAAGGTAATTTTTCACTTCCGATCCTAATGCTGTTTGAACTGAATGAAACACTCCCATTCATTGCAGCCCAAACTCAAGCAAGATGTGCATGTTTTAAGAATGGCTTCATGCCCAGTTAGAATAAGGATTTCGTTATATGTATGCGGAAAAAAACATCTCAGTTCATGTTCAATTCAAACACGTGAATGTTACAAACAACAATGGGGACTCACCGTTTTGCTCCTTTACACTTGGAGTGTGAAATTTGCTGACATGACTTGATTCAGCTTCCGAGCCATATTGTTGGAGAAGCGATGCAAGAAGGAATAATAATGGAAGGATCATTTGGATGAGTGGTGGTTGGCGATCACAGAGCTCTGTTGAAGTGATGGTTTGTATCACCACACACATGCGTCGTTTACAGGACACCAGTGCTGTTTTGGACACATTTGGAGAGGATAAAGGCAGAGTAGAATCCACATAATCTTAATCATCAGTCCTTCAGGTGAAAAAGTAAAATGAATATCTCCCTAAATCAAGAAAAATCCTCATCCAAATCTCGCAGACCTTGCAGCTTCTGCGTACTGCAAGTGCGCACCTGTTGGTTTACAGAAAAGTTGGAGACTGAGTTGGGGAAAGCTCGTCGTGCCGTAATTATAATCCCGGAATTAGTTGTGAAAACGTCCGTATGCATGCATATCATCTATGGTCATTGGAAAAGCAACGAGGCATTTTGGCTAAAGCGCGCGTCCACGTTGCATTCTTGACTCAGTCTGAATAAATCCCCGCAGATCTTCACGCATTACAGCAAGAGCTCCCACACAGAGACAGCGAGAGAGAGAGCAGCAACATGATACAGTGTGTACTCAGAAGCCACTCGCAACACCGAGACGAGTTCCGTTGTCTGGCGAGGTCTCGAGTCATAACTTGGTGGAGACTGAGATAAAATATCGCTGCGCGGCCGGGGTTGGGTTTTTGCAGACTGCCAACTGACGGCACAACAGGTGCTATACATAAAGTACAACTTCCCAGCCGAGGCAACTCCCCGGCATGTTAACCATTCCGCTGCTGCTGGTCCAACGAGGTGTTTTATCCACTTTCCGCTACACACACTGTATTGCCAAATTCAGTTTCAGTTCCAGTAGTTTAACTTTCCAGGCAGGCAATGTGTCATCTTCTCCAGAGAACTAAGAATAAAGCAGCTCAGCACATTCTGTCATGAAGAAGATACAAGGTAAACTATGCAGACTGTTCCTCCACAATGTAAAATAACTTCAATACACAAAATACCAGAATACATGACTTCAAATTGACCTTTTTGTCGTTGTTTTTCTTATTCTGCTTCTTTTTTTTAGAATAACCTGGAATCAGTTAAGTAAGAACATCAATGATCAGTTAGTAAATTATCATTAATCACATTAAATTAATTGATAAGAAAAACATTGTTTTAAGTGTAAAGATGACAAGATGTGTATATTATTCCACGTAATCTTTACATAATGTCTAAAAAAATACAGAACATTATAATATATAACATATATAAAATACATAGTTTTCCAGATAGTTGTGTCTTATGTCAATAAAAAGGAAGCTAAATTGTGACATTATGGTTGGCGGTTGGCAAAGACAGACATGTATGGCATCTCATTTCCTCTTTCTGTGTTAAAACTCAAAACTATATTTGTCCTACTCTTTCAAACAGCTATCATTTTGGCCCACTTACATTTCCCAGTGCATCACGGTTCATCACAATCATAACGTGTATGGTTAAACAATATAGTCCACAGATCATATTCACATATGGAGCTTCTTCATCATTCAAGAGGAACCTTTCCATGAGAAAATATGACTAAGTATGCTTGTTGTAACCGTGGCGGGATTGTTTAAATCCTTGATTCATTTTCCCAACAGAGAGATGAAAGACGCATGCGTTCCCTCACTGCACTGTTCAACGCGCCCTGGTGCATTCTGCTTAACTGTTTCTGTGGAAGGAAATGTTTAAGAGCTTCTCAATTTGTCATATCAAAGCAGAGACACCGCTTGGAACAATACTCCCTCCTGTTCCCAATTTCCTTTCTCCCCGGCACCATGTTGTACCTCATCAACTGTGTTTCATGTGGTTCCTCCCGTCTATTATTGGCAAGGACCCTCCAGAGTATCCCCCACAGTAAGGCTGCTGCAGCACAGACACAACAATCAAAGGAGAGCTGAACACATATTGAACCCATTGAGCCAGACACATGATGTAATGCTGCAGCAATTTAGCCCCTCACATAGCTCAGAGACTACCACCTCAAAGAGAGCGCGGAGCAGCTATCTCCCCTGCATCAAGGTATGGAGGGAGGTTTTGTGGTTTTAATCAGAGTTAATGGCTGGGAAAGGAAGCATGGGCATGGATACAGTCATTTCATACGTGTGGTGCCCCCATGGAGAGGGGCAGATAGAGGTCTTCTTGTGCCTGCTGCAAGGGCCAAGGCCCTTTGTGTAAAGGAGGGTATCACATTCCAGCCCTGCAAGGGCCTGCAGCAGATGTCAGCACTTCACATTGTGGAATCCCTCTCCCTTTCGCACACACACCCATACACACTCATTCACCCCTTGAGGTTTTGTCTGTGAAAGCTGGGTATTTTGTCTCGTTTGTCTACATTTGATTGCCACTTCCTTGGTGGTCTTGGGTAATGTGGAGCCTTCGATACAAAGACATATAATAAACAGAGACAATTAGAAACAAGGCAGACCTTTGGGGTCATGACGAACATACAGAAACATGCCAGCCAGGAGGGCTGTGTCCACCGGGCATACTGGATATGGAAATGTATACAGCAGAGAACTCAGTCGGCGGCTCCCAGCTAAATCCCTTTAGACTTGCTGCCTTTTTGGGACACATACTGTCAAGCAAACAAGCGCCCGCTCCCAATCAGTCCCTGTTACACGACACAAGCTTTGTTCCAGGTGAAATGAGGTAATACACAAAGGAGCGGACGTGTTTGCTATATCCAGATCTCATTACATTTAGAAGGAGAAAAAGGCTTTTGAGATGACTTCATTTATATGGTAAAACCTCCTGAAGCAGCAGCGGGAGCTTTTTGCTGTGTGGTCCTGCGAGCCGTGGGAAATGTGCCAGCAGACGAATTTAGAAAGTAATGACTCACATTCTCTGGAACTTTAACAAATTGAAGTCTTCTAAATCCTTTGTTATGCCTGCTCAATCATTGAATCTCAGTATCAAAGTTGTGCTAATAGTCTAACGGGGTGCCATGTCCGTCATATTCTGGACACAGCTTTAAATCAATGGGTACGTAAGTTGTATGAATATGAATGTCTTGTGCTTCAGTTCGTCATGTACAAAGTGTGGCATCATGGTGATTTATTGCCCCTGGCTGCACTTGGCGTGGAAACCAGAGCCCCCTGGTGGTGCCCCTCAGCCCTACGCTCAGTATTTACCGCTCAGTAGTACTGTATATAAATCCAATACGTCAGTGTTGTGCTATAACCATTAATTAAACTGAAACATGGATATGCTTGCCTGCTACACGTATCCATGACATGTGTCTGCATCCGGCTTTTCACAGCGGAAACCTGAAGTGAATTCAATTGAGATGCACTTGTTAGATTTGGATGCTGTTCTCTATTTGTTATTGCTCCTGGATGCACTGAGAACGAGACAGGAGTAAGCCTACAGTGTGATTAGCTGGGCTTAAAGTAAGATACCCCATATTAATGTATGGGTTCTGTTGTGTGTGGGATAATATTAATATTAAAGAAAGCAACACTTATCCTATAAGTGTCGTTTTTTTATATTTTAGGAAACTAGCTGAGGTGTTAAACATATGTGGCATCTCATGTTGGACGGATCCTCTTGCTCCTTGAGGAACTCCCTCGAGTACAGTCCAACACTACCGGGAAGAAGCGCTTCGGTTAAGCAGCTTTCTGGATTCCTGCCTTCATCATAATCTCGGGTCGTTTCGCAATTACTGAATATGTGCTGACGAGGACCATTCAGTTTCCATTATGGCAACGAGCATATGCAATATTCCCGGGGTCAAATCTATACTGCAACACTTTATCAATACAGTATTGTTCTGGAGCCCTGCACTGTGTGATGTGTACTCTTATTTACAACCATTTGTAGTTTCAATAGTATGCTAGTGGTGTTACAGATATGTCGTACATTAAGTTGTTTAAATTGTAGCATGTATAATACGGCTGCATAGATGTTTTGTTTAAAGGGGGAAGCCCCATTCAGAGGGGAAACACCCTGATCAATAACTGAAGCGAGACTCATCTACTGCAGGGAGATGCCAAGAATATGTCACCGCTCTGCGAAACTGACTTTTTACTGTACCGCTGTAATGAGGGTATCGATCCAGAGGACTCGGAGAAGTACCATTTATTATTTTCAAGTTTATTTTAGTATTTCACATTAGAAAAAGACAAGAAAAATATCACAGCAGGATCATAATTAACACTAAGCCTGATATAGTTTGGGGTATTAGTTTATATTTGGGATGGCATCCAGTTGAATCCTCACTAAGCTTTAACAACATATACGTTCAGTAATATGAAAGCACAAAGTCTGAACATTCCATCCCTGTAAAGCCTTGTAAGACCCTATTTCCATTGGAACAACAGCTGGTTAATGTGAAACGGGATGTCAAACAAAGGAACATAATAAACTAGTTGGAAAAATATATGAAAAGTTGGTGAGTCTGTAAATGTATTTCAGGATGACCGGTTAATGTTTTTGTAGATTAATGTCAAATAGTTCCATTCAACCCTTAGATGCCCTTAGAGTGACTGGACCCGACACTCTTCCATTAGTGGGTCTAAAAGGACCCGTATTAGAATAATATGTGTTTTTATGCCATTTTTGTCATTTTGGTTAAGAAGAATCACTTGTATAATATTTAGGTTCACACTAGAAATATTTTATATTCAATTTTTCACTATTTATAATTTTTGAATTTTTTTTTGACCCACTTATGGAAGCTTGGGGTAGTAATACGAAAACTACAATTTCTTAAAATGGATACAATTTAAGTTTAAAATTAGAATGGCATGATATCCAAAACATGTTTTTTGAGGAATAGCTGGAATATGAAATGTTACAAAAATGTAATTACAAAGATACTCTAAGAAAACCACCTCACCGGGTCAAAAAAGACCCACTTATGCATCTATTAAGACGAGACCAGGATCAGGACTGAACACAAAGAAATTAAAAAGCATTAAGACAACTTTACTATTGGTATGGGATACCTGTCAATAGGATAACAAAAGGATAACCTTTATATTGTTAGAAACATTATAGAAGGAAAAGCTATTTATTGTATAACCCCCCTTAACCTTAAGTATTTTTACATCAGGATTTACAAAAAACAACCATAATCCTCCCCTTATTTGTATTTCTTTCCCCTCTTTACCATCTGTTACCATCGGTTACCATCATCAACATGACAAATTCACTTTGCACACACACACAATTCAAAAATCCCATTCTATGGCTTTTTTCTTTTATCTTCATGAGTTAGATTAACTTCTTATACACTTTGACAGCAGATCTACTTCTTCTTCTTCCAAGAGATGTATCATGTCACTGATATGAAGTCATGTCCATTAATCTTCCCTGACTTCAGCTAAAGAACTGCCCATCACTTCGGGATTGAAAACAGTTTACTGAGCAGTGAACAAAGATGCTTCGCGGTAGTGGGAGAAATGTGCTCTGAATGCCAGGTATAATACCACAATAGATTGGTTCAATCCAGCCTGACAGATTTCTGGAACCGCACAAAGTTGTCCATCAGACACCTGGCTCGCAGCCAGCCACTGACTTTCTTTAGAGAACACAAAAGGATCTTTGTGCTCCACTGCAAGACGCTTTTATCGTAACACTTGAACCAAGCCCTGGGACACAAATCATTCATCTCTGTGCATATGGTGCTGATCAATTTGTGTATGCAAATGAAATGCCTTGTCAGTCAAAATGAAACGACAGGGATCGAGGCCTCCCAAGATGTTTGACACGAAGCGGTGAACGATATATGGATCAAGAATTGTGGGGAAAATCCGCTCAGATGTGTTTTATGCGATGGATTTTATTTTCACTGAGGGAACTAAAGTTGTTCTTGTTCAGCTCTGTGAAGCTGACAATTGAGCGGCTCGACCAAGCAAGGAGGCGGAGACAGAACGTCCAAAGACACAACCCGGTGTGGGCATTTATTAACTCATACACATATGATATGACACAGCCTCAACCTGCTGCTCCTGTGCGCACAGTCACCACACTACCAGCCTCCCAACAGACAGGGCAACAGAGCCTAAATACAGACCCACACTAATCAAACCAACAGGACACAGGTGAGGGGGGAGGAGACAACACAGGACACCAGGCACCAATCAGCAACAGACATGGGGATAGGGGAACACTTAACATAAAACCAGGAAACAGACAGATGAACTAAAACACAGACAGATGAACACACGACATACACTCTGCCACCAATGAAGCTGCAGAAGCCGAGATCTATGGCCCCAGAGATCACCTCCATTACATTTCCTCACCCCTCTCCCCTGGAAGCATTGTCTTAAAAACCTTGGCTTCCCTGCAAGGTTTCTGCTTCCCGCTGTGCAGCATGGTTTCCTCAGGGGGGGGCGTGAAGTCAGAAGGAAGCTTCCCTTTCTTCCTCTTCGGGATCTGCTTCTTCCTCTGCTGGTTCTGCTGCCTGACGCGATCTCTCTGACGGATCTTTCCGGCCATTTTCACCTGGGCTAGAAAAGCCTCTTCCTCGTCTTTAGTTTCCTTCAAAAATATTTCAAGCTTTACTTTAGGACATCCGTTCATTTGTCATTAACAGTCGTCTGTTTTTCAATTCATTCTCAAGCCAGGTGTGAACTAAAGGGAAACCCACCGTCGAGGTAGAAAACACATCGACCCAAATTGAGGGATGTGTATTTTAACAGCAGGCTCACACTCTGGCTCAAAGCTCAAAGTGAGTTACTGACATTTGAAACAGCAATTTATCATATGGTCAATTTAATAGCTGTTATGGAGTTCAATCCGATCACATTATATACAACCGCTGATGCAGTTTGTCACTGTTAGGACTGACTGTTTTCTACAATGCATTTGTAATCGCTATATGTCTTATAAACATGGAATATATATTTATAATGGCTTTTTTTAATGTTTTTTTCTTGCTAAGTTGATTTTTAATATGCACCATTATACACCAAAGCAATTTCCTTGACAATAAAATTAAAAAGTCGCTGGACAAAGATATATATTGGGTCTTGATCTTTCCTCAGTCATTCTTGCATGCTCTTTCACATGTAAATAATCTATTCGACATTTCAAAATCACATAAATATGAGTCTTTACAGAGCAACCCTTGGAATACCAGTCAATTCATAATCTCTCTCTCTCTCTCTCTCTCTCTCTCTCTCTCTCTCTCTCTCTCGTCCATCCATCTGCCTCTAAATACCACACAGCCACTGCCATAAATAGAGAAGCGTTTTGCTTCCATCACTTGAATGAGAGCATTTCTCTTGTCCCTGCCTCCACGTCACGTGTGAGCGTTTAGCAGCGTGTGTGGAGGCGGAGAGCGGCTGTCCGTGGTGCTGATGACGGGAGGACTGATGATGCTCTCCGGCTCTGAGCAGCCGCTTCTGCGCATGTTGCATGACAGGTACCACGCAAGCCTCCATCTTGGGCTTCCCGTGCTGAGGCGAAAGGGCAGCAGCCATATTCACACTGATTCCATAATAACAACAAACCGGGCGAGGTGAGCAATTAATAAAAAAAAATTGGCAATTTGCCGAGATGTAACTTTCCCAACAAATCATTTCTACACATTTGCCTAAGCAGGACAACAGCATGGGAAAGAAAGAGAGCGACTGGTCTGGAAGGCTCTGTTAACGATTGTTTGCTACTGTCAGCTTCACTTGCTCCAGTTTACCAAGGAATTGACAGGTGACAGAGCCACACGGTGAGTGCACGTGCAAGGCATGGTTTGCGACTTTTGTGTTATTTTTTTGTCCGTAAACTGCGCTAATGTGATGTGTTATCGCATGCTCGCGTGCATGTACTGGCGTCTTCTTCCTGCATCCCCCCACCCCCCCAGTCATGGTGGTCGCAGCTTGCTGTGTTTTCCTCGCGTGCCTCTGCTCTCCTGATGCTCAGGCTGTGCGCTCGTCTCGTTCTGTGTTACTTTCTTTCCTGTTGTTCCGAAGAGATCCAAAGCGACGAGCAGCCACAGGTTGTGAGAGCCCAGCTCGAATGATAATGGCTGTGTAATATTGGTTGCATTTTAGTGTTTAGATATGCATGGCACAGACCTTTCCTGTGTCAAAGCATTTTAGAGATAGATGAGAACAGAATTCCCCCTTTAAAATGTACACACATGTTATTTTAAAAACGACTTACACCACATCACATGGCTTTATTGTAAAAGAGTATGTATTTTCCATAATCAGGCACTCATTAACCTACATATACACATTTTTCTACATTATTTATTTTTATAGAATGACAGTTATGATGCATAGTCTGTGGATAATATGTGTACAGAGCAGTTTTGCTTCTTGACCTTGGACCCGAGGGGCAGACCATGCAAGGCTGCTTGAGTCACTGTCAGCCGCTTTATGACAAAGCCTCAGCAGTTTCAACATTGCCAGTAGAAAAACACAGCGAGGGTGTAATGTTTCTCGGTGGTGGCACAGTTGAGTCAGGTATTGCCAAGGTCAATATATTGACCCTGTGCCTGCTGAACTCACATGTCTCTGAACAGGGAACCGTTTAGCATGAGTGTGTGTTGTTCACAACTACAGACAACTGCCTCTGACGACACTAAGATTAAGGCCAACGTTTGGGTTCAAAGGAATAGTGTTTTCGAGAGGATTTGTGCTTCTTTATTACAATTGCAACGAATGTATCTTTCACTATTGTTTGTATATAAAAACACATAAGATATCATAACCGATTGAAGCAAAGTAAATTGCAGTGCTTCTACCACCCAACAAAACGAGACGCAATATTAGGTGGGAGAAAAAGCAACACAATTATCATGTTTCTTTTCCCGCCTCTTTTCATCTGGGAGACAACTTACTTTGAAGGGTCACAGCAGGACACCATTTTAGGTGATGTGTTGTGACAACATTCACAAAAAAAGGAAAATATGCTAATTATGTTTTTTGCCAGTTGAATACACAGAGTTTTAAGAAAACAATTACAATATAGAAAAGTGTGAAAAAGAAAAGCCATTTGGTTAATCAGAACTTGCTTAAAAGAGGTAAGTTCTGTGATTAAAGGGTTACAAGGCAAACGGGTTGGGAAACATTACATTACATTACATGTTACTTGTTAGACGCTTTTATCCAAAGCAACTTCCATACTCAACACTGTGGGCAATCCCCACAGGAGCAATTTGGGGTGAAGTATCTCAGGGACACAACGACATGCTGACTGCAGTGGGACTTGAACCCCCTGATCCCAACACCAAGGCTCTATCCACTGCGCCACACGCCTCCCTAAACATTATGTTCTGTATCTTCATGCCGGTGGTCATATTTAGTTTGTGTCAGCGAGGCTGGAGTAAATGCTCTGAGACGGGGCTTGTCAGAGATGTTACACAGAAGGCGGGACATAGACATCGAGGTCACATAAGAAATGGTTTCTTAGACATTAGTTGGTTTCCAAGTTAGACATTTCCCTTTAGTCTGGCTGCTGCCATCTGATATGTCTGGGGCGGAGTTGATATACGTTAGACTCTTTCTCTCAGGAATAAACTTGGACAAAGTGCTGAACAGAGCAGTGGAAACCATATTCACTGGAGAAGAGGATGATCGATCTGCAGTCGAGGAACCGTCAGGCTGTTACACGGCCAAGGCAGTTATCGAGACAATAAACTGCTCTCGGGTAATACACAGTCTTCTGGCAGTGTGGGGATGAGGCATGTAGCTGCTGGTCTTTGTGTCCCAATGCAGTGAAAGGGCACTGGTTCCCTAATGGGGAATGAAACGCACAGGTACTATGGCTGCCTGGTGATTAATGGCCCCTATCGAGAATCGCAAAAGTGTACCGCCTCTGCGCTCATGTGAGCATTTAGACATGTATAGTACTGTTAGACCTGGCTATGGGTTTCCTAAGAAACAGATACATGGCAAACACACAGGACAGCATTAGCTGCTACATTTCTGTTTGTGTTGTATAAGAAAGGATTGAAGTATTACACCACTGCTTTTATAGAGTGTGATTAACAACTCTGGCACAGACAGCATTCAGGAGTTTTCATCTGCAGATTCTAAAGTACGAAAGTAGAGGATATTTCAGGGTCGCATTCACCTTACGAGACCAGAATGACCATCGTTATTCACGTGCATTCCTCCAGTGATTAGATTCATGTTTAAACTTGCACAACTTCATGTGGGGTTGACATGTACATTTCAGACACCTACTGTATGCCGTGAATCCTGAGGAAGTGGGAACACATCATGTCAGGAACGCAAGGAGAAAATCACAGAAGATAGACAAAGCAAACCGAAGCTTTGTACTGCCGCAGAGGGCAAAGCTTAAGCAGCCACCGACAGTAGTGTTCTGCCACATTTGCAAATGAAATTTGTTGAATGTGACAGGCTTAATGCGGTGCAATTTAATAACCACCAGTGAATTGTCTTTCTGGGTCATTTTGAATGCGAGGCCTTCCTCTCAAACGGTTTGTCTTTTCCTCCACAGGCTCATCTTTCATCAGTATGGGCATCAAGGAGCTCGCCATCTTCCTCCTGGTGCTGTGTCTGTGTCTAGAGGGAGGATATGCCAAAGAAAAAGGAACAAAGAAGGGAAATAAAAAGGGGAAGCAAGTTTTTTGTCCATCGTAAGTACCAGGCGTTGTCCAATGACAGCATTACGTTCATCATGTTGCCAAAGCATCATGTGATGTTGTGCACGCCCAGACTAAAGTGTCAAATATGAGGAGTTCCCTTTTAGTGACTTTTTGAGGTGCCCACTTCCACTTGTTTACACTTGATAGATCTTCCACTCCAGTCTTTCCCCTCAGTCATGATTGACACGAGCTTGTCAGCTGCTTCACTGCAGAGCTATTCAAGTGTTATATGAAAATGTTAGAGTCAACAACAAATGATGGGCATCAGAGAAAGCAACACCAAATCCTCTAAAAGCATGTTTGGTCAGGATTACATTACATGTCACTTGTTAGACGCTTTTATCCAAAGCGACTTTGGATAAAGGAGTAATGTGGGGGGAAGTGTCTCAGGGACACAACGACATGCTGACTGCCGTGGGGTTTGAACCTGTGACGCCCTGATCCGAACACCAACACTCAACCCACTGCACCACACGCCTCCAGGATACTTATAATACAACATTGACCCTGTTTAAACCTTATATCAAATGTGTCCTGACTATGTTAGGATGTGATGTCACCTGATAAAATGTACACCTGGTTTTCATTTGTGTTTCCAGTGTCCATTTTGGATCTGATGGAGGTCCGATAGCAATACGAATGAGATTAGATCGGCCGTAGTTCCGGCCATGTAGTTGTTGTATGTCATCGATAAAGCCATTGCGTTTACTTGTGTTTGATGTGGTCACAATGCCTACCACCTTTTTTTTTTTTTTTTTTTTTTTTTTACAGAACATACAACAACACATGTAGCAACAAACAACTAAACAAAACGTAACGGGGGGGGGGGGGGGATGCAAGGATGACTTCCTAAGACAGCTGATTGTGACATACATAGGACATTCCATACACAATACATTATACATTACACAGGAGATGCCATATTGACAGGGTCAGATAGGAGGGCTGCGGACAGTGAACCGCAATCCTCCTGTCTCCCCTCAAAATCCCCCAGCAGAGAAGCTGCACGCTCCGTGTTCAGTGGGTCCAGATACTCCCTCAGCCATGAGTCCCTAGTAAAGCAGGCTGGTTTGCATTCCTTCCAGTTTAGTAGGATGAGTCTTTTTGTGGCTAAACAGCCCGATGTCCAGAGCCGATCGGCAGTCCTTGCAACATTGCCATCTGGCTTGAGACCCAGTAGACATGCAATGGGACATGTAGGGAAATTAATTTTTAAAGATTCAGACATTAAGGATATTACTTCTGACCAAAGTTTTTTTACCGCTGGGCATTCCCAAAGTAGCCTACCACCTTTTTTCTGATCACATCACAATATGTCTTCAATGTGTTTTCGGTGCATTTACAAATGTCCCAACACCATCCAATTACTATTCTATTACCCAAAACCCATTTAATGCAAAGGGGTAAAGGATGCTACCTTGGATACTTGCTAAGCTCTTCCTTATGCATTCCCTCCTGACCGTCTACAGCTGACTGGTAGCATACCAACTGTTGAGAAAGTGATAAATGAAAAGGAACATGTTCAGGTCATGGATTCACTAAAAGGCTAAATGATCTTTGTCTCACAACAGAATGAACTTGGACATGTTCTAACATGCCTTTTTGCCTTTTGGATTGTCCATCCCTTCTATGCTGGGGAGAGCTGCGCCCCTTACTCCCTTAAATGGTAACAAATGGCTCCACAATGAAAGTTTCGAAATGAGGGAGAAACTGTTTGATGTAGTCCCAGTATTGGCAAGTGTAAGCTGTATGACATATTTTCGAGTTTAGTGCTCTGGATGCCTTTGTGGATCAAGGGAACCACTTGGTTCCAGTTTAGCTGTTGTGCTCGAGGTTGTCAGAAGGGTCTGTTAAAAAGGAGAAAAAAGAGGTTTAGTGGATAGGAATTATGTGTTTCACTTTGATCAGAGGAAGCACATAACATACACACGCTGCACGACATTCCTGTGGAGCACTTTAACTCATCCTCTGTGCATGATAAGGTTTACATAATGATATGTAAAGTGCTTTGAGAAGGGGAAATTCTTTGGCAGGAGAATCATTGCCACCCACAAGGACGCTTTCTTTTTCTCCTTTCTCTCATGCCAGATCCTGTTCTCCCCTTTCCCTTCCTCTCTCCTATTGTTTTTTCATCAGTCAACCTCAGACAACAAATGATGTTTGACTGAACGTCTTTGAAAGTTACCCCTTTATGGTGATAATTATAAGTAGACAGCTGTTTTTGGTATTCTGCAAAATGGTTCAAAGGGAAACTTTCATTTTTGGATTCAATACAAAGTGAAAATACACAGAAACGATATGTTGTTTGTCTTGACAAGTTATGTATACTTCCTGCCACCCACATGGCATGATCATCGAAAACTAGACCGATGTGTAGAATGTTGGGGGATCGATAAGCATAAGTGGAAAATAATATGAATAACCATGTTTCCAGTAGTGTATAATCCCCTGAACCTCACCTTAGCATGCGCTCTTAATACCTACATAGGGATGGGATTTGCTAGATTGCAAGGTTGCACCCCAAGGTTTCTTCAAGAGCTGAGATCAGACAAACAAAAAACTCTGGCTCGTGACATCGTAGTTCTCCAACATGCTGTGGTAACTCCAGACCCCACCTGAATATCTTTGGAATTGAAAATATGTAACGATGGTCCTTCAAGATACACACTTCAGTTTTGCAGATGCTATCAAGGCTGCATGCTCTTAATTTTGTTTGAGCTGTACATTCCCAGTCAACATTGTCTTCATGGTCCAAAAGGGCATATTTGTGCTGGTACCGGTACACTTCTCATGTTAACAGCATGCAGAGCAGACGTGGCTGTGCTGTGCATCTGCATTGTTCATCTGCCAAGCATTTGACCTGCTAATGTAATTGTGTCTGCAGATCCCTCTGTTCTTTTGTGTATGCAGAGAGCTGTCAGCTGATGATCTGGCACGAGTTCCTGAAAATACAACCAGTAACATCTTGAACAGGTTACTATTAACCTATGATCCCAGAATAAGGCCCAACTTCAAAGGCAAGTCTCCTCTCCTCTCAATCTGTCTCTGTCTATTCCTAATTTACATTTTTGCTGCAGTGCTTTCATGCTAATTAAAGAGACCACTTTACTAGAAGTATGTATCTCCAGAGTCCTTTCATGAACTTGGAGCAGGGACAGGTATCGTCGGCATGAAGCGGGCATTAGACATTCATTCAATGCAATTTCCTGTCACACGTACACTTGCATCCTAAAGTCAGTCTATTATGGTGTTGATTTACAGGCTGTTATGAGGAAAAATAACATTTCAAATGGGGCCCTATTATGCTTTTCGGGCTTTTCCCTTTCCTGTGTTAAATAGGTCAATCGGTAAATGGTCTGGCTAGCATCCCAAAGTTCCCTCCAGAGGTAGTTTCTTTCCCACACACCGCCTGAAACACCTTGTTGAAACTCCTTTGTTTACATAGTGACATCACTATGTAACACTCGCACTTCTTGGCTAATGCTCCAACACATTGTACGTGATAGGCTAAGGGGCGGGACATCTCTAAGCGGTTGCTCAATCACAACAGAGCCAGCCAGCCAACCAATCAGAGCAGACTGGGCTCTGGTTTCAGACAGAGGGTGAAAAGAGGTGTTGCAGCACAGGCAGTGTGAGAAGAATAAAGAGCTTTTTGAATATTAGAGCATGGAAACATGTCAAGGTAGAGACACTACATACACATGTGAACCTGAAATAGTCAAATTATAATAGGGCCCTTTTAAGATGTTACTCAATTGACCAAAAATGTCTTCTCTAGGATCTGCCTCTGTTATTGTGTTCTTTACCGTCCAACAAGTGTCCATCTTTACAGTGTGTGTACAGTGTATTGTAAATGTCACAACGTACCAGGCTGCAGCCTCACAGACAGAGCCATAAAAATAACAAAGAGGTGATTGACGACCTCTGCGTCTGACTGATGGTCTTACCAGCCTTCAGGTAGTTTCCATCCTCTGGCACTTGGCAGCAGAAGCGGTATCTGGGACTGAATGTCTGATGTGTTGTGAACAGAATCAGCTCCCTCTCTGAATGCCTGGGACCGCTCCAGCAGCCAAACATCTGCTCTTGATTTCAGGGTGGGCTAAAAAGCTCTCCGTCCATTAACCTCCATGTCATAATCTCTGAAATGACATCCTTAACTGTGCCTTGTGAATAACTTTCCGCAGGCCTTTCGAATGCTGAGCTGATTTCACAGTCCCTATAGAGTTACGACAGAAATGTTAGTTAAATATGTGTTGGTTAATGCATGGAAGTTGTGAGCTGAATGACCCCTCCATACAGTAGTATGCACATTAATATTGTGAATTGCTTGATATCATTTATCATATAAAACGGCTAAGCTTCCAGGAAACACCTCAAAGGAAATAATGTTTTCAAAGCCGTGTGAGCAGCACTGCATTCACTTAGGGTTTTATTAGTTTGTGCTAAAGGTGGAGAGAGATGTGAGTTACAGCATACTGTAAGTGTAGCAGAGAGGATTTAATGTTTTGTTATTACTTTTTAATGGCAATGAAGTCTTGCACAAATATAGATCAATAACACAATCATCTTAAGTGTTATATATAGAATGAAAGACCTTAAGGGTTTTACAAAGCATACTGACACTTACTGTAAGCTACAAGCCACAGAGGTATCTTACTCTCATCGCAAAGCGGCTATAAAACACAACACACCTATTACTAAAATATATGTTTCCTTTTTTCTACATCCAGGAATTCCAGTGGAAGACAGAGTGAACATCTTCATCAACAGCTTTGGCTCCATCCAAGAAACAACAATGGTAAGAGTTCACGTAATATAGTGTGCCGTGAGGATGCACTTTTGTAGGCGACCCTCAACCAAAAGCTGAGATGTGTCCATTGGATTTCAGTCTATTGCAGAAACAAAGCTTTGTGGCCAACACAGGTTTACGATACTGTTCTTAATCCCCACATATAAACACCACTTTGTGATTTTCGTAAATGCAATCGTCAGAAACTAAACGCTAACTTAATGCTATAATCGCATCGCTGCTTTTAATTGAACTATTCATATCTTAGACTGCACTGTAACTTTTATCCATGTATTTTTTCTTTTTATGTATTTTATTAGCTTTTATTTTGAATGACTGATTTTAAATGCCATTTTCTTAATGTCTTTCATTTTTTGTAAAGCACTTTGAATTGCCTTGTGTTGAAAAGTGCTATATAAATAAACTTGCCTGGCCTATAAGCAAACTACATCACGGTCGCATGGCTGTGCATCACCACCGCATGGCTGTGCATCACCACCGCATGGCTGTGCATCACCACCGCATGGCTGTGCATCACCACCGCTGAGCTCAAGATGGACCTGTGTCATGAGATGACGTTAAGAAGTTTATTGATTCACTTGCCATTTTTATGACACATAGAAGCTTCACTGGAGGATTTACGGAATGTTTTATGTTGTTCAATAAAACGTGAACATCTCGTAAGCTTGTGTTAACCATAGACGTTATTTAGGGCTTTTAACCACAAACACGATTAACAAACTATTGGCTTCGAGACGAGGGAACCGGAAGTGGTTAAATGCCAAGTCTTTTCTGGACTCATTAATGAACCACTCTATTCCACTTCAGCTTAGCAGTATTGATAATCAATGCTTCTGCCGATTAGATGCAGTGAATCAGAGCTTACAAACTGCTTCTTCCTACAAGTTTTAAAACTGATGCATGAGCATGTTTTCTGGACAGTATCAGAGCATTTAGCAGCAAGTCATTATCCAGGCTGGGGTTTCCATGCCCCATTTATCTGATGGCTTAATTGCTGATAAAGAAGTGCAGTATGAATGCCAGTGAGCGGATTAAGCTCAAGGACGACACTGGGTCGAATCTTGATAACTTAGGAAACAATGAAAGGGAACATTCCTGAAGGTTTTCTAATGAGCCCGGCTTGCTGGTGTGTTTTAATTGTAAGTGGCTGGGAGGAGCCAATAACCATTAAGTGTATCTATCTCAGTAAATATGTTGAATCATGTGTCACGGTAATTGAAATTAATGCAGTGTGACCAAATCCAATGTTTGACTTAATTATGTCTCATGAAACCCTTTATGCAGGGCAGATTTACAGGCTGTGATTTAGAGAGTTTTGTTCCATAACAGAATATTTCAAAGCAGTAATTAAGCAATAAAACAAGCCTGTTTCTTGCACAACTAATTCAGGCCCATTTAACCCCGATTAATACCAAGAAAGGCCATGAATAAAAAATCTGAGCCTAACATTTTTATTTTTATTTACAGCGCATTTTCTTGGGGGGAAATTGGAATACTACCAACACCAAGCCATTTGGACACTATATGTCCCCACAAAATGTAAACTGAACAACTTACAATTGAAATGAAAAGATAACTAGATGTGTTTGCAAAAGCTATCAAACGGCTGTCAGATGTGGTGTTGGAATGGTGGGAAAACACTAGTGGCATGCTCCTCAAACAAAACAGCGTAGCGCATACGTCATAAAGACTAATAATACATGTCACCTAACCTTATTGGCACATTTAGCAGGCAGATCTGTGGACTGTGAAGCAGCTCATGAACACATGTTGCCAACCTCAGGCTTCCCGGGAGCAGATTACTACATATTAGACCTTTGTTCTAAGAGTCCTGTAGCAGATCTAGACTATGTCTCAATCCAAAGCAATGATCGGTGTTTTCCAACTTCATTAATGAAGAGTGACACTCTGAGAAAAAGCCTTAGATCGTATATAGGCCTATTGGAACTGAGCTGTATGGACATTTACTCTGGAATTATTGCTTTTGGCTGCTGATCAGTGCAGTGTGTCCGCTTGTACAATATTTCAGTGGATGGTTTTACACTGGGACTAATAACAGAACTATGCAGACAATGGAAACACATATAATAGTTGGGGTCCAAGGATATTTAAAGAAGAGTCAACATAGGTGGAAACAATGAAGAGGGAAATGGAATAGGACTATGATGGGAATGAAGAACAGGAATGAGTAGGAAGAAACGGGAAGAATGTGGAAAAGAGTTGAGAAAGAAAACAAAAATGTAGACATAAAGTGAAAGACTGACAGATATCAGATAGAAAGGCAAAAAGGAAATAACAATTTGGCAGAAGACAAATGTAAAGGCAAGAGGAACAGAGACGAAAACAAGACAATAGATAGTAGGAGACCAGGGCCGGTGGTGTGCCGTAGATTGAAGCCGTGTTCGCGGGGACGTGCAGGGCCTACGTCATTTCAATTATTGGACGTTTCGTCTAGTTTTCTAAGTGCAAGAACGAAATAAATGATTTACTTTCTATAGTTGTGTGTGCACAGACTACAGGTGAACAGCAAACACCAGTGTGATTTTGGTGACAGTACGACTATCTTGGGCAAAGTTAGAGTGGGGGTGCCAAATCCGGCAGCACCAACACCTGGTCTGCCACATGTGGAAGCCCCTCTTTAGTTTTTCACCTGTTGAGCCCAGAGTAAAACGCTTTTGTGTGGACAAACTAGAGAGGGACCGCAAACACCAATGTGATTTTGGTGACAGTACGACAACGCTGGACAAAGTTATAGTGGGGGTTACAGAGTAAATCATTTATTTCATTCTTCTGCTTAGAAAACTAGACGAAACGCCCAATAATTGAAATTACGTCAGCCTCGCGCGTCCCAGCGAACATGGCTTCAATCCACGGCAAGCCTTCAATCTACGGTGGAGATCAAAGATGATAAGAAAGAAAAATAACAGAGGATTATGAATAAGTATGGGAAAAGCAGAGAAAAGTAAAGGGTGCTGGAGGGGGAGGAATCTAAGGAAAAGAACCCATGAGAAGGAAAGAGAAGGGATCGAGATGAACAAAAAAGACCTGAAACTGAGACAGAAAAGAGAGATTAGGGACTCCCAGAGGTCAAATCTGTCTTCCCTCTTTCCACTACAGGCCCATCAAAAGACAGAAAGAAAGTGAGCAAAGTCCAAAATGAATCCTGGAGGAGAGGGAAGTGACAGCTGGTCACCTCTCCCCCTCAATAGGCGCATTCACACCGCAGTACTTTTCCCACAAAGGTTCATGAGAACTTAGTTCATGAGAACTCTTTTGTCGCGTTCACACCAAAAAGAGCCATGAGAACCTTTTCACCCCCTTTTCAGTCCCTGCTAGAGAGCAGGGACTTTCGTGGGAGAAAAAGGTTCCTATGTCTGATTGGCTGGGCAGATTGCAAACCACGCCCCGTAAAACTCCCAAAAAGTTTTTGTGAAGCCACCATTTTATTATCCTCGCATTAGCATTATTAGCATTAGCATTAGCCCAGCGCAGAAACGCAGAGAGACTAACTTATGGCAACACAAAATAACACATGGGAGCGGTGGAGATGAGGAGGTGTCGGCGTTCTGGCGATTTACTCGGAAGGCTTCAGTAGAAGCTGCTGGGACTCCCAGCAGCTTCTACTGAAGCCTTCCCCAACTCCGGGGACTTCCGGCCGGGGCCTTTGGCCAGCAGTATACGCCGTGAAGTGGTTTGCGGCCTGCCAGTAAACCCAAAGCAGAAGAAGAAGAAGTGACGTCAGCGGCTTCATTTGCCTAACGGCCCGTCTACACTACAGGCATCGAAAAATGCTTTCAACGCTTCGCCCATTCATTTGAATGGGGTGACGTAGAAGATTTTTAAACTTCGCCGAACTGCATTGTGGGGAGCATGGCATGGCTTTGCAAGCATCATGAGCATCTATCGGCATCAAAAGTTAAACAATGTTCAACTTTTGAGGCTCGATGCTTGGTATCAGCCAATCAAATCCCGCGTATGCAAATCTGACAGTACAAACGCTAGCCAATCAAACCGCGTGTATGCTGGGAGAGACTACGCAGGTCATTTCCTCATATTCAAAAAAATGGAGCGGTAGTGAATCACCCGGTGCTGAATGATCGGTCTCTGTTCATCTACCGGGATACAAACCGGAGGAGCGAGGCATGGAGGGAGGAGGCAGAGACAGTGGGTGAAACTGGTAGGTTTTCGCCTGTTCATCCAGTTTACTTCGTTTTAACATTGCTATTGCTTTGTATGCCGGGGGCGGGCGGGAGATTCCTGATTGGTTGTTGGTCGCCTTGGGCGCGAGAAATCGCCAAGCCTCAGACACGCCCAGCTTCAAGATTTTATTTGCGATCTGTACTTAGTTCATGAGAACTAAAGAGTTCTCATGAACCTTTGTGGGAAAAGTACTGCGGTGTGAATGCGCCTAATGGGTCACTCTGTGGGGGTATCTGATCTCAAGAAACCCTCTCTCGTCATGTACAGCTCTGGAGGCCAAACACCACCTCACATCCACTGTAGTTAAACATCTATTCTCACTTCTTGATGGTAATCGCCAGGAGAGGATGACTAATGTGAAGCTGTGAAATAAATTCTCGCTCTGTGTTTTCAAACTGCTTCTCCATTTGAGTTATCCTTGTTGATTACACCGAGTGGTTATGTTAAACCTCTCTGAAACTCAATGCAGTACAGGCACCTTGATAGTGAGCCAGGGGGAAGATATATTTCCTTGTCTGGTTTTCAGGAAGGCGAATGTTTGGGAATTGGCCTGGGTCTCTATCGGAGCCGGCAGTAGCTATTTGTGCAGTCCCTTGAGGACTAGTTGGACATTAGATTGTGAAATTGGGTTGTATAGAATCACAGTTGGCTTTACACAATGAGATATCAACAATGTGACCATGCACTACTCCTTCTCTTACAAATGTTTACTGGCAGGAAGATAAAAGCACATTCTGGGTGAGGGCTGAATTTGTAAACCATCCTACGATAGCTGTGTATGTGACGGTGTTCGCAGAGTTTTTCAAATAGTTCCTGACTATTTATAATGTGTATACCACAGAGGAAGAAACCCTTTCATTTGATTTCTTGTCTCAAGCTTCGTGCATCAGCATGTCATCAATCAATCAATGTTTATTTATATAGCCCAATATCACAAATGTTACATTTGTCTCAGTGGTCTTCACAGTGTGTACAGAATATCAGTATGACAATACGACACCCTCTGTCCTTAGACCCTCACATCGTACAAGGAAAAACTTCCAAAGAAAACCCAGTTTAAAGGGAAAAATGGGAGAAACCTCAGGGAGAGCAACAGAGGAGGGATCCCTCTCCCAGGACGGACAGATGTGCAATAGATGCCGTGTGTAAATTGAAAAGATAATACATTTGCAACATAGGTAGTCCAAATGTTTGGAAATGCATGTGTGTATAATAGGAAGATGAATCCACGAGGATATCCATCCAGGACCTATGATCCAGGACCACAGCCACGACTCAAGATCCAGCGCTCGCGATCCAGGACACAGGACCGCAGGATCATCCATGACTCCGGATCCCAGCGTATATAGACACCAAAAAGAAAGACATTTGGGGAAGCTGGGTTAATCGGAACATGAGTGTACACGGGTATAGACAGAGAGAAGGAAGAAGTAAGATGTCCCCCGACAAACTAAGCCTATATCAGCAAAACTAGTGGCTGAATCTAATCAGCCCTAACTATAAGCTTTATCAAAAAGGAAGGTCTTAAGCGCACTCTTAAAAACGGATAGGGTGTCTGCCGCCCGAACACAAACTGGAAGCTGATTCCACAAATGTGGAGCTTGATAAGAAAAGGCTCTGGCTCCCATTGTACTTTTAAAGATTCTAGGAACAACCAACAACCCTGCATTCTTGGAACGCAATGCCCTAGTAGGACAGTAGGGTATAATGAGTTCTTTAAGGTAAGATGGCGCCTGCCCATTAAGGGCTTTGTAGGCGAGAAGAAGAATTTTAAATTCTATCCTGTGTTCTATAGGGAGCCAGTGTAAGGCAGCCAGAACAGGAGTAATGTGGTCCCTTTTCCTAACTCTGGTTAGTACACGAGCCGCAGCATTTTGAATCAGCTGAAGCGACTTGATTGACTTCTTAGTACTCCCTGATAATAAAGAGTTACAATAATCCAGCCTAGAAGTAACAAATGCATGGACTAGTTTCTCTGCATCGTTTTGAGGCAAGATATGCCTGATTTTTGCAATGTTACGTAGATGGAAGTAGGCGGTCCTTGAAATTGATTTTATGTGGGCGTTAAAGGATAAATCCTGATCAAATATAACACCAAGATTCCTTACAGTCTCACTGGAGGCCAAATTAATGCCATCCATAGTTAGTATGTCTTTAGATAATTTGTTTCGTAGATTCTTCGGGCCAAGTACAATAACTTCAGTTTTGGTCGTGTTTAACATCAAAAAGTTTAAGGTCATCCACGTTTTTAAGTCCTTAAGGCAGTCTTGAATTTTATTTAGATGATTAATTTCATCAGGCTTGATTGATAAATATAGTTGAGTATCATCCGCATAACAATGAAAGTTTACAGAATGATTCCTTATAATATTGCCTAACGGAAGCATATATAATGTGAACAAAATAGGTCCGAGCACTGAGCCCTGTGGCACTCCATGGCTAACTTTGGTTTGCGTGGAAGATTCATCGTTAACACGTACAAACTGAGAGCGTTCAGATAGATAGGACCTAAACCAGCCTAAAGCAGTTCCCTGTATGCCAACTAAGTGCTCTAGTCTTTGCAATAGGATATCATGGTCGATAGTATCAAATGCAGCACTAAGATCGAGCAAAACAAGAATAGAGACAAGTCCCTTGTCTGAGGCTATTAGAATATCATTTGTGACTTTAACCAGAGCTGTCTCTGTGCTATGATGTGTTCTAAAGCCAGACTGAAAATCTTCAAATAAATCATTGTTTTTTAAGTAATCACACAACTGTTTTGCGACCGCTTTCTCAAGAATTTTTGAGAGGAACGGAAGATTAGAAATAGGTCTATAGTTGGCTAAAACCTCTGGATCGAGGTTGTGCTTTTTAAGAAGCGGTTTTATCACTGCTACTTTGAATGATTGTGGAACATAGCCTGATAATAAAGACATATTCATAATATTTAATAAAGAAGTGCTAATTAATGGAAAAACTTCCTTCAACAGCTTAGTTGGAATTGGGTCTAACATGCACGTTGATGGTTTAGAAGAGAGAATCATTGAATGTAATTGTTCAAGGTTAATGGCTGAAAAGCATTCTAGTTTACTATCTAGTGTAATATTAGAACTTACGATTCCGGGAGCTGTTGATAACACTATACTGGTCGAAGGCAAGAGGTCATTAATTTTGTTTCTAAGAGTAACAATTTTATCGTTAAAAAAGCACATAAAATCATTACTACTGAGTGCTAAGGGAATAGAAGGCTCAATGGAGCTGTGGCTCTCTGTCAGCCTGGCTACAGTGCTGAAAAGAAATCTTGCATTATTCTTATTCTCATCTATTAATGAAGAGTAGTAGGCTGCTCTCGCTTTACGCAGTGCTTTCTTATATTCATTGAGAGTAATATGCCAAATTAAACGAGATTCTTCAAGTTTAGTGGAACGCCATATCCTTTCAAGTTGTCTAGACTTTTGCTTTATTTTGCGGGTTTCGGCATTATGCCATGGAGCTAATCTATGTTGTTTTATTTTCTTCTTTTTCAAAGGAGCAACAGAGTCTAATTTTATTCGCAGCGCATCTATAGCACTATCAACAACATGATCAATTTGGGGTGGTGTACATTTTGTATAAGTTTCCTCCCCTACATGCAGACATGCTATCGAGTTAAGTATTGGTTGAATCTCTTCCTTAAATGTGGCTATAGCACTAACAGATAGGTTTCTGCTGCAAGAGCTTTTGACTAATGCTTTGTAGTCTAGTAACAGTACTTCAAAAGTTACTAAGAAATGGTCGGATAAAGCAGGATTATGCGGTTCGACTAATAGTTGCTCAATTTCAATACCATAAATCAGAACAAGGTCGAGAGTGTGATTATAACAGTGGGTTGGTTTATTTACACTCTGACAGAAACCAACAGAATCTAATATAGAGTTAAATGCAACAGTAAGGCTATTTTTATCATCGTCAACATGAATATTAAAGTCACCTACGATAATTACTTTGTCTGTTTTAAGAACCAAAGTTGATAAAAACTCAGAGAATTCTGATAAGAATTCTGAATAAGGACCTGGTGCACGATACACTGTAACAAATAAGATTGGCTGCAAAGTTTTCCAGGTCGGATGCGTAAGACTAAAAACGAGGCTTTCAAAAGAGGTATAATTACATTTTGGTTTAGTATTGATAAGTAAACTTGAGTCAAAGATTGCTGCAACTCCACCTCCTCGGCCCGTGCCTCGAGCAATATGAGTGTTGACATGGCTGGGTGGAGTGGCCTCATTTATGCTGACATATTCTTCATGTCTCAACCAAGTTTCAGTGAGACAGCATATATCAATATTATAATCTGATATTAAATCATTTACCAATATTGCTTTAGATGCTAGAGATCTTATGTTTAAGAGACCACATTTAATCTTCCTGTTTTGTACACAACAAATCCATCCATCCATCTTCTCCTGCTTATCCGTGGTCGGGTCGCGGGGGTAGCAGTTCCAGCAGAGAGCCCCAAACTTTATTTTCCCTGGCGACATCAACCAGCTCTGACTGGGGGGTCCCAAGGCGCTCCCAGGCCAGCGAAGAGATATCATCCCTCCACCTGGTCCTAGGTCTACCCCTTGGTCTCATCCCAGCTGGACGTGCCTGGAACACCTCCCTAGGGAGGCGCCCAGGTGGCATCCTAACTAGGTGCCCGAACCACCTCAACTGGCTCCTTTCGACGCGAAGGAGGAGCGGCTCAACTCCGAGTCCCTCCCTGATGACCGAACTTCTCACCTTATCTCTAAGGGAGACACCAGCCACCCGGCGGAGGAAACCCATCTCGGCCGCTTGTATCCGCGATCTCGTTAATTCGGTCATGTCACCACAACAAATGACATTGATTTCAATTTTGTTGTTGCATTTTTGCCAGGAAAATGAATCATGTATCACTGTATTATGGAATACACAGAATGACATTCAGTTAAGGATAATAACATGCTCAACATGTTCATGTTGCTGGGTCTAATTTATTTTTAAGAGCTATTGTATTTGTAAATGTAGAAACATAAATTGGTGTCTGTCCAAAAGAACAGGTTTTATTGTGAAAAGTTATCGCAAAAAAAAGTAAGTTGTGAGTTAGTTCAGTCCAGTATTTATGAAGATACTAAACTAGAGTTAAAGGTCCCATAATGCTGATAAATATCATAAGAATGTCTTTTCTTCAAGAACAGATGACCTATAAAAGCAAAGGTATGTCTGCTTGCCGTTTCTCACTGTCAAATCTCGCTGTTACTGAAATTGTTTCCAGTTGGAATATGTTTTGCCAGGAAAAATGTGAACATCGCATTTACAAAAAAGCAAGGGAAAACTTCGAAAACACATCTGGCTTGACTGAACTATTTGGCAGCAAGCACATTGCACATATTTATCAGAAATACTAGCCTATGCGATCCCAAAATAAGAGCATACAAAGAGAATCACTTTAGCTACTGGGCAACGTGTTGTTATCGAGGCAGGTGTCTCCCAGAGGAGGCAAATGAAAACATGGAAGAACACCTGAGAGACGTGTTGCAGAGCTGCAGCCAAGATAAGCTTCATTTAGGGGTGAGGGGCAACATGTTGACAGAGATAAGATCAAACAAAGGGGGCTTATTGGGGTCGTATTTTCCACAGGGGGCCAAAACTTGAAGTAAGTGAGTAAAAGGACCACTGACTTTGAAGCATCCCCCAGAGAGGGTTTTCTGTCATGGTGGCCAGAGACAGAACTGCAGGGCATGTGATCCAAACACATTAAAACCAACAGGATCAGACCTTCTAAAATCACTAATTACAAACTATGAACAAGTTGAACCATAAGGTCCATTGTTTGCTTTTTTAAAGACCAGAATAAACAGCTTTATTGATGTATTGTTTTGGTGTCATTCACCTGGGCCAGCAGTTGGTCAGACTCCACAAGATATAGAAACGGGCTAATCAGCAGATGTCACTGGTATCATGCATTTTTAAACACATTTGGGTTTCAAAGGGATGCATTTCTTGGCTCTGATTGCCTTGAATTTGACTTTATAATGATGCAATGTTTTAACATAGATTGCCTGATTTTCTCTTTATTTGGTTTGTCAAACATTTTCATGTGAATGTCATAATGGTCCATTATGCGGTCTGCTGAGGATTTAATGAACGCCAACAATGTTCTTTGTTCTCATTATGTGAGAAAATTATACTTTTTTTACAACACCTGAGTGCCGACAATAAAGCAATGATACATGTTGGATTTTAGCGGACTCTAGGCTGCTGCATACAAAAAGGTAAACAATATTAAAAACAAAAAATTGGAAGAATGGAAGGGAGAAGCACATTTGTTACCCAAGCACACACACACACCTATACAGCTGGTTTATTTGACATGTCATCCATCTTCACACTCAGGATTATGGCCCTCCCTAACACCTGGTCCCAGAACAGCTTGAAGCACGCCATCAAAGCAGGAACGAAAAAAACCTCACTCAGTGATACTTTCCCACCAACATGAATGTGGACGTTTCCCTAATAAGCTTTATAATGAGGCACTTTCTGCAACACATGCTGTTGTATTGATAACATTTGACCCTTGGACTGTGTTTTCTGTGTGTTCACTCCTTTAAAGGCAGACGCCATGAGTGTTTTCACTGCAGCTGTAAAATGTCCCTCTGTTGAGATGATTGCTGTGAGAAAAAAAACAAGTACTTGTTAATGACTTACAGGTGGGGTAGGTACATTTGAGAAACCGGCTCGAGATCGCTAGAATTTGAAAATACACAGCCGGAGAAAATCTGCCACTTCCTTACAGAGCCCCTCCTCCAACACACACGAACGCGCACATGACCAATGAGGGCACGAGAGAAGTTTGTGCCCCGATGGAAGGCTGACAGGCAGGTAGCCTGGCTAAACGGATTGGTTGTACTTTTTACAGTATTACGGCTTCTACAGATGACATTTTTTTATGGATTTTTTGTCAAAGCACTTAAAATATTCATTGCTATCGGGATGTTAAGAGCATTCCATGGAATATAACAAAAAGTGTATCTCGCGCCGGTTTCTGAAACTTACCTACCCCACCTTTAATAGAAGTAGAACATATAACGTGTCAAAAAGGTGGAACTGCTGTATCCTGAGAAAGTGAACGTTTCTCAAAGGCAGTGTAGACATTTTTTAATAATGTGTACTTTTTTAAACTGCAAACCAAACCATTATTCATCAAATACATGTTTTTAGTTTAGACCTTTTAATAAATGCCTTGCAGTATTTTGGAAAGGGAACTCAATGGTCATAAAAATAAAATAAGTGGCTGTTTTGTGTTCAATCTGGGAATTCTCCTTTTAATATGGACATTATTATATACTTTAAAATAGCATCTAGATTCCATTATAAAAGGTCAATAAGTCCTTTAAACGCACCCACATTGTGTCCAAGAGTAGCCTACTAACTGTGTGCATTGCTCTGTTGTTACACCCAACAGGATTACAGGGTGAACATCTTCCTGCGGCAGCGCTGGAACGACCCCAGACTACAGCTACCTGCGGACTACAAGTCTGATTCCCTCACCGTTGATCCCACGATGTTCAAATGTCTCTGGAAACCTGACCTGTTCTTCGCCAACGAGAAGAGCGCCAACTTTCACGACGTTACCCAGGAGAACCTCCTCCTCTTCATCTTCCGTAACGGAGACGTCCTCATCAGTATGAGGTAATGGATTTTGATTATACTTTTTCCTTGTCTTTACTGTTGAATGTGATGTAAATTGAAGGCAATACTTAAGGGACATGCCATCCTAAGACAACAGGAGTCCCCTCTCAGCTCATTATGTAATGTTTTGAATGTTTAATACTAAATATACTCCAATTTGTGTTGGAGGAAAATGTCACATGACCTATAGATCTTTAAATATCTTGCACACAGTACCTTTATCTGTCATTGAATTAGAAAACGTAACAATCACTTATTTTCTCCACCCCAGGAAAATAATGACGGAACATGTCATTCTCTTGGTTCATTTAAGTGTGCATGTTCACTGGCTTCCTCTTAAAATCACTTTGAATTGAACTTCCACTTTTTCACATATTCATCACATTTGCAGTCATAGCGTTTCCAGTATTACATTACATTACATTACATTGCATTTAGCAGACGCTTTTATCCAAAGCGACTTACAATAAGTGCATTCGACCAAGAAGATACAAATTTGAAGAAAACTGAATAATATAAGTACATCCTGTTTCATAGAGCTAAAACATTTCAAGTGCTACTCAACTGGCTTTCGATAAGCCAGTCCTTTATTAGTATATAAGTGCTTAGTTAGTCATTTTATTGCTCGAAGTGGAGTCGAAAGAGATGAGTTTTCAGTCTGCGCCGGAAGGTGTGTAAGCTGCTTTCTGCTGTCCTGATGTCAATGGGAGCTCATTCCACCATTTTGGAGCCAGGATAGCAAACCCACGTGTTTTTGCTGATGGGAACTTGGGTCCCCCTCGCAGCGAGGGTGCAGCGAGCTGTTTGGCTGATGCAGAGTGGAGTGCACGTGCTGGGGTGTACGGTTTAACCATGTCCTGGATGTAGGAAGGGCCAGATCCATTCGCAGCATGGTACGCAAGCACCAGTGTCTTGAAGTGAATTCTAGCAGTTACCGGAAGCCAGTGGAGGGAGCGGAGGAGCGGAGTGGTGTGGGAACATTTAGGAAGGTTGAAGACCAGACGAGCCGCTGCATTCTGGATGAGCTGCAGAGGTCGGATGGCACATGCAGGTAGACCAGCCAGGAGGGAGTTGCAGTATCTTTTTTTGCAACCCACATCTCAGATGTTTGAATTATGTCTGGTATGTTCTATGGCCTGGTTATTTCCTAAGACCTAATCGACTACATCAGCTTAAATGGTGGGATCAAGAATGTCCTATCCCTACATAGCTATGATAATGTTAAAAATGTGGATGAGATAAACACCGTCATAACAGCAGTGAAAGTCCACTTAGAGAAATAACAAGAATGGATGTGCCACTCAAGACTTATTGGGTAGGGCAAAAAGAAATAATACCCCACTATGACTAAATGGCAATATGATGCTATAATCAAACTCAGTGAAAAGCATGCCAATGCTTTAAATGCTGTATGTGTTCGCTAGACTTACCTTGAGACTTTAATGTGGTGATTTAAATCCATCATTTGATTCCTTAATGCCCTGCAAATGAACACTGATTATTTTAGTGTTGTATGCATCTGAATCAGTTAGGGAAGGTTTGTTTAGCATATTTGCTTGGATTGCTGTGTTGTTTTTTTTGTTTTCCTTCTGGGTAAATAATCATTGAGGCTTTGGGCTCGAAGAGTGAAATTATAAAAATATAATGAGAGTGTTGAATATCATTTGGTGGAAAAGCATTTTATATTCTGATGAGCTAAATGCTAACTAGTTCGGTAAACAGCCATTTTTCTGTGTTTCAATCCTCAGATGATCCTTGTGAAGTTGTCGATACTTTTGAGTGTAACACATGTTTAAGCAAAGGCCACATGAGGGTGAACTTTGAAATCCTAGTAAACTTTAAGGTCATACTAGTGTCATGCAAAAAAAGGCTTGTTTGAGTGTAAGAGGATAAAACAGAGCAACAAAAGCACAGCATAATGAAAAACATTATTACTGAAAGGGAAACTTCTGTAGCAATGGAGAGTCGGGACTCCGAGAGACACGAGGAGAGCTGGAGCTTTGATGTCAAACACTGATGGTTTATTTGGAGCTTCGGTTGGGGAATTCACAAATCCAAGAGCCAGAGGTTCTGACTTCACGGTAGAGTTGCCACGTCAAATCTGAAGAACTCTACCCCAGACCCGTGTATTTAGCTAGTTCAGAGAGAATAATCAACATTGAGCATAACAAGATAGAATGATAACACCTCTATCAGCTGACGCCAACTAGGCAGGAACAGGAAGACCCGGCAAAGTGGCAAGGCTTGCCCACCCTGCTGGGGGGGCACAGTGACTCATTTGACCTGTAACCTTGGCTGCTGTGCTCTCACTGAGAGCACAGCAGCCAAGGTTACAGGTGCGTGTGCTCAGTCAGGACAGTTTGAACTGATAAACTGGGTCAAAGTCATGGGCCTTGGAAAATATTTCCCCAACAATCAGGGTCGGCGTCATGGGGGGTCATTCGCGGGCCATGCCCCCCTCAAATGAGTCACTGTGCCCCCCCAGCAGGGTGGGCAAGCCTTGCCACTTTGCCGGGTTTTTTTTTTTAATCATACAAGTGAAAACGTTTCCACTAAAGGTTTTTTGTGTGAAATACATCAGAAATAAAGAATACAAATATAAAACAGCCTGAGGTGTGCTCACTGCTGCTCTCTGATTGGTGTGTTGCTTGACCAATGACCCCCGACCTTTGTTTTGTTATCATTACGTGGCTGTGTGTTTAGATGAAAGCCCCGTGGCGATCTGTTCATCTGTTACACTGATTATACAGTAAAGCCATCGAAAATACTATGATATACAGTACAGTACAAGTAGCCTACTTCTGGGTCTCTGTGTTTCATTCAACCTCGGCTCTGTGTGTGTGTGTGTGTGGGGCACAATCGCATTTTGTGAGTGCGCGAGCGGGAACGTGGAATGTTGTTGTTAGCATCTGGTTAGCTAGCTATGCTAACGGATATAAAGAGCTGTTTCTACACCAAGGTGGAGGAGAGTCCTCTCCTGTCAGACTGAGAGGATCGTATAACCTCAGCTCAGTGAGGTAAGGACTCTCTCAGTGTTTAGATAGTTCACTTTAGTGTAAGTTATCTCAGTGGGTCTCAAACGGTTTGGTCACCATTTATGTAAACAAGTATTTGCGAGGAACACATTTATATGATCATTAGCCTATATAGTTATTAAAAAATAAGAAAATAAATGAAAAACGGGTATGAAATACTATAGGACAGTAACACAATAATACAGTTTAAAAGGGGAGTGATTAGTAAAATATCCATAAAGAAAAAGTAAATCTGTGTACAGTTCTGTTTCATATGGATGCTGAGAAATGTAGGCTAACCATAGATCTCTTCATTTTGCTCTCAAAGTGCACCAGATTGATGCTTTTAACTTCAATATTTTAAAAATAATCTTCCCAGGGGAGCATGCCCCCGGACCCTCCTAGAGGAGGTCCACCCCCACCTAAAACATGTTCACATGGATAGGATACTAAATACATTTGCACATTTTTTATATGGTGGCCTATGTCCATATGTTTCTGTTTTGGTGGTCGTGCCACAACCGTGCATGCATTCACAAGTCATAGGTGCGCTAGAAAATAGCACTACACCCTGCAATGTGTGTGAAAAACAATAGACTTTACAGCATGTTTTTTGAAATTGAAGTTGCGTTGGTGTTTGTGTGTTGGTTGTTGACGGCAGTGTGTGCCCCCCCCTTGGTAAATGATTGCCCCCCCATTCGATTTGTTCTAGAGCCGACCCTGCCAACAATTACCTTTCTCTTTTCAGGTTGTCGGTCACCCTCTCCTGTCCGCTGGATCTGACTTTGTTCCCTATGGACACCCAGAGGTGTAAGATGCAACTTGAAAGCTGTGAGTTTTACTGAAATAGCACCAACTTAAATCATTAATCCCAAACCCCATATGTGCTCTGTAAATATGATTACTGCTTGTTGACTTTTGGAAAATGCAGTATTAATGAGTTGGGAATATATTTGTAGTTTTTATTTTTAAAAAAAAGTTGTTTTGGGGTAAATGAAAGCTTTTTGCTTGTGTTTAGAAGCCATTTTCCATGGCGAACACTGTGAGAAGTAGAATAAATCATCATATTTTAAGGCTGCTGTGAACGTCTCGCAGTTAATTGAGCTTGACTGTGGTTATAGCATCTTGTTTACAAAGCAGTTCAGACTTGAATGAGCAAAATAACTTAAAGCGATTCCCCTCTAATGGCTAACCCGCCTGCTGTGCATTCCGTTTTTGTACTCTATTGTATATAACTGTTATCAGATATTGTGGTCATATCGAGCACTGTATATGTGATGCATGTGTGTAACCAATGTGTGCCTTTGTGTATCTTCTATCCAGTTGGCTACACCACAGACAACCTGCGGTTTATGTGGCAGACAGGAGACCCGGTGCAAATGGACCAAATCGCTCTGCCACAGTTTGATATGTCACAAGAAGACATTGACTATGGGAACTGCACTAAATTCTACGTAGGAACAGGTACTGCCCTACAGTTTTCTTACACATTTTTAAACAGGATGCTGCAAACATTGCTTATCAGTCAGAAAAGTGGGAGGGAGGCTGTGGCTCAGTATGATGGACTTCGAATCAGGGGGTAGCGAGTTCAAGTCCCACTGCAGTCAGCATGTCGTTGTGTCCCTGGGCAAGACACTTCACCCCAAATTGCTCCTGTGGGGATTGTCCACAGTACTGAATGTGTGCAAGTCACTTTGGATAAAAGCGTCTAACAAAATGACATGTAATGTAAAAAAGTAGATTCAATCATTCAAAATACCACTAGTGCTGAACAAAAGTAGCGAGGTCTCTTTTAACATAACTGATTAAATTAACAGCAACGTCAAATATTTAGAACCAGTAGGGTAAACTACAGCATTAGTTCAGTGTACCTTTCGAAAATATATATAGATTTTAGGATTTGACACCTGGGGACATACGTTTTCCTTTAAACAGACAAAAGCTAGTTTTACATTCAGCGGTACTACCGGAAATGCACTGTGTGTATCCTTGAGGATTTACAAATATGATAACTGCATTTATTTTCTCACACAACAAAAACATTGTCTTTGGTTACTACCACAACTTAGTCAAATGGATTTACCTGTCCGTCTCAACAGTGACTTCTGTACTATGTCTTGGATTGGCAGTATGCACACGCAGTCTCAAACTACACTAAATGTTATGTACATTGATATTTCCAAGATGTTTGATGTAGCTACAATGAACATACCCAGACTACTACAACATTTAACTCCTTTTTCCCAGGATGCTGGCAGGGCAAGTATTCATATAATAACATAGAAGAAAAACGACATAAAGGGTCCTGGTACTGTGCCACATTCAGACCGTTGTCAGTAAAAAAAACGACATTTGCGATGAAATGGAAAATCTATCAGCCAACAGAGCGGGTATGACCTCAGTGCTCTTGCACTTGTGAGGCATGCTGCTGGCAATGATTCAGCCTTTTAACGTGTTTCCATAGCAACGTGGCTAGACACAAAGATCTCCTCTGTGTACGAGTGGTTTGAGCCTGCTCTGCAACACAGGCAGCCCTTATATGCTTTATAAGGCTCACACAGAGATCCCTGGGCTAGTTAAATATTACTCCAGCCCATCCACTCCATCGTCCCATTGGACCCACCGACCAGCCTCAAAGAGCAGAAACACAACGCTGCCGTAGGAGGACTGAAGTGCACTGACGCTTATTCCATACTGCATTAAACCTGACTAATGACAACCACATTTCCAGAAGAGATGGATCGGTTTGTTAGATTAGATATTTTATAAATGGAAATGAATGCAGTGCTTTTAATCGCTATCCTCTTAAATTAAGGGACCATGTTTCTACCCACTAAAATATGAACTGGCTGAGGACAAACCTCCTACATAATAGACATTCTATGAATTGGAGTGCTCAAACAGGTCTTAGCTTTAACACAGTTAGCTGAAATGATGTTAAAGTCCTTAAGCCCATTGACCTTTTTCTTTCAATTCTCTTTGGTTTCCTCTCTTACTGATGGTGCACGCAGCTGTGCTTTGGTTTCTGCTGGGATAACATGAGTAAAATGAGATAAAGGACTTAACCTGGCTGCTACCTTTCCTCTAAATGCCTAATACAGGTTTAATAGACCAAGTCAGGATAGAGCCATTTCTCTCACCTGCTTCCCTCCTTCAATACAGGAGCAACGAGTTCCCGTTTCTACCTCAAAATGAGCCATTAAAGCCATCAAAAGAGATATTGAGAATTACAAAACAGCGAAATGCAAAATCCAAACAGATTCCAGATTTTATTTTCTAAAGGAACTTTAGGCTGAATGTTTGTGTCATTGTCTAACCCATTCCCTATTGTGCCTGTGTCCTATCTGCTTGTTTTTACCTGAAGTTACCTAAATCATTTTTGACCATTATCTACTTCCTCATGCAGGGTACTACACTTGTGTGGAGGTTATCTTCACCCTAAGGCGACAGGTTGGCTTCTACCTGATGGGTGTTTACGCCCCGACGCTGCTCATCGTAGTCCTCTCCTGGCTGTCCTTCTGGATCAACCCTGATGCGAGTGCTGCCAGGGTGCCTTTGGGTACGGATTATTTGATCAATTCCACCACCTTCCACTGACATTTACCAATACACACGATGTGTAAATATTCCTTGTGCTGCTCAACCAGGGCTGAGTGCACGTTGGATATTAGATCCAAAGAGGGGAGGGGATTATTCAGGTAAATAAAGCGTGAAAACCCCTTTTGTAAAAATCCATAGATAAAAATGAACCCTCTGTAGAATATAAATGTTTAAGGGATCATTGACATGACGGCCTCGATCTTCTCCATTGTGACATCATCAATCACTTTGACACCATGATGGACTTTATCCATCAAGCATGGTGACTTTGGCCAGTGTTGTTCGTTATGTCATAAATCACTGAATGTAAGTTTAATTGACAGATAGGACCCACCGCAAGCTTAGTTGTTATTGGCAGTGCAAGTCTAAATACATGGGAATTCGAGCCCGCAGTAACTGCACATTTTTACTGGTTTGTCGAGGTGAAAAAGTTCTTAGTTTTTAGTCATGGAAAAGAACCCAAGGTTGATCGGTTTGATTACCAGATCTAAGTGGTCACATCAGATTCCTAAATGCATAAACATAAATGCATTCAATCTGAAATATCAACAGACTAGGGATGTAACGATATACCGAATATCGCGGTAAATAAACGTCCCAATACCGTCGTGAGACTGACAAAATCTACCGCGATTTAAAAAAAAAAAAAACTTTATTTAACCAGGTGGTCCCATTGAGATCATCGATCTCTTTTTCAAGATGGCAGCAAGTAGGTTACAACATGAACATAAAACAACAGAAGGACATCGTATTTACAGGGCTACATTTACACACCTAGAGACATTGACAAGTACCAACAGTATATTTATATCTCGCCCTGTCAATAAGCCTCACCTTCTTGGCAAAAACTGTATTGTTTTTGAAGTGGTGGAGAGACAATGCACAGTTTCGCCCACTGCTGTCACCCATGACCACAGCATATCTCTCCGTCCCACTGAGGTGGCGTTAGACTTTTTCGCTGTCCGTCATTTTGACAGACAGGATCGTAAAATGTCCGTCATAATCCCTTATTACCCGTCGGGTCTGAACAGTTCACGAGAGAGCACGCTCGTGAACTGTCAACGGAGGGGGGGACAGTGTTATGCCGTGTGTGCATGCACCTCGTGGGAGCGCACACAGCGTAAAGCAAAACCTCATGTATTGATCTGTACGGCAAAGTACGGTTTGGAAACTATATCATTTCCTTTTGGAGGGCATGCATAACACGGCATAACACCAGAGCCTCGCTGCGGGGAAACGTTGGCGCTGTTCCGAGTTTGTTCTAATCTGTCAAAATGACAGACTGCTTTCAGATTTTTCCGTCATTGTTAAATAAAATATCCGGTTAACGCGACCACTGCTGTCCCAGCAACATCAGTACCAAGCGAGAGAGTTTTTTCCAGAGCAGGGGATATTGTAAGTGCCCAAACATCCCAGTTTATAAATACCTGGAAATGTGGACATTCTCATATTCCTAAAAACCTGTCTGATGATGCTGAGTGAGTGACTAGTGAGTTTGAGTTGAGTTACTTGAAAAACTAAAGTGAAACTTGATTTATTTTATTGCAGGGTCTGATTATTAAATGTCCTTGTTTATTTGTGAGATGCAGTGGCACAAAGATAATGCCTACTTTATTTGGTAGCACTAGTACTGTAGGTACAAACACATGGTTTTCTTGTTCCAGTCTGTTACTGTCACTTTGTTTTTGACACTTTAAAATACTGCTATCCTACTAAAATGCTGTACAAATCAGATTTATTAAATAATAAAGAAACATTTTCCGAGTAAAAAAAAATTATTTTATTTTTATTATTCAATATCGCGATAAATACATCCCTACAACAGACTGGATTACATTTTCTATCCAGCCACTTTGCCAGTTAAATTCAAACACAGACCTACACTGCCAACATGAAATAGCATTTAGTCAATTGTGGCCACTCTATTTAACTCAAGCTTAAAATATGCAGGCACATGACTTTGAGAAGAGAACAAGTACAAGGACATGTGTGTTCCTGATAAAGCATTATATTAATCAGTAACAAGAGTTCTTCAGGAGAGAGAGAACCAGGAACCGCTCAGGTGGCCAATGAGCCACACCTGCCCAGCCTGAAGAAGGTGCAGCTAGACCGTTAGCCTGAGACCCGAGAGGATACGGGAATGTTTTGGCACCGCTAGTGCTTGTTTATGCACAGAATAAATCAAGAGCTAGAAACAGATCAGCTGTCGCTGGTGTCCCTCTTGCTTAATGTGTTGTTGGCACAGCCATGGGGCAAGTCTTAGCTGCCACCTGCATGATGGGAAACTCTCAAACTAGGTTTAAACACTTTGTTTGGTCAGAATGGTCGACGGATATTAAAGAAACCCTATTACGATTGTTAGGGCATTCCCTATATTGTGTTACATAGGTTTTTGTTCATGTAAATACAAAGGCTGACATCTTAAAGTTCACCATAGAACCTGAAACGCCTTAATCGGACTCCTTTGTTTACTTCTGTAATATAATGACATCAGAAAGTAAGACTCACACTTCGTGGCTAAGGGGCGAGACATCTCTCAGCGGTTGACCAATCACAACAGAGACAGCCAGCTAAAATAAAGAGCTTTTTGAACATTAGAGCATGGAGGCATGTCACAGTAGAGGCACACAATACAAATATGAACCTGAAAGTTAGCATACTAGGGTATTGGGTAAAGGGTAAAATGGTAGAATTTAAAATACAGGGTGTCCGCAGGGTCTTAAAAAGTATTAAAAGTTGATCAATCAATTTAGCGAAAATTAAGGCTATTAAAAAGTATTAAAAAGTATTAAACGACATTTTCCAAGGTATTAAGAAGGTCCACAGCAACGACAACATGAAACACCCTTTAATTTACTGAAACAACATGTCGGGAAACCCCCTCAAGGTGGCCCCATGCATAGCGTGCCATAAAATGCTGCTTCTTATTTTAAGTTCTCATTCATAACACTCCGTTCGATGTCTCACTATGGGATGCGCCTCATCGCGGAGCAAACAGAAGCATCAATCTCATTACGCCAATCCTGATTGGCTGGTGATCTTGACGTCAGCGTCAGGGAATCCACCCCCTATAAGTAGCTTGCGCCACGACGCATGCGTCATTCAAACACCTCTTCTCGCTTCAGAGCACATCTCACAGTAGCCGGGCAAGCTTCACAGTCCACAGACTGAACCCAAATACCCATTTCGGTCGACGGGCGCTCGCCGGCTACTCCTTCTGCTTCGCAGGAAGACGGTAGTACTAACGCTGTTAGTATTTAAAATCGACCTCGCCCTTCTCGTACCCGAGAAAGTAAGGTAGGTCCGATTTTTTCAAACTAGCAGCACACCTGTTGCTAGCTCGCTCCCTCTCTACCGACACCACGGTAGCGAGGAAGTTTTTTCTTTTCTCTTCTCCACGGAGGAAGAAAGGATTTAAGGAGCATACTGCCACACCAGTCAGTATTCTCCGGGAATAAAAGACCCACACCGTCCTTTTCTCCGGATTAAGGACAGGGTGGTAATATCTTTTTCTCCCGTCCCACCTGTCGAGAGCGGGTCCTCTCCCCGCCACGAGGCGACCAAGATGGACGCCCCTCTCCCTCACACCAGAGGAGTCAGGGACTCGGTGGCTCGACTCTGCGGCTGCGGGTTGAAGATCTCGGGGACAGACACACACCAGGTCTGTTCGTCCTGCCTCGGGCTGGAACACGCCGAACCCCGGCTCATGCGGACATTGTGTCTGCTTCACCGTTAAGAGCCTCCGCCGACGGTTAGCACGACAAGCTAGCCTGTCGGAACAGGACCCCCCCCATGTCCACGGACTCGCCGGCCGGCAGTCAAGACACGGGGGCGTCCGCCACAGAGAGTTAGCCCCTCTCCGTGTTGGTCTGGGGCTCACTATCTGCGATGGCCTTAGAACCTTAATCCCGCGCCCTGGCAGGCCGGGACCCGGTGACGGCAAGACACGCGGGAATGGTTTCCCTCGCTCCACCAAGCTGGGGCTCCCGGTTAGACCTCACCATGGTCTCACCCGCGGAGGATGTCCTCGGGCTGGACTACGAGGAGGACGAAGAAGAGGACGCCTTGGCGTTCCTCCTGTCCGAATCGGATGAACAGGAAGAGGACACCTTCATGTCACCGGCTCAGGCTGCAAAGCCTGAGGCGAGAGCTGCTCTCCCGGGCGATAGCACACTGAATGTGTCCTCGCTGTTAACCGCCTACCAAGCGGAGCTCTGCGAGGACCTGTCGGGTAACCCGGGGGCAGCCACTCTGGACGAGATGGCAGCGGTCACGGACATTTGTCTCTGTGTCCAACGCTGCGCCGTCTAGGCCACGGGCAAGGCAATTGGGATCATGGTGGTGCAGGAAAGAGTGAGATGGCTCAACCTCACCACTCTCCCAGACCGGGAAAAGGAGGATGTGCTGGATATGCCCATCGTTCCCGAGGGAATTGTCGGCTCCGCTCTCGCCTCCATGCAAAGGAGGTGTGAGACGAAGAAGAGGGAGGACGAGGCACTCCACCTCTGCCTCCCTCGAAGGGTCCAGCCGCTGCTCTAGCAGCAGCAGTCCTCTGCCCAAGCTGCCTCGAACTCTGCTCGGTTTAAAGCACCGAAGACGCAGAGGTCGCAGCTCACCCCGAGTCCCCAGCCCAGGCTGGAGACAAGGGCAGGCTGGCCTAGAAACTCTCCGGTTCCGGCTGCAGCTCAGGCTCAGCCAACCCAGAATTGTGGCCAGCATTCGAGGAAGAAGAAGCGAGCGGCGTGACAGCCCCTCCTTCTCCCCTCCGTGAATGTGTTCCTGCCGCCTCGAGAGATGCCTAAACACCATCCTCAAGTCCGCACAAACACATGTCACACATTGGTTGATCCTTCTGTCATAAAACATTTGCCGCTGACGCATCCAGGCTTCAGGCCGAGGGCGCAGCTCCAAAAAATGAAAAGAAAATCAATAAAGCCAATAAACAGCCCGTCAATTGTTGCCCCTCTGAGAGCAGCTACGGCATCTCTCAAAAGGCGGATTACTGACGCAACGCGCATGCGCAGTGTCGGTGGGTATTGTCGATAAGGGGCACCACTGTGTTCAGACACTAGAGGGCCCCATAACACAACAAATAGAGACTCAGAGAGGAGGAGATGTGACATCCTCACTGGCTCTAAGGAGCACGCAGTGGGAGATGCTCACATCATCTGCTTGGGTTTTCAAGACAGTAACACGGGGCTACAGACTCCAGTTTGCTGTCACCCCCCCTCGCTTCTCGGGCATTCTGCACTCGCAGGCCCGAGGAGAGTCAGCCCTCATTCTGGAGAGAGAGATTATCTCACTCCTAGAAAAGAGGGCTATATCTATTGTACCCGCCAAGCAGAGTCAGGGCGGCTTTTATTCCAAGTATTTCCTCGTTCCCAAACGGGGAGGGAACGGAATTCGGCCAATACTTGATTTAAGGGCTCTGAACAAATATCTAAAAAGATATAAGTTCAGAATGCTCACTCACACATCTCTGCTGCGGCTCATGTGACAAGACGACTGGTTTACATCAGTCGACCTGAAAGATGCGTATTTTCACATCCCAGTATATTACCCACACAGGAAATATTTGAGATTCCCATTTCAGGGGATCTGTTATGAATACAGAGTACTCCCCTTCGGCCTGTCTCTCAGTCCAAGGGTGTTTGTACGATGTACGGAAGCCGTGAATGCCCCGTTGAGACAACAGGGCATTCGCCTGGCGACCTACCTGGACGACTGGCTGCTTCTCGCACAGTCGGAGCAGGAGGCTGTTACGCAGACAAATGTCCTCGTAAAGCACCTGCTCAACCTGCGCAGACTATACTCTTCCTGGGTTTACGCCTGAACTCGGTGCCCTTTTCAGCTCGCTTGTCAGCGGAAAGAGTGAAAGCTTTCAGAGCTTGTCTCGCTCTTTTCCAAAACGACACTTCAGTTCTCAGAGTAACATGAAGTGAGATGTCTCACCAGACGGCCCTCCTTGCTATGGTGAAGCGAGAAGAGGTGCTTATTTTGAATGACGCATACGTTGTGGCGCAAGCTACTTATAGGGGGTGGATTCCCTGACGCTGACGTCAAGATCACCAGCCAATCAGGATTGGCGTAATGAGATTGATGCTTCTGTTTGCTCCGCGATGAGGCGCATCCCATAGTGAGACATCTCACTTCATGTTACTCTGAGACTGGGGTTACGTAAGTAACCTATAGTTTCGTTGCCTTGCTCCGCTCTGTGGGGGGGGGGGGGGGGTTATCTGCTGGTGGACTACCTGAGAGATATACAGCAGGAGAACACGCCGTCCACCGCGGAGAATAAACAGAAGGGCAACCATGCTCCGGGGTCTTCTTCGCTGCTTGTGGTGTATTTTGTGGCGGCAGCAGCGCCACTTACAGGCCTGGCATATGTACTACAGCGTTTCCAGCATTTCCAGCGGTCTAGTGTGAACGGACACGTTAATGAATCGAATGCGTGTGAACGGAAGACTTTTTTGCGTTTGCGTATGCGTTTTACTATATGCGTCCTCGTGGGGCCGGGGTCTAAGCCAAACTATATCCGGTCACAGAGATCTGCTATTTTAAAGTAAGGTCAACACATATCGACCCTAAATATAGTCTATATTAAGAACGAGAAAAGTCTTAACATATATATCGTTTTTTTGTAAACATATGACAATGTGTGAGGGTGATGACGTCAGAGCATCGTCCTATGTGCCGGGCTTAGCCCCGGACAGCCCCAGCCCAATTTAACCCCTGGGTATTTGTGAGGGAGCTCCTATATGGCATGACCCCGCTGAAGCTCACCAAAGTTTAATATATTTCATAGTTCAAAGTTTTGTCAATTGTTTTCTTTATTGGTCAAATACTGGTTTCTAATGGTTTCTGATGGTTTTACTGGAACGAAAGAGCACCGAGCACAGAAGCAACAAAGCAGCATACTGCATTAAACCTGACCTTCACAGAGAGGTTGAAGTTCATGTGGAGAGGAGGCTTCAGCAGTCTGTCTGCACTCTGTTTAGTTTTGCTATCTTACAATCAATATAGTAAATGTGAGGTAAAGTGTCGCTAATGTAACCGGTTAGAACTCGAAGTTGCGATGAGGTCTTAAAATGTATGGAAAGGATCTTAAAAGGTATTACATTTGACTTCAGGATTCCTGCATATACCCTGAAATAACATCATCATCCAGACAAAGCTTCAGTTTGTTTAAAAATGCCCATTCCACTTCATGCGCCTAATATGTCAGTGTCACCAACAAACCGCATCACACGGGCACCGCTGTGTGTGCAGCGCTGCAAGGAAAAGATAATCATTGTTATCCCACTCCACTCCTCCATTTCTCCACCCTCCCTCCAGTTTTACATCACCACTCTCATCCCATCATCACCCCACCTCCTCCTGGAAGCCTCCTCTGACTTCTCTCTAAATGGGATCAGACCAGGTCAGTCAACATTAAGGTGTGGGTCTGCACTCATGCATTGCTCTCTTCTGTGTGTGTTAGCCTTTTTTGTGTTCCCTTTTGGATGTCTACTATATGTGTTCATTTAACTGAGAGTGTTTTTTACGTTTTCATGTTTAGAGTGTGTTTTCTTTCGACAAAGGTTGTCTTTCCATTGCATCAAAAATATGTTTTTCTGTCCGATACAAAGTGCAGGTTAATTGTGTACAGGCTGTGTATCATAGGGAGAAAAAGACAAACAAAGCTATTTTAGTATCGCCACCTTTCATGTTCCCGCTTCATAGATAATAGGCGTGCTACCGGGATGACAACACTCTCTTTAACAGTTTTATTAGAAATCTTGAACCCTGTATGAACCCGCTCTTGATGAGTGACCATAATGAAGCCTGCAGGCAAAACCAATCGGCCCTTCTATTGTATTTATCATTTCTCTATAGCTTCACTACAGGAACAGTGATTGCAGTCGTTGGTGGTTATAATACCATCCGAGGAGAGTGGTTGTAATTATTTCTGATGTTGCTGCTGTGCAGCGGGGATGTCTAACCTGTAATCCTGTTAGCTATCAGAGATAAAAACAATTTGGAATTACTGCTATTAGGGGCTGTCTGAGCTCCTGCATATGTGCTAATAAAGGAGGTAAAAGAACGGTCATGGATTTCTAATTGCACTTATGTTCACAGTAACCCTGGGTGGGTGTGAACATTTGATGACAGCTTGTTTGCATATTGGGAGATTAAATTGTTCAGTACTTAGTGCTTTGATAAGGAAATGAATCTGTTTCTTTCTCCCAGTAGTAAGTCGATGCAATGCTTGTGCTCAATGATACACCATAATAAAAACCGCTAGAGGACACATTCAGGACTGTCCTATGTCGCTGTTGTATGTTGACAATCATGGTTACACCCAGTCATGATTAACAACAGCTAGGAATTGATCCCAAATATAATTTGGGAAAATATATCAGGAACCAAACCAGAATTTGACATCGACTACCTAGTTATATTATTGTCTTGTTTACTTACTATTATCCGATCAGTAGATATGTAAAGTGCAGAAACGAGATGTAATAGAAAAGTTAGATTTCCACTTCACATCAAACTTCCTTTGACTTTGCTGACTGACAAGGTTAATTGCCTTCTTCTTCATTAAGGCATCCTCTCGGTGCTCTCTCTGTCCTCCGAGTGCACCTCCCTGGCTCAGGAGCTGCCCAAAGTGTCCTACGTCAAGGCCATCGACATCTGGCTCATCGCTTGCCTGCTGTTTGGTTTTGCCTCGCTGGTGGAGTACGCCGTGGTTCAAGTGATGCTTAACAGCCCGAAGCGCATCGAAGAGGAGAAGGCCAAGATGGCGGTGAAGGAGAAGGCACTGGGAAACATCCCCGATGCCAAGAACAACGCGGTCAACGGGACCGGAGGGACGCCGCTGCATGTCAGCACCTTGCACGTCAGTACAACTGGTTTGATAACTTGTGTGTGTGTAGATGTTTGTACATGTGTGTAGGTGTGTGTGTGTGTTTCACTCTTACAAAATACTGTGCACATGAAATCAGCAGAATCAGCTTTCTCCATTCAAAACACTATTTCCTAATATTCATTAGGAGCAAAAGGCCAGTTGATATTTGACCACAAGTTGGAATTGTTTAATGGTTTTATGTTTGTCTATTGATGGGCAGGCTTACTTTATTATTGAAACAATCCCCGGTTATATTTTGGGTGGCAACCTATGTAGTTGTCTTACCCCTTTCTCACTTCCCCTTGTTTCCTGACGATATCTACACTGTCACTCACTTAAAATTAGGGGAAAAGGACACAGAAATCATCTTAGAAAAAGATAGCAAGTATTTTACCTCTTTATCGAAAGTCATCTTTCTCAGTTGTTGTCAACAGCTAATCCCCTGACTCCATTACATCTCATGTGGACAGCATTCATAGTACGATGATGCTGTGTCTTCCAAACTATATACTAAATATCCCAAATAAAATAGTTTTACTGCTCATTCTACCCATATGGTAATTGTAATATTGACATTATCTTGTATGCATTTATATACAGTTCTTTACTTTATGTTGAATCTTACACACCAAGAAAACAACAAAACAAACTATTCAAAATGATGTATGACTGAAGCCAAAGGAAATGTCAAATTATGCATTTAGGTTTCCGACAGTACTTGCAATTCTGACTTTCACTTTATGTATAACGTGCAAACCCATAAGCATACAAGATTTCCCCTTGGACTTGATGTTGCAGTTCAATCACCCCACATTTAAATATATATTTTTTGTTGCTTTGTGAAAGCGTGCAATGCATATTTTCTCAGTCTGTGTTTGACCTTCAACCTACAACTATAGTACAATAGTAAATAACATATTTCCGATCAAACAGCCTCAGGCGTGTAACAGTGAAGCATAGAGATGTCATCTAAATGCAAAACATGGAATTCCACTCCTTAATAATTGGCATTGTCTCCATCACACACAGCTCAGTCACGACTCAAGTCTGACACTCACGTGCACATCAGGCGTGCAGCATGTTGTATGGGTCTTCCAATTGTACGCCTAATTGAAATTAATTTACCTCCGAGTCTACGGACCGCATTCAGTTCGAGAGGATTACATTACTCCATTGAGGTTTAATGGATTGTCTTGTCAAAACCAAATCAAAATAATGAAGCTCTAATGAGCTTAATGACTTCAGTGAGTTAGCATCCAACCTCTGATTAGATCCCGTTCACCCCGCAGGCCTTCTGGGAAGTTGATGAAAGGATTTTTGTTGGACGACATTAAACTGCATCCTTTTGCTGTTCGTTTTTTCCTTGTTGTCTGCTCTGATGGCACATAGAGGGAGTAGAGGAGTTACAAGGCTCAAGATGAGAAAGCAACCATATTAGGCAGCATTGTAAAACACAAAGTACATCTAATTGTGGCTCCAAACATATTTCCTCGCTCTTAAAATAACAGTCCATTTATCAGATTTGAGTCCAAACTTCAGGATCAAACATCTACTTTACTGGGTTTTTTTCAAAGTCTGTTTTCAATCAAGTCAAATAATCATAAACAGCCTCCTTTCAATGTTCCTCACAGTTTAGATGAATCATATCTGCCGAGTGGATGTGATGTCCCAGATACATCACACATTCACACAACATTTTTTTTTGGTTTTAGAAAGGGCCCTTTTATGCTGTTTGTGGTTTTCCCTTTCCTTTAGTGTGTTATAGGTTTTTGTGCATGCAAATCAGGGGTGGGGAACCTTCAATTTGTTCAACATCCTCCGAGGGCCGTACAAATTATTGACCTCTGCTTAAAAATACTAAAATCACAGCCCATTCATTTGGCCTTTCTTTCATGCCGTGCAAAGAAAGAGCAACCTCTTAATCCAGATATCTCACCATGACTCACGTATGCATGCACGTGCACGGTTGTGGCATGACCACCCAAACAGAAGGATATGGACACAAGATGTGTGCAAATGTATTTAGTTTCCTATCCATGTGGACATGATTTAAGTTGGGAGTGGACCTAACCTCCTCTAGGGGGGTCCGGGGGCATGCTATTTTTTTTTTAATGTTGAAGTTAAAAGCATCAATCTGGTGCACTTTGAGAGCAACATTAAGAGATCTATGGATACATCTCTCAACACCCATATGAAACAGAATTGTAAGCAGATGTTCTTTTTCTTTATGGATATTTTACAAATCACTCCGCTTTCAAACTGTATTCTTGTTTATTAATAACAACTTTGTTTTACTGTCATATAGTATGGTATACCTGTTTACTTTATTCTCTTATTTGTTTTATAACTATAATGATCATATACTATAGAGATGTTTCTTTACCTCACTGGTTGTAGAAAAAATTCTTATATTCGTTAGCATAGCTAGCTAACCAGATGCTAATAACAACAAAGTTATTGACTGTATGATCAGTATGACAGATGAACAGATCGCCACTGGGCTTTCAACTAAAGACACAGCCACGCAAAAACTGCGGCATGTGTATGGCTCCTTATCTGAAGTGCCGGAGCCGTGTTCTGGTGCTCTCCATCAGCACTGCACCCCTGTCAGACGAGACATATACCACGTGATGACACGTTAGGCTCGTGTTGTGTTCAAGGACCCTGACTGTGGTCAGGAAAAACAGGCAAATTACCTCGAGGGCCGTACCAAATGGTCTCGCGGTCCGTATACGGCCCGGGGGCCGGAGGTTCCCCACCCCTGATGTAAATGGTCTGCAAAGGCTAGAATCCCACAGTTTCCTCCAGAGGGAGTTTCTCTCCCTCACACTTACGGCCCGTCCACACTACAGCGTCGACAGCATCGACAGCTTCAATCTGCCCATTCACTTTGAATGGGGTGACGTGACGTTGCCTCGCTTTTTCGCCGAACTGAATTGTGGGTAGCATAGTGGTCCGTCTCCACCGGAGTAGCCAGCGCCAGCCAATCAAATCCCGTTTCGGAAAATCTGACAGCTCAAGCCGTAGCCAATCAAACCGCGTCTAAACTGGGAGAGATATCCCGCCGTTCATTTCTATATTTCAAAAAAAGTTGGAGGAGAAACTAACTATCGCTGTAGCAAATCACCCGGTTTTGTATGACCAGACCCTCTTCACCTACCGGGATACAAACCGGAGGAACCAGGCATGGAGGGAGGTGGCAGAGACAGTGGGTGAAACTGGTAGGTTTTCGCCTGTTTGGGGAGTTTATATATATATTGCTCCCATAAAATCCCGGGGGGTTTTGCTTTGTATGTCGGGGGCGGGAGATTCATGTGATTGGTTGTTGGTCGCGTTGCTTGAATAAAATCCCCAAGCTTCAGACATGCCCAGCTCCAAGCTTTTTTTGAAGCTGTAGTGTGGACGCTCCGTTACGGCCCTTCTACACTATAGGCATCAAAAAATCTTGAAGCTGGGCGTGTCTGAGGCTTGGCGATTTCTCGCGCCCAAGGCGACCAACAACCAATCAGGAATCTCCCGCCCGCCCCCGGCATACAAAGCAATAGCAATGTTAAAACGAAGTAAACTGGATATAAAATCCCCAAACAGGCGAAAACCTACCAGTTTCATCCACTGTCTCTGCCTCCTCCCTCCATGCCTGGTTCCTCCGGTTTGTATCCCGGTAGATGAACAGAGACTGATCATACAGCACCGGGTGATTCAATACCGCTATAATGAATTTTCCCTCCATTTTTTTGAATATGAGGAAATGACCTGCGTCGGCTCTCCCAGCATACACGCGGTTTGATTGGCTAGCGCTTGTACTGTCAGATTTGCATACGCGGGATTTGATTGGCTGATGCCAAGCATCGAGCCTCAAAAGTTGAACATTGTTCAACTTTTGATGCTGATAGATGCTCATGATGCTTGCAAAGCCATGCCATGCTCCCCACAATGCAGTTCGGCGAAGTTTCGGGTAGTGGTGGTCTAATGGATAGTGAGGTGGGCTGCAGATCGGAAGGTTCTGAGTTCAAATCCCGCCTGGAACACCACCACTAGTGTGCCCTTGAGTAAGGCACTTAGCCCTCAGTTACTCCAGGGAGAATGTCCCTGTAATTGGTAATTGTAAGTCGCTTTGGATAAAAGCGTCAGCTAAATGAAATGTAATGTAATGTAATGTTTCAAAATCTTCTACGTCACCCCATTCAAATGAATGGGCGAAGCGTTGAAAGCATTTTTCGATGCCTGTAGTGTAGACGGGCCGTCATAGTCATGTCTATCTTTTCAAATAAACTAATTAATAGTGTTGTTCACACAAGGTCGTTTGTGGGTGGTTTTACAGTACATTTTAAGTAAGAATGTTGCCAACCCTCAAACACCTTTTTTCTTCACACAGAAAGATTGAAGATTGACTAGAAAATAAGCAGATAGACATTTGGCTCTGGCTCCAAAAGATCTCAGTCAGCAGTAATGCCATCTGTTGGGGTGGTATGTGTACATATTTATACATATATCTACATATCTCTCCATCCAGTGCACATTATAAGGATACAAATATCTCTGGTGGGGAGAGACAGGAAAAAAGAGAGGAAACAATTAAATCGATGAGGAGGACATTTCAGAAAAATACAGAATTGTAGGAAACACAAGTCAGAGTGCACGGCTCCATGTGCAGTAATCCCAGTCTACTGCTCCCTCGGTCAGTAGTAAACCACTTTGGTCTGGTTCCACTGCCTCAGGGGCCGCCAGCAGCGCCCTGAGATTATTACTTATCTTGGTTTATATATTTTAGATGAAATGCTGCAGAATGTAATAATACTTTTTTTTTTTTTTTTCTCGTCTTTTTTTTTCTTAATTCTGTCAAAGCGTCTTCGAGTTTCATGAAAAGCGCTATAAAAGTCCCATGTATTATTATTATTATTATAATCATTTTGGTTTTTCCTCGTGTTGTTCTCCTGCACCCAGGTGGCAGAGACTCGCTGTAAGAAGGTGTGCACGTCCAAATCAGACCTGCGGACCAATGACTTCAGCATCGTGGGCTCGCTCCCGCGGGACTTTGAGCTGTCAAACTTCGACTGCTACGGGAAGTCCATCGATATCGCCGCTGCTCTCACCAAAAGCCAGGCTAAATCAAAGAAAAGACCTCCTCCCCCGAAACCAGTCATCCCCTCTGCTGCCAAGAGGGTGGACCTGTACGCCCGAGCCCTCTTCCCTTTCTCCTTCCTCTTCTTTAACGTGGTCTACTGGTCCGTATACTTGTGAATATTTTAAATCCATCTTGTATTATCCACCCCCACTTCACTCGAACACATTCAAAGAGTTTTATTCCAAAGTGAACATTGAGTGCGTTTACATGCGCACATTACCCGAGTTTCAGTTTTTTTCTATTGTATTGAGGATATGCTATTTACAAGGACCTGCCTATTCGTATCCCTGTGTCCATCGTTACAGTATCCAGCTTGTGATCCTCTGCCAGCAGGTGTTCTCACCTTACCCACTATGGTCCGTGTTATGAAACAATCTTTTACAACGTGGATACAGTGTTAAAAAGCTTAGGTATATTCGGTTTCTATTTGAGTAATCCAGCTAGCATATCCAGGTTTCTGAAACCGGGATATGACGTTTACATGCTCAACAGATAACAGGGAAACTCCGCATCACAGCCAGGATGCGCATGATGTAAACGCACTCATAGACTAAATGTGAATCTTAACCATACAAAATATCTATCGACAAAAAAAGAAACTTTTCTGTATTATTAGTACATTTATATTTACATAAAAATGGATGACTATAATTGTTTGTGGATAAAAAAAAATCTTATTAATGAATCTTTCTCTACCTAAAATGATTATGTAGCATATTGTATTGGAAACTTTATTTATTGATGATGATACTTGAAGGCTAATACAGGACTGTAGATATAACTGATGTGAAATCCAAAAAGATTGATTGCTTAACAACTAGGCAGAAAATGCGCGGATCTATAAAAGAGCATTAATAGCTATTTGATTTTTGTTCACCTTTGCCAAGAAGCGGGAGTCGGCCCCGCACGTTTATTAAGTTACTAGATTGTATTCAAACTTCAATTCAAAGTGTTACTCTGTAATTACATTGCATGTTTAAAAGAAATGCATGTATATGAAGAGAGAATCTAAATATATAGATAAAGTATTTATTTAATTGTATTATTCCTGTTATGATTTGCTCTTGAGAAGATAAATGGATATGTAAAACACCGTTCCTGTTCAGATGGTTATGTGACACTGCCACTTTTCCAACACATGTAATATTTGACACCTCCACCTGTAGCGTTTGTAAATGGGTCACCAGGGAGCTGTGACCATGTGTTTTGTGAAATTTACTACGAAGAAATAATAAGTTATCAAATGAATTTTCACCATTAAAAATGAACACAAATGTAATCCTCGTTGTGACTGTTATTACTCAAAGTGATTTCTTTCTGGGGATTAAGAAAAGTGTCCTACTCCTGAATGGTATGCAATAGCTGGGGTCTGTATCTCCAGCATCCTTCCTTTGTTTTGCCGACTTCTATCCTGCACAACAACACAGATGTTACTTCTACCGAGGCTTGACCTCTCCTAATTAACCATCACCAGACATCTATTATTCATGCAAACCTGCTCAGAGAATGCCCCCCTGACTATCATTGCGAGACTTCTCATATGAAGTGTGTCTGCGGCTTAATGAAGCAAGATGGATGCTGACCTCATGTCGTGACAACAGGGTAATATTAATCGAGTTTGAGGCAAATTGGACCAGGATTGCTCATGTTAAGGAAAGATACATTCATATGGGTTCTTGTTTTTTTGTGAGTACAGAATCCGAACACACACACTTTTTTTTTGTTCTCTCTCTGGCTGCCATGGTTACAGACATAGGAAAGGATTTTTGTCTGTCATTACTAAAATCCGGCTACAGAAATGGAGTCAGACTGCAACTGCAACTCCGCTCAAGTATCTACAATCACAGACGCAACATGAATCATCAAGAGACACACATGCGTTCACAGATTAGTGTAATTGTCTCCTCGTCTGAAGACTGATTTATATCCAACTGAATCTCAGATGAGAAAGATTCTGCGTTGCACTGCCCTCCGATGGCCACATCAATATCTCCTCAATGAAATAAGGAGATAGAATGCACTCCTGGTAGAAAAGCAGATATAGTGACAGCTGTGTGTGAAGCGGATTTCTATTTCAATCTGAAATACAGAAAGTGTGTATTATGCACTGAAATGCTCCGTTTGCTTCATAAACCATCATTAAATAATATTTTCAGAGGTGAAACAGCTTTAAATGATCAAACATCAGAATCCTTTAGAAGAGGCAGTTAGCAGTGTTAGCAGTTCCTTTTTCTTTAAACTGCCTGCATTTAAAAAAGGTCCCATGTCACGGCCCTTTCTACTGATCATAATTCCATTGTTGAGGTACTGTATACTAGAATAGATTTACATTGTTCAATTTTCCAAACTCACATTGGTTTATCATACAGCATCTCTGTAAAGTATGTATATTCTCTCTGTCCTAAACGGCTTGTTGGAGCTCCGCCCCCCCCTCCCTGTGAGCCCACTGTGATTGGTCAGCTCGTCCACTCTGTTCTGATGAGTCCACCACCGTTACAGCGGAACATCAGTGATTATGTGTTACCATGGCGTTAGCAACCAGAAAATGACACCAGTAAGGACAAGCAGATGAGCATGCTGCGTGGGGTCTGGGTGCCGTGTTGGCGGGACGTTGCGCGGTTCGCTGCTGCGAGGAGCGGACAGTGTGAGCTGGGTTACTGGTGTGGTTTCCTGGTTGCTCCGAGACAGCGAGACATCGCGAACGGACGTGGGAAGGAGGGTGGTGATGAAGGGGCTGCAGCACCCCCATCTGCAAGGCTCCACTAGCAATATCTGAGGCTGTTACCTGCAACAAGCATTACAATATGATCCAGCTAATAGACCTCCATTGGAGAATATTATTTATTTATTTGTTTATTCCACACATGGCAGTTATTTTAAAACAAAACCTGTACACTTTACAAAACATGTACACTTATAGCCTACTCGTTGTTTTTTTTATTTAGGTGTTTTATAGTGCCTGGTGGAAAGGAGCAGGGAGAAGAACATCTTATTTTCCTGCCCCTTCTTTAAAAAAATAACAAGTACATTATACAGTGTAACGATTACATCCAGTAGATGTATCAACTCCTTTCGCTGGAGTGGTGTGACTCATCCATGTCTTTGTGTGTGTGTGTGTGTGAGTGTGTGTGAGTGTGTGTGAGTGTGTGTGAACGCTCAACCCCCGCACCCAGCACCCTGCTAGCAGCACAGTGCAGTAACCTATATCACACAGGGTGCTTTCTAATCCAACATGACCTCTCACCGCGACGCCACCCGGACCGCCGAAAAAAGCACCATGACAGTCAGGCGTGATTAGAGGAGGAGCGGGGGGGGGGAAGCTCATTTACTGTGAACAAGGCTTTCACACATCATGGTGGTGCTTTTACAACCTTATCCCAACAACACAAATACAAGGGGAGCATTTGAATTTCCTCTCAAAAGAAATGCATTTTTATAAACAACACAAAACATTATATTATCATATATTATGAAACAAAGGTCATTTAGTGAGTGACATTTATTTTCTACAGTGTCATGAGTGAATTTGTAACGGTTTCCTCTGGAACTTGAGACGCAGTCGGCTGTTTTCCGAATGCCACGGTACATTTCATTTTAGCCACAGTTCTCCCTCACAGGCAGAGTTTTGTCAGAGCTGGAAATGTGGACGTCAAGACAGTGAGGAGGATGCCATTTCCTTTAGATGTCAAAGTGGCGAGGAGCTCATAGCCAATCTGGAAGAAAGCCGTGACTCTGGGTCCCGATATCACAGTTCGTTCTGCCCAAGCTGCAGAGAAGACAGATTGCGCGAGACAGGGTGATGAAGGGAGTACACCAGGTCTGAATGATAGTGGAGGAAATAGAGGAGATAGACAATGCGCTTCTTTCAACAATGTGTACTTTATTTATGCATCTATCACTGTGTAAACATGTATTTGAAAAATGATAAAATAAGAGCTGGGAACATGAAAACCATCAAAGAGCAAGGGCATCGGGAGAATGCATCATTAGCATAAGACTGAGTAAAGTAAAAAAAAAAAAAATGTAAGATGAAATATGCGATGGAAAATATTCAAAAAGCATGACAGATAAATATCAGCACACACATTTGCACTATCACATGTTTTCATTTCAAGGAGTCCAGTCCGTTTTAAAATATAATGCAAGAGAGAGTTTCAAAATTACATCTCAATTTTCACAATAAAAGTTCTGCCGTGTTCCTTAAACTCTGTGCACATGAATATTTCCCCTTAAGAACATCCTTTTAAGTTTCTGCTTTGATAATATGTAAGGATTGACTGTGTTGCATGTCGTTAGAAGATAGATATCAAAGTGACTCTTATGCTTTGATTTAGGTCTTAATGTGTGCATATGTATAAATGGGTCTTTTGATTGTATATATATATATATATATATATATATATAGGTATATTCATATTTGCATACATATTTTTATATACATTTGTTTTTGTATTCGGGATTGTGGGAAACGGTATTTCGATCTCTCCGTCTGTACACACAAACTGAAAGATTGACGATAAAGTTGACTTTGAACTTGAATTAGTTTTGAACCCGTCATATGATCCGAGGCGGAATCAGCGTTTTAGAGGTCAAATGATTAAAAAGAGGAGGCGGAGCTCGTGCAGTATTGGTACAGATTGAATGCTATTGACGCTGATGCAGTCAGTGTCCAGTCTCAGCACTCTTTGCGACCTTGGGAGCGACCCCTGCAGCCGGTCTTACTCCCCAGAACGGTTCTAATGGCAGTAAATGATTGGCTTAGCAACGTCTGCGTGTCCAAAGACCTTGTTGTGTGTTCACATCACCTCCTAACTTAGCTCTGAGGCCCCGTCACGTCAGCCGGCACCGTACTATAAGTCAGAAAGCCACTTTTCAATGTCTCTGATCAATTGACACAACAGAGAGAAGAACCAAAGCCTTGTCAAACTAAAGACAAATTAAATGCTGTTTGGTGTACTTTTCTTCCTCTGGAATCCAGTCGTTCCTGTGATAATCTACAAATGATAATCAATCTATAAATGTCTACACAGAAAATAATGATTGACACAATACATAAGTTAAACATACTAATTTAAACACACTATACTATGCACACTTTCCTCAATATGTTGTGTTTCTACTGATGTTTGGTTTAAGCTGTTTAATGCATGTCATCAGTGGTTTACCCGTATGGTGGCCGACATGTACCATTTTAAAAACAATGCAAATATAAAAACACAAATATGCGAATACACATGCGAATTAAGAAACCTCTGCACCAACTTGACAGCACGCTCAGGGTTTACTCAAAGGGCTGCGTAAACAAAGTGCAAATACAAAGTGCCGCAAATAAAAAACCGCTGCAAGAAGCTCAAAACACAAGCTTCTTGCAGCGCCATGTGCATTGTGAAACATTTCCTGCAAGATCCTTCATTTAATTTCCAATTTAGTTAGCCGTGTCTTTCACTTGGAGACTTGAATTGTGGAACTTATTGCCACTAAACGATGCGGATCAAAAATAGTGTTTCCTTTGACTTGTGCGAGTCTAAAAGGGCGGCCCAGTGTCTTGCTGGAGCTAGAACTGTCGCCTCATGATTTCATTTCCACGGTATGCAGTCCAGCAGGATGGGAAACATTAATGTACCCGAGTGCCCTTACAGCGGTGTGTGCACAGACGTGTTTAAGTGCAGTCAGTCCCTTTTTTTACTCAGGTCAGACCCGGACAGGCTCCAGCCTTGTGAGACTTCCAGACAATAATGAAGGAGGTAAAGAAAATTGAAGACGCAGCTAGATTTTCTTTATAATTGACGAGACAAAACCTGCAAAATTCATACTTTACCCTGTAAAGTCTACTGTCCTTGCCTTCGTTTGAATTCATTTTGAAATGAATAAAGCATTTTTGAAGGCCAGTCAAAACATAATTCAATACAACAATGTTGGGTAAAAGAAAGTCATTTGGAAAGCAGACTTCCTTTTAGAGCCCTAATGGACTTCTAGAGAATACTTGCAGAAACATGTATCCTTTGTTTCTCTGTACTGCCACTAATGACCTTGAGGGAATCATTAAATGGTCTTATGAAAAGGTCATGTAATCAATCCCAACAACGACAGCCTGTGTTGGCCATCACAACCCAAGTGTCTTGTGGCAGAAACTCTCGAGTACACATGATTCCTATTGTAAGTACATGCCATGTAAATGCTCTCTAGGAGGCACTTTCAAAGGATTTCTGGGACATAGAAAACTGTTAAACCTTTCCCAAAATGTCACTGACTTAGTTTGAGCAGGACATGCTGGACTCTCCATTTCACTCTTCAGGTTTATTAGCCCAAATGGACTCAAAGGTAAACATTCCCACACAGCCGGCAGGTTCATGATTTGATTATGAGTTACTCTCATTGCACTCCTAAAAACTCATTAAAATGCTCTTCGGTGCGTCAACACGTTAAATTATCTCGCGGGATGCAAATTCAGTAAATGGCAGAATGTGCTGTAAGATAATCAAAGTGAAATTACATTTCAATCTAGCAGCAGCAGCAGCAGCAGCAGCAGAGTGAATCCATGCATGACAGAAGCTCCAGACAAGGTCACACGGAATATTTGAGTGTGGGAAAAACACAAGCAGCTGAGCATGCTATCAAGGATGTAAAATGAGAACGGCAACAGAAAGCAAATGTTTGGGCGAGGAAGTGGAAGATGTCCTAAGGAAGTCTGGAGTTAGAAGACTGCCCTTGCCTCATACAACTTGAGTGTCATGTTTATATATATCCTTTATTTAACCAGGTAAACAAACTCATTGAGATTAAAATCTCTTTTCCAAGAGTAACCTGGCCAAGAAGGGCAGCATGTACAAAGTTACAACATATAAAACACAGACATGAAAGGCAGACAAATACAGCTGTAAAACACAAATAAAATGGCACATTAGCCAGTCAATATGCGAAGTAAAACAAACTATTAAAATCATTCAAAGACTGGCAACATTTTAAAACGATTTCAGGATATACGAGCACTCACATCGACCAATGGTGTCGTGTTCTCTGTCCTTTAAGATGGACCTGAATTCCCCCATAGTGACTACATCTGAGAGTTTCAGCTCCTTCTGAACATTGTTCCAAGCTGTGGGGGCAGCATATCTAAAAGCTGTTTTTCCCAGTTTTGTTCTCACTGTAGGTACTTTTGTCCAAAGTCGCTTTAACAAAAAATGATATTGGACCTCTTGTTGGATTCAGAGAACATACAGTATTGACCTTTCTCAAACAAAGCATGACAGTATGAAATACGAGCCCCAAGAACAATTCAAAACAGATGACAACAAGTTCAGCTACATGTAAACATTGGCAGCACTGGATTTGCCATTTCTATTATTTCTAAATAAGTTCAATTGATGTCCAACACATTTCCTGGAAATGACTTTGACACACCCTCACAAACAGTTCAAAAAGCTTTTTCTGTTTCCAAAGGTATTTTTTCTCGTTCTCTTTTGTTAATTTACGGTTGAAAACATAATTTAAAAAAGGCAGATTTATATACTGAGCATGTAAATGAAGTTAAGTTCTTAAAAACATATGAAAAAGACACGCTGTCATGAAAGGCATTACCTGAGATTGAGTCCTTTGCAGAGGCCATCTTGTGCCTGTGTTCAAAGGGGGCTCCTTCAGGACTCCTTGGCTGCAGTCGGATAGTTTAAAGATCAGCTCCTAAATTCTAACCCTATCTCCTATTCCTTGACCTCTGAGTGAAACGTCACGGGGTTAAGGGATAGTGGATAGGAGAATTCAAAAGGATTTAGGAGAAGAGACTGCCGTACTTTAGAGAATCCGAATGCACTTTCACTATCCGACGTGTTTATGATGCGCCAGCGGACGTGCGTCTGCTGCTGTGGGGGAACTATGGAAACCACAGTTTTCTATACAGCGGACTACAACATGGATGTTTAATAAGAACGAGGGACTACTGTGAACTCATCTAGAGACTCTGCACCGTGCTCTGATGCTGCTGCTTTGCTTTATGAACGTGGACAACAGAGAAACATATTCTTCAGGACCAAAGTTGGAATTGAAATAAAAAAGGAAAGTGAAACTTATGCTCGTCACCCTCTCCCTCCGGTCCACATTAATACCAATGATCCCAATACGTATGATTGTATGAACTAAAGATCTTAATATCAATACAGATGTATTTATTATAAACGTTAGTCCTTACCATCTATCACTGTGTACATCACCATTCAAACATCTTTTAAAAGTTGAACAAACCCCACACAGCTCAGTAAAGACTGAGATGTTGACTTTATTTGATCATTTCAGTAAAAACTAACGTTCATATTTCTCTTTTTGATTATAATACTGATGAACGTTCAAAACAAAGCACTTTGGCAACTTACCACCTATGTTTTAAAATGCTTAATAAGCACCGTAACTTTCATGATATCATTTCTCGGTCATAATCGGTTGTTTCCGTGAACGGCCGACTGTTGAGTGACGGCAAATGCTGCGGCTGCAATGCATTGTGGGGCAGCATTTTCTCCTCTCCTTTCGGTAAGGGAGGTCCAGTGGTTCCTAAGCTAAAGGAGGTGATAAAGGAAGTTTGAAACCTCCTTTCCTTTCATTTGGAGAATTGGAACGGCACTTATCATGGCTGCCACTGAGGTACTTCCGGGTTATTTCACTTGGTTAGGAAGGTTCCTAAGCTAAATGGACTATTGGAACGCAACCCGAGTCTCATACAACTTGAGTCTCATGTTTGTACTTTTGTCCAAAGTCGCTTTAACAAAAAATGATATTGGACCTCTTGTGGGATTCAGAGAACATACAGTCGTGACCTTTCTCAAACAAAGCATGACAGTATGAAATACGAGCCCCAAGAACAATTCAAAACAGATGACAACAAGTTCAGGTATTTAAACATTGGCAGCACTGGATTTTATAATTCTATTATTTCTAAATAAGTTCAATTCATGTCCAACACATTTCCTGGAAATGACTTTGCCATCGCACACACCCTCACAAACAGTTCAAAAAGCTTTTTCTGTTTGCAAAGGTATTTTTTCTCGTTCTCTTTTGTTAATTTACGGTTGAAAACATAATTTAAAAAAGGCAGATTTATATACTAAGCATGTCAATGAAGTTAAGTTCTTAAACACATGAAAAAGACACGCTGTCATGAAAGGCATTACCTGAGATTGAGTCCTTTGCAGAGGCCATCTTGTGCCTGTGTTCAAAGGGGGCACGCCTCCTCAGGACTCCTGACATGTGGTTTTGGAGTGGGCGTGTTCTAAGATGTGATTGGATAAATGATGTGTGATATGGCAGCTAATAATTAAGACAAATACTTAAAGATGTACAATTCTTTTTGTTTATTTTGAGGTTGCAGTATTCATGTTAATATGTTTAAGAATGACTTTTTGTTAATGTAGAGTTGTTAATAACCAGATATATTTGACTCATTTCGAGAGAAGTGACCTGATTGGCCAGGTCAAACTTGGAAGGCGAGCACTTATGCTATTAATGTTTGTTGGAAGAAGGGAAATGCTTTTTTCTTTTTGCCCAGTACTGCTGTGAGACGGCAGAAGAACGGTTTGTTCCTCTGATTTATGTTTTGTTTGAAGGCAGACAATAAAACAGACAATAAAACAGCCTATTTTCATGAGAACCTCCCAGTTCAACCAAACCACACTTCCCTGGCCTCGTCTTACTGCACTGAGAAAAGAGTCAGCAATCAGTTGCCACACTTTCAGGTAATTCCCCCCAATGTGACCCAAACCTTGAGTCTTTTAGTCTGTTGAAAGCATTTGATTGATATTTGTCTCAAGACAAGCATACAATTCAACATAAAAAAGTATGTTTCCATACCTATATCTAAAAAGTGAATATCTATTTTGGTTTAAAGTGTTCTCCTATAAGTGAAGAAGACCAGCGAAACACATTATTCACTGCCCAAATCTGTTGTTTTCTGGGTTTTCTCACTGGTGTTTTTTTATTGTTTTTCTCCAAATCAAAGTCAGTCAAATTCAAAGTCAACTTTATTTTCAATATTCTAGTTTGTGTGTACAGACAGAGATCAAAATACTTTGTTTCCCACAATCCCGAATATAAATAAAGTTTAAAGATAATCTAACAAACCTGTTGACATGTTTGCAACCATAACACGACTGACTGCTTGTTTCTTATATCCAATACAGAAAATGCTATCCGGAACTGAGAAAGTAAGACTCAATTTCAAATATCCCTGAGGTCTTAGCCCGACATGTAAAACGCTTAAAGCAAGGCAGTGTGTGTACATGTGATGTGCTGTCCGTGGTGCTGAAATCTGACACACACTGTTGCTCAAACTTCCTCCACCATGAGCTCCGACTCTCTCCCGCCTCATTAGTTTGCTCCCATACGGCTATCTCACCCTGCCCAATGATTAACATCTGCCCGTGCAGCCTGAGATATGCGTATCATAAAACAAGCGGACAGGAGTGCCATTTATTTCCTGTTAGCTGTGAGACAGCTCTCCTCCATTTAACCCAGTTACACTCAGTCCTATACATTTGCATGGGATTTGCAGAGGGTGGAAATAAGCACTAGATCAAAGGTAAGCAGGAGATTCATCTGGTGGGTTCTCCTGGTGGGAATGAGTGATGGCCTCCAGCTGATGCTCTTGATTACTTTCCCCAGCAGGATATGTTGGCCTTTCGCGTAGACTTTGAAGTGACCGAAACAACATTTGAAGGTCTCAATTCTAATAATATGATCAGCATATATTGATGCTGCCTTTTCTGAAATTGAACACAACTTGTTTCAAGGTGGCTGCTCTTCAGTTGTATTCCATTGTGAATTCACCAACACTAAGGGTAAAGGGTTGCATCGTACAGATATGCAAAGGGTAAAGGCATTCAGCCCACTGAGTCATGTAAGCATGCAGTATCAATGTAACTGTGGACATTATATGTTCAAGGCCATCGTTTTGATTCCTGCATAATAATAAAGTCATCTTAAGTCAGCTCATGCATTACAATTTAAATCTGCAACTCTGAATAGATGCATTGATTGGCAGAGAATATTTGTGATTATCTTCTTATTGTTTTGTCCATTCTCAAGCAAAAGTGCGAAGACCTTTTCAGATCGCAGTTCTCATATTGTATTCAAGATTTAAGATATCATAAGCAACCCAGTTAACTCATTGTGAAAAACTAGGAATTGATTGGTTGAAGAAAAGAATAAAAAATCACAAAAAAATATACCCTCATTCTATTCTTCTTTTAAATCCAACCTGCTGAAAATTAAGATCTGGTTTAATTGTTTTACTTGCTGATTTTATCATCTTTATCATTCCAACCTTAAAAAACAAACAATATTTGAGTCACAATAAAGGTATATTGTTAACAGACATGTGCTACTGTGTTGCTTTAGTGTTAATATAAATGCATTATACTACACATGCTTTGAACTCTAAATGGGATAGGAATGTTGAAAAGCAGTTTGGTGGGGGAAATGCCAAGACAATGATGAAATAAAAGCAGAACCACCTGCTGAAAATGTGTAATAAAGGAATGTGTACAGCATGTCCTTTATGTACTGTATTACGTCTACCAACTGATGGTGTGTGAACAATTATGTTGCATGTTTCCATGCCTTAATGCTGCTCAAGAATCCAATTATCCATAAACCAGAATATAGGTTTAATTCCAGCTCGATGCTTTCATATCACTAAGTGCTCGATGCTTTCTTATCACTAAGTGGTTGCCACTCGGCTATTTCCGTTTCTGTTCGTCTTCTCATTAAAATTCCTCACTTGTGGGTGTGATGCTGAAAGGATCTCCGGCGCGCGGAGCGGAGACGCGCAGTGTCCCTGTGCGTTCAGATGAGGTATCAGCTGCGGGAAGAAGAGACGGCAGACCTCAATTGCAGGCGACCATTCCTTCACTGCTGGTGTCTTTTCTCAGCAAGCCACCTGCAGACATAAAAAGAAGTCGGTAATTTGCTGCACATTTGAAGTGTTTCTCCCCAGGGCTAAAGCTCTCCAATGTGTGTCGGATCTAACACCTCCGGAGAAATCGAGGAATATCAGACTCCCGTGGTGGATGTGGACATCTAAACTGTGGACATGGAAAAGATAGTGAATTTATCCCTTTCTGTTCTGCTGGTTTTATGGGGATGTGCGCTAGGAGGCTCGCCCAGTGTTCAAATCGGTAGGTATCCATTAGTTTAAACGTAAAACCTCTTGGATTGTGTGCATAAAATGCTGGGGAAATGTGCCTTGGAGATGTCTCTTACCAGAGATCTTTGTGCAAATGTGGCTGATATGTGCATTTCGGTTACAGGGGGACTCTTTCCAAGGGGCGCGGATCAAGAGTACAGCGCATTTCGGATAGGAATGGTTCAGTTTGGCACCTCGGAATTCAGATTGACGCCCCACATTGACAATCTGGAAGTGGCTAATAGTTTTGCTGTGACCAACTGCTGTAAGTAGAAACATATTTCTCCTCTTTAAAAAAAGAGTGCCCATGTCGTACATACATTTTTTTGTATTCCATGGTACGTAATAATGAGATGAGCTTGGATACATGTGGACAATTGGTTGCTCTTTCGATATTCTGCCGTAAAACATGTCGATACTTAGTAGCCTATTAGGGGGTGGACGAACATCGTGTCGGCAGGGAAAAGTTGGTTTCCACAGGAACAGTCAGTCACATCCATCCCATTTTAATTCCTTCAGATTCAGAGATCAAACAAAGCTGCGTTGCAAATATATCAATCCTCTTCATTTATTTCACCCAACAGCCTTTTAGATCAAATACCTTTGAGTGAGTGAAGAAACGACTGCGAGTGGTCTTGATTTCAATCAGCATCAACCTGTTTGTATCTAAGGAAAGAGATCAGACGTGATTTTCTCCATGAAAACAGAAAATCAGCACGTGAAATAAATACGTTTAATCAATTTCGACTTGCTGATGTGGAATTTTTTTTGCAGCGTGCACCGATGTTTTTCCCCCCAAGGAGCGTCTATTGCTGCCTCCTAAGTAAGTAAGCCCCCACACAGATTTGCATTAGGATGCGGTGAATTAACCCAACTGAGCCGAGGCTAAAGAACGATTGGCAGATCTCTGAAAAACAGGATATAACAAACCAAGCCTAATCACGACTCTTAATAAAACAATCTCAAATCCAACTCCACTACTCCGTATACGCCGTTTTTCTATCAAAGTGCGGAGAGTTTTCAGTCAAATCAGTTTCAATCGAATCATGCCTTTCTTTCATCAAATAATCAAAATGCTCGCTGTTTTCTTTGAACTCGCGGATACAAAAGGCTGTGTTCTGGTGTCGTTTTTTTTAATAGCCACAGCTCATACATTTCATTAGGCAGGCGGTTGCCAAGCGACTAGTCCTCTCAACAGTCCCTTAAACATAAATCAAACGCTTCTGATTGGTGCGCGCATTGGTCCAATCGATTTCATTACCATATAAAAGCTTCCTGCTTGGAGAGCCTCATTGCACCGAGAGACAAGTCGATGTGCAAGAAACAAATCATTTCGACCAGATTGAAGACGTGAACAATTTAAATGGACGAGACTTTATAACTTGTTGGGGGATTTGGGGAAATAGTTTTCTTGTAAATGTACTGTTAACAGGAAGCTACAACAATGTGTTTCCAACATGTATCTAAAGGCATTTTTTTCTCTTGTAAAACTGACTTTTTATAAGATGTGACTCACATATTGAAAGGTTTATATAACCCATGAATAGACTTGTAGTTTTCCCAAATGTGTTTCCTTCTATTACAAGTGTGGTGTTACATAAACACCATTCTGAATCAGCAACAGTTATATGAACATCTAACATGCTGATTGTGGATGTCATGCGAGCATAACATGGTGAAAACAATCATTCTAAATTAACAATCGGGACGGAAATGTTCGGATTTCCAAAGGGAGGTTCTGTGAATAAATTAAAAATCAAGAATCGAAATAATTGAACTATTCATATCGTAGACTGCACTGCAACTTTTATCTTTTAATGTTTATTTGATTAGCTTTTCTTTTTAATGACTGATTTTAAATACCATTTTCTTAATGTCTTTCATTTTTTTTTTTTTTTTTTAATAATTCTTTTATGATCTTTTACTGTTTTTAAATGCCTTTGTCTGAATGTCTTTCATTGTTGTAAAGCACCTTGAATTGCCTGGTGCTGAAAGGTGATAAATAAACTTGCCTTGATCCTATTCAATGATTTTCAAAGTTAGGGTAATCCTACATTTAGACCAATTTAGACCACTTGGGGTTTTAAGTCAGTTTTTAAAATGACCGTGGCATGTCATTCATTCGCTCAATATTAATTCTCCGCACATGCTTGAAAAAGATCATGGAGTGAACATGACGCTACATTATTTTTTAAAGTTAACAAGCAAATTACAGCATATGTTCAGAAACATTTAAACTTTATTTGTTTTTCTCCTATTCTCAAATAATGGCACAAATGATGGTGGAATTACTTATCAAATAATGTTGAGCGTTGGAGGAAAACAATGTTTTACCATCCCAGTGATTTGTTAAGGTAGTATTTTGGTATTGAGAATACTCCCTGCACAACTGAAGCTCCTGCGTGATGTGTTTTGCTAATCAACCGACACTTGTGTTTCATACTGGTGTGGATCACGTTCACTGCAACCAAAAAAAGGAAAAATAAATAAATAAAATAAAATAAACAAAGGAATCGCTGGGAGTTGTGATCTAAAACGGAGTGAATGGCTAAATACCGAAAGGCCGAGACTGTGTGTATACTTTTAGCCGTGGCTGCATGAACTCCTACCTCCTCAGATCTACTTAAGATAAGGGTAGCTGGTGTGAGGGGGGGGCTGTGATTTCTAAACCGGTAGATGGCAGTCTGCCTCACAATCCACCTCCATGTTTAATTACAGAGCATTACCACTACCACTTTTCCTTTTGTCAGAAAGTACTCTGCGATGCGATGCACCCCACAGTGGAGAATAAAAGGATACATAATGAAGCTGGCATGGCATATTCAAAGCTACAAGATCATAACTGCAGCTTCATAAACAGCTTTCTGTTCGGCTCCAAGACTCACACACTCCCTCACAAAGGAGCTACTGTGGCAGGTGTGATATTTCATTATGGATCTAACAAAAGCACATGTGTCTTTGGTGAGTCAGGGACATTTGAAACACAATTAAATTGTCCTGAAGTGGACACAACTGAGTAGTACATTTGCACTCATTGCTTCCTGCGATATGTAGCGAAATACCTGCCCTTAATATTCTATAGTCCCGACCAAACTTTCAAATCAAATCAAGTTTTATTTATATAGCACATTTATAAACAATTTTTGGTCGAGTCAAAGTGCTGTACATATAATAAAAATAGCCTACAGTAGAGACGCTTTACAGCAAATACAACAACACAGATTGTTCAGAATATCAGTATGAGAAAAAAAAAAAAACTTTAGTGGTCTGATGAAGAATTGTTGTCTGCTATCGTCTTGCCAGTCCAATATAATATGGTAAATACATCATTTAAGATTGTTAAATTAGTGTCGGAACATATGGCCCTGCAGCCTTCAGACATCTCACACTCTGGTTGTTCTTGGCCTGCAGCAGCACACTTCATCAGGGTAGTGTCAGCAACAGTGGGAGGGAGGATGATGCATCCCTCCATCAATAACAGTTCATCTGGACAGGCCTGCATCTGCTGCCAAGATCAGGGGAGTCATTGGGACTGCGTGTGTGTGCATGTGTGCGTGTGTGTGCGTGTGTGTGTGTGTGTGTGTGTGTGTGTGTGTGTGTGTGTGTGTGTGTGTGTGTGTGTGTGCGTGCACTTTTATTGCTGTGTGCTTTCCACCAAGAGCAATGAAATACAAAGATCTTGTTCGAACTTCCCAGAATAGAATCACCTCTGAGACTCAACGGGGATAAGTGACTAATGCACCCTCAAAGACTACACTGCAGTAAAAGAAAACTGTATATTTGTGTTGTGGTCGGATGTTGAATTTCCTGGGCCATGTTACTGTTTGGTGTTGCATTTTCCAACTTTGAAATAGAGTATGCTTTAGGGTTTATCAACCCTAAGAGATAGTGTATCAATGCTAGGAACATCAGAAGCAATCTATCAATAGGGACTTCCTTTTGGTTGCTGGATTTTGATCAAGAAATGATGTTCTCTTTAGAGCTATGTTCCATACCAATGTCCATGTCAAACAAGCATGTACTTTTCATTTGCCTTGCTGCCTTTTAACAAAGCACGATACCATTTTGTTTGGCATAGCTGGAATAAATGAAATACAAGATGGTGGGGGCTCTCACTAAAGAGTACCCTTTGCACGAATGTCCAATTATCAATCTCTATATCTGCACAGCCACAGCTTGCACTCTGACGGCTTTGCAAAACGACACATTTTCTGACAACTTGTGTGTTACTTGAATGAATGATGGACCCATCACAGAATCACACTTTTTGCTAATTCGACCAACCATTAAAAGGCAAACTGGGTAATCGTACAATTCCTTACAACAAAATGCGTATCACTGATTATTAAGTGGAATCATAAGCTTTGTCTGCAGTCATATTTACATTTAAGGCAGTGACACCATTCATATTGTAATGTGCATCTGCCTGTTGGAACTGCTTTTGATGAGACTTAATTGTGCTAGTATGCTCCCAAGCTTTTTGTTTGACTCCCACCTATTTTCAAAGCAAACCTCTTTTCCTCCTCTGAAAGCAGAGACCAGTATGAGGTCTCTGACAGCTGGCTGCCGATTTAACACTTCAAAGTTCTAGTTTGTCACGGTTGAATCACGTCATACTGTAATGTCATGCATTCACAGAGCATCTCAGATATGCATGCGTTCACGGACCCTGCTGAATGATCAAAAGCTTAAAACGACCATATATGCACAGCAGAGCATTGGTTATAGCCAATGTATTGTTCACACTGGATTAAGTGCATTCTCCTCCATTTCAGAGGGCGCTTTGAAATATTAAATAGGCCTGGGAGCTGGATGGTCAGAAAATGAGGCTAAAGAACCCTCAGCGGATCTGTGTCTGCCCTGAATACAGCCCTCAGCCGATCCCTTATCACTCTGTCCTCAAAACACACAAGACTGAGATAGCATCAGTTACAACACGATTCAAAGGCGGGAAGTCGCCTCCTGTCTCATATCCAATGGCTTACTTTGCTCAGAGGAAGGTGGCTCAAAAGCGTTTTTCGCTCTGAGCTAGGCGGGAAGAAAACCTGTTCGTCCTCCAGCGACAGTGACTTTGAGTGCATCTCAAAGTACACTAGACAGATACATATTTAAGCCAGAATAGAAACTTTACATCGTGAGTTATTTAGTAGATGAACAGAAACAAAGCTTCACAGTATCTTGATTTCCTTCTCAACCCAGCATTGTGAAAGACACCAGGGTTTGATAGATAACTTTAAAGAAAAAGATCAGGCAGAAATGCACCGAACTCACCGAAACTTTCAAAAACCCAATCTAAGAGATAACGATCCAGATTTGATTGATATTTTTCTTTTGAATTAAAGGTGGGGTAGGTAAATTTGAGAAACCGGCTCGAGATCGCTAGAATTTGAAAATACACAACCGGAGAAAATCTGCCACTTCCTTACAGAGCCCCTCCTCCAACACACACGAACGCGCACATGACCAATGAGGGCACGAGATAAGTTTGTGCCCCGATGGAAGGCTGACAGGCAGGTAGGACATTGGATGTACTTTTTACATTATTACGGCTTCTACAGATGACATTTTTTTATGGATTTTTTGTCAAAGCACTTCAGATATTCATTGCTATCGGGATGTTAAGAGCATTCCATGGAATATAACAAAAAGTGTATCTCGAGCCAGTTTCTGAAACTTACCTACCCCACCTTTAATACTCTTCAATCAATGTCCACTAACTTGCTGTTTTCCAGAGCTTTCACCGGCATCAATTTTCATCTTTTGTCATTATCTTTAGTATGGAACTTAAAGTGATGGAAATGAGGACCGTGAACTGCTTTTGAAAGCCCTTAGAAAAAGTGATCGATGGTCCTTGACTTAAGATCATTTAAAGAAAGCAATTTCACGATTAATTTCACAAATGTTTCTCTCTTGTTTGCATTCAGCATACATGCACATAATGATCCAGTTAGTATGCATCCCGTGCCCGAAGACTCGCAATGGAACACAGCCAAGTGATCATAAACATGATTTAACAGCAGCTGATTCCAATGCAGTACATGACGCAGAAATGATGCAATATGCTGTCACCTAATAGGCTTTCATTGCCAGATGGAGGGTCCCGTCCTTCAGCTGAGCAAGCATGCTCACGGACATCAGTCACTAGAATCCGGTATCATTCATTCATTAAAGGTTTTGCGGAACCTGTGTCGGCACACAGACTGTGTCTCTGCACCAGTGATGCCACCACTTTGAATGTCTTAGGTCGGCGAATAGAGATCCAGAGATAGTCTCCACAGAACACAGATCCTAAAAAAGATGTAACCGAGGCGTTGTACTTGGGGCTCTATCTAGATGTGCCCTCCCAAAACTTTCAGTTTCAAGGGACTTGTTCAGACGCCTTTTATCAAGCGCTAAACGCTGGTGGAGTGACAGGAGCATCAGGGACAACAACCATTTACTCGTACTGTTCCACATTGTGAATAAGTCAGGTTACAGGGTGTGTGCTGTCAGGCGCCGTGTCATGGAGGCAGGGCAGCAAGAACGATATCGATCCGCTGTCATCTAGAACTCATGATTGATATGATGGAGGGCATCGTTTCACAACAGCATCCGTAGAGCTTGTGGTTGAATGCAGATTATGTAGCAGCTTTAAAAGAGACATATACAGAAAAGCAGATGGTCATACTTACAACATATCTTTGGCTTTAACAATTCAAGAACAAACCGAGGTTATTTGACAAAATCGTACGTGAATACGATTTCAATTATACAATTAATTAGTCATTTTATTTCTTCGCCATCATTTCTTGGCAGGAAACAAATACAATGATTTAGATTTAATTGCTAAAATGCAAAAAAATAAATGATAATGTTACGTTATGGATCAAACAATACTTGAACAAGGACCATTTATTGTACCTTTCCAAAAGGATTTTGTTGCCGTCATCAGCAGTTTCATTCAATATTGTTTTTAAGACTTGTAAAATGTTGGTGAACTAAATGAATGTTGATCAGAAATATTAAATAGGTATAAAATAATAGATGTTTTGGCGTGTTAACAGTTTACATAAGGGATGGCTTTTTACAAGTGCTATTTAACAATGCATTCATGCAGGTTTTTAAATATATACCAAACAAAAATATGTTTTCATGTTAAATTAATAATGTAACCTTTTCTTCCCAACCTGTTGGTGATGAAGATTCGATCCCGGTCCGTTGTCTTGTGTTTCAGGGTGTTCTTGATCACTCTTTAGGACTGTAATGTGTGTGTGTGTGTGTGTGTGTGTGTGTGTGTGTGTGTGTGTGTGTGTGTGTGTGTGTGTGTGTGTGTGTGTGTGTGTGTGTGTGTGTGTGTGTGTGTGTGTGTGTGTGTGTGTGTGTGTGTGTGTGTGTGTGTGTGTGTGTGTGTGGTCTAGCATTACTATACTTGTGGGGACCTACATCTGTTTACATAGTCACGTGTGGGGACTGGCTTCCCTTATGGGGACAAATTGGAGGGGAATCATTAATTTTAGGGTGAAGACTTGGTTAGGATTAGGATTAGGGTTAGGTTAAGGTTAAGGGTAAGGGTTAGGGTTAGGCATGTGTTGGTTATGGTTAAGGTTAGGATACGTCTCCAGGAAATGCATGTAAGTCAATGTAATGTCCCCTGAAGTGATGTATACATGGTGTGTGTGTGTGTATGTGTGTGTGTGTGTGTGTGTGTGTGTGTGTGTGTGTGTGTGTGTGTGTATGTGTGTGTGTGTGTGTGTGTGTGTGTGTGTGTGTGTGTGTGTGTGTGTGTGTGTGTGTGTGTGTGTGTGTGTGTGTGTGTGTGTGTGTGTGTGTGTGTGTGTGTGTGTGTGTGTGTGTGTTGAGAAAGAAGGAATCATGTATGGAAACCGATGAGTAAGACAGAGAGAGAGAAAGAGCCAGAGCACCTTCACAGTGTGCTAAGCGGAGCGGTCTCTGTGCTCTCTGTTGTTTCTCATGTTATGTCTCAGTGAGTAAATGTATTGCGCACGGCACGCACAAAAACAACTGTCTCTAGGCTGGCTGTGTCCTTTAAAAAGGGCACGATGGCTCAAGCTAATGATCAAGGGAAACATCCGCGACTGCCTGACTAAAACCATGTGTTTCTCCCCTGCTTAACACTCTGCTAAAGAATACGTATCCGTTAGACCTTCAGTGTAGTTCCTCCAAGAAGAACATAAATCATCATGCAGGGCTGATGAATACGTTTCCTAGACGGTCTGCTCTCTTTGTTCAGACCTGTCTTTTAACTTTGTCGACTTAATTTATAGCTTTTATCCACTTAAAACATTCCTTTACACTGTCAGCAGTGCTACTAAGCAAAGTCTGTTTTGCAGACATTGCTATTATTGTGCTGTTGTAAGGACTTGTCCCCTGATAGTCTGCCGGTTTAAGGCCTCGTCTGGACTCCAGCCAACACGTCTCAGCAGCTGTTGGCTTGTCAGTAGCTTTTTATTCAATCGTATAGAAGTATTATTTTTATTTTACTTAATAATCTTTCTGCATTGTTTAGACCTTTGTGGAGGAAATGATGGCAATTCCTAAAAATAAACAAAAATGTTGACAGGAAAAATAAAAATGAATATGTCTCATATCTGCTTTGTATTCGGGTTTATTCCTTTTGCAATTGGAGTATTTATTTATAACAAATGCTGCTTCAAATAAATCGTACTCTTGCATGTTAAAGATGGGGTAGGTAATTAATAATAATAATAATAATTGATTGTAAGGAAGTCTGAAGGAAGGGGCAGATTGTTTTCGGCTGTGTACTTTTAAATTCTAGCGCACTCGAGCTGGTTTCTCCATTCTTACCTACCCTACCTTTAAGCCCCTGTCACACTGTCCCGAAATTGACACCCGATGGACACACGATAAAGGAAATGTTCAAATTCGGCTGTGATCGTAGCAACATCGGGCCATTCGTGAGGGCATCTTAAGCCATCGTATAACCGCCGGTGGAGTTTCTCAGGCTCCGGCAGCAACTTCGTGAGCGGCAACTTCGTAAGGCACTCGTGAGGGCATCTTGTCAAATCGTGTCATCTTCGTGTTATCATCGGTGCATTCACCCTCACTCTGATCGGGGCGAATGCCCGATGGCACCGAGGATAACAAGATGCCCTCACGATGGCCTTACGAAGGGCAAAATTGACACACGAATTCAACACGAAAATGAAACTTCGCAGGGTCCTTCGGCAATTTGTTGGCATGCCAAAGATTTTGCCACCGCTCACGAAGTTGCTGCCGGAGCCTGAGAAACTCCACCGGCGATTATACGAAGGCTTAAGATGCCCTCACGAATGGCCGGATGTTGCTACGATCAGAGCCGAATTTGAACATATCCTTTATCGTGTGTCCATCGGGTTGTTTTATTGCACAACAAAATCCTGTAAACATATTATGTAAATAACCCAATTTATGTTCTGTGAAACTGAAAAGGATATAATACATTATTTTGAAGGCGAGTTGACAGGAAGTTGTTGTTGCTATGGAAACAACAACATGACGGAGAAAACGTAATATATTCTACTTATAAAGACGGAGAAAGTAAAGAATAGAGTCCGAAAATATCAGTACAGTATTATAGTACTGTAACATAATTGTTTTTGTTACTTTCGTTGCAGTTGTATGTCTTAAATGTAATGTAAATGTTGCCTTCGTGTGTGGTTCGGGGCCATCTTCGTGCAAAATTCACAATTCCATATTCGTGTGTCCATCGGGTGTCAACTTCGGGACAGTGTGACAGGGGCTTTAAGGGCTCCCTTCCAAATGTGTATCATGTTTATCGACTTATCTCTGTTACACACATGGTAGATCTTCACCACTTGCTAAAGTGCATTGACTGTGTTTAAGATGACACCCTCACAGGGAGAGTTGACTTGGTCTGCAGCCATGTCTCCGTCCTGCTCTGCTACTGCCTGGCTCTGAGATAATGTTTGTCCCCATTAAAGGGACCTTGGGTGTTTCACCATGTGAAGGCCCCTAAGGCTGCAGTCTGTGGGGGTTTCTTCCTCCCCCTCCCACGTCTTATGGGTCAGCCAAGGATGGATTCAGTGGGATGTGCAGGGAACTCATGGAACGCAGGACAGTTTTCTGTGTCTCGGGGTGAATATGCTGCAGTTTTTTATTGTGCCTTTATGTCAGGAAGGTTTGTGCGTGGGTTTTTATGTTCTTAGGATTTTATTTCTGTACGGTTTTGCTCTATTACCCTGCTGCTCTCAGAGATAAAAATAAAAGAGAACAATCAGTCCCCGACTTGCAAGGTTATTGTTAATCCTTTCAAAGTCAGACAAAGTGAGCAATAATAGGAAGAAGTCCAAAAGATTTTGAAAGGATACGATTTAAACAGCTGCAAATATATGCTCTAAAATGCACAACATGTTCTATAATAATAATAATAATATATTTAATTTATATAGCGCTTCTCATCTGCCAAGACAAATCTCGAAGTGCTTCACAACAAGGGATACTGATACACTTTGAGAGATTAAACAAATAATTGTAATACTAATAAGAAATCAAAAAATCAAATATAAAATAGAGTACAAAAATAAAAGTCGGAGATAGCGATACAAATGGCAGTACTCCAGGTGTACCATGCTCAAAGTTTATTGGAAGGCCTGCCGAAAGAAGAGGGTCTTAAGGCCGGTGTTGAAGACTATAATGCACATCTGTGTTGGTTTGTAGCCTGTATACATATTTATTCATATTATTGATTTGATATTGGTCAATCTTCTTGGTGCATTAGCCAGAATAACTGAATCTGAATAACATTTCATCTCCTTCTGTAGACATAGGACTTTTCTCCACAAGCAGTCGCGACACCATCCAATTATGGATTGACAGCGACAGTGAGACCAGCCTGAGTAAAACAAGGGACTTATTTGTTTTCTAAAATGGACAATGAATTGATCACAAAACAGTGTGATATAGCGGTTTGTGTAAAAATGAACCGACATATTTAACACATTTGCATTTATTGAAAACCATTATGTCAAAGGGAATGTCCTCTTGTCACCCTCACATGGACAAAGGTCAAATTCCCAATAAGTCAAAGATGGATCAACCACAAGGACATTAAGTGTGTTATTAGGTGTTGGGACAAATCCATTATATTGACAATGACACGGACAGTCAAAACAAATATGAGTGAAATGTGGCGACTCTGGCCGGTGGCGGGTCCACAAAATCTAGGTCAGCCCCCGTGTCCACTGAGATCACTGTGGGCAACAAGAGTGTGCAAACAAACAGACGCACTCTCAGAGACGATACGTCCAGCTCCGTACACACTGAGGCAGAAGACTGGCAGACAGTGCAGCTGGCAAGAGGCAACTCTGGACTCTTCCAAACTGTCATCTCCTATTTTATCAGACTGACGCTAAAGTTAGTCAAGAGACTGATGGTCCAGAGATTAAATACCCCCTTTCATTTCTTAGCAGCTCCACATCCACCCCCTGCTGTGATAACACAGCGAGAGAAACGCTGTGATAGGGGGAAGCTGCATACATTATCTGACATTTTCTTATTTCACCATGTGCTGGCCAAGAAGAAAACAGATATAATATGTAATAGCTTTCCATTCAGTCAAATATATTTATATTCAGACCTTTTATCCTCTCTTAGCAATGCCTGTAGGATTTCAGATGAGAGACACTTTCAGATATGGATGATATTATGTATGCTGGTTGATTGTATGTTGCTTCAAATGCAGTTTCTGATAATAGGGAAGTAGGGAAGAGAAAATGATTCATATACATGTTTGGCAACCTCAATGTAGTGCAAGAGGGAACATTCAGGAGATCACACACGATTAGCTTTTGGGTAATTCTGGCATATTTAAAGCAATGTTGATGAACGTGCACTGTCCCTGTTAAATTAACTGATGAGGAAAGTCATTAAGATTCACCATCTGCGAAATATCAATGTCTGATCACAACGTCACATGTTGCAATAAGTGAACTCTCAAACCATCCACCTGCTGGAGGTGATAGAGGAAACACCAGAGGATCACCAAAGCCAATGGGATTCATCCTCTGGGGACCATGACAGATTTAGCACAGTTTTATGAAAATCTATTCAATAGTTGTAGACATACTTCAGTCCCGAACAAAAGTGGGGAACGGTCTGAAGAAGAATATGTTCCCATGTCTGATGACCAAATAGGTAAACCAAAAAAACAATTCTAAAATAAATAAATGTTGCACTAATCTAAGCAGTCGACATACGGCCCATAGCTAAGCTCATCATCAACTCAACCACTTGCTCAATCAAGCAAACTTTGACTGAAGAGTTTGGAATATATATATATTAAATTATTATATTGCTTTACTCTACATGCAAAATGATGACTGTTAAGAAAACATCAGTTTGTCATTGTTGTTCTCTTGACGAGTTGTTTTGTGTAGTGTTCACAAAAAGCAGCCTTCTGTACAGCGGCGTTGTTCATCAAAAACACTTGATTTCTAAGAAATTCCGTCACACTGTGAAAGACATCAAATCCCATGAAAGGGTTTGCAGCTGCAACCAATCTGACTTTTGCTCACTTTAGTGTGAACACTGAGGCCTCGGAAAGGTCGCATTCCCGTTTGCTTCTTTTTCAAGTTGCAGTTTAATGTAATCTCCATGTTTTTTACAGGACTTTCACTGGCTTTCAAAGCTTCAAAGCTTTGACACCACACACAATGTCAACGGTGTTTTAAGCATTACAGGGCAGCAGTGTATATTAAAAATCAAGTCATTTTTAGAGGTGGCTGTCGTTCTCGAGGATGTTTTGCATTTTGACGTTCAGAAATGCTAAATGATGTTGTATACTCTGTAACCCGAGATAGTGTAGTACAGTATTATACCATACGTTATACTTTATCTACCTGTAGTGCTGTCTTTGAAACCTGTCTAACGGACACGTCTCTAGCATACTATATGTTTTCTGATTTGTTTCCATATGAGTTTGCAGTTGATACTTGCTGTTAATGCATACTTTTTAAATTGAAAAAGCACAAATGATTGGTGTTAATTAAAGCACTAATTCTGTAAAAGGAGAAACTCAGTGATGAATTTGATACCGCTATTTCTTACCCCTTTATTTTATTATTTTTTACAGTGCACATTAATCAACATTTCTGTAAAAGCCAAGAGGCTATTTTTCATCTGCGGTCCCTGGACAGATTGTGTAAGTCAACCTAAAGACACATTTGAAACGAGTAAATACAATCAAATAAAAACATGCAACATACAGTACTGGCATTTGATTGGGCTAGCCACTTCCCTGGCTGGTATTCATTCATAACTAACCAGCATGTGATCGTTCTTACATGTGAACACAGAAGAAGGACCAGTGCTAATTTCACTACACCACATCACTTCCTATTAATTCAAGTATTGGAATGAGTGGATGATGGATAGACGGTTGTGTGGAGGTCAGGTAGAGAAGGAGGGGCCCGGAGCAGAGGAGGAGGGGAGGAGGCTGGGGTCAAATAGAGATGTTGTGTTGATGAGTGAGCCTGAGGTCATTTTAAACGACCCAGGGATGTTTATGGGAAGTCTCGTTTATTTCCGCCTGCAGCCCCTCATAGATCCTCTAACAAGACATAGAGGGTAAGGAACAATGGGTTCCTACCAAATATTAAGATTCATCTTCCTCTTGGTATACACAGGAGCCATTAAAGACAGGATCGTGTGTATTGTCTCTTTGCTTTGCTTCGCCTCTCTGACTCGGTCCTTATTCATCTCAAGCGAACACTCGTTGTCTGGTTGCCATGGAAGCTGCTCTCGCTCAGATACTGGATGAAGCTGTTTTTCTTTATAGATGCAACTAATTCTGCTCGGGAAAGTTTCAAGATCATTAGAACAGCGGATCTGAAGCCCGCTTTGGTATTTGCGCTAAAGGTCAGTGGACGTACGATGCGTTTTATTACAGGAGGCAGAGGGAATGCGAACATAGTAGATGTGTGTAATATAAGGGCCGAGTTTTCAGAATCAATATGGCTGCATAGTTCTCTATTGTGTTCAGTGGGATGGATTTGTGTACCGAGCAACACAGGCTCCTTATTAAGATCTAAGATGTGGAACTGAGAATAAGTGAGTGTTTTTAAGGTACAGTATACTAATCGGGAAAAAATCTATTCAAACCACTTCAACATCATTTTGGATACGCGACAAATGATCCTTTAACGGCCGCTACTAGGGATTTTCATCAATCAGAATCTTAAGTAACTTGATTTTGGACAATAATATGAATATATTATGTTTTTCTTTGAAATATGCAGTGTTTACAAGTGTTTATCTTTCCTCCATCAGTGTTCAAAACTGATCTCGCATGACTGTAGGCCTATAGGGAATTAAAACCCAATTGTTTCGGTATGCATATTACTCTGATTGCAACACCCTCACATAGCTTAAAGCAGGGGTCTCAAACTCAAGGCCGGGGGCCAAATCCGGCCCGCAACTTCATTTTATGTGGCCCCGCAAGAGCTTGCAAAGAATATAATACGTTTATTATACCGGTTACATGCCACTTTACAGAAGCAGGTGGCCCATAAACTACATGTCCCACAATGCATCTCGTTTTGTGACATGCGCACTGAAGAGACCTGGACTTCTGCTTTCAGACGTAGTTAATTACTAAGTTATTATCCTATCCGATAATAACCCAATTCAGAGGCAATAATGTAATATAATACATATTTTATATTTATATTATATATTTATATCGTTACAACCGGCCCTTTGAGTGCAACCTTTATGCGAATGTGGCCCGTGATGAAATTGAGTTTGACACCCCTGGCTTAAAGGTATAGGTAAGAATGGAGAAACCAGCTCGAGTGCGCTAGAATTTGAAAGTACGCAGCCAAAAAAAATCTGCCCCTTCCTTCAGACTTCCTTACAGAGCCCCTCCTCCAACACACACGAACGCGCACATGACCAATGAGGGCACGAGATAAGTCTGTGCACAGATGGAAGGCTGACAGGCAGGTAGGCCATCCAGTTACTTTAGCCGGGCCTGCTCAGATGATTGGTCGTGCTTTTTACAGCGCCACGGCTTCCACAGATGAAATGTTATGTATTTATTGTCAAAGCATGTAATGTGTTCATTGCTATCGGGATGTTAAGAGCATTCCATGGAATATAACAAAAAGTGTTTCTGAAGTAATTTACCTACCCCACCTTTAAGGTACTGAGTTTAAGTTGGGTTTTCTGTCACAAACTGTCATTGTTTCCTGTTTTAGAAAAATAGCTGTACTTTTGAACTCATATCATACCAAAAATGATACCGCAGGTAAGTTAAAATAAACCTATGTTTCACATCTAACAACAGTAAATCGCTCAGAAGATGCTTTCTTCACTTTTATCAAGCTTCAAAATCCTAAAACCAATTTAATGGCATATTTATGTTCGCTGTAGGAAGTTGTAGAAGGGTTATTTACAAGCTCAGCTAACCCTGGTGACAATAGGCCTACTTGGGCTTGTTCCCTTAAAGAAGACATACAATTGTACACACTTTGTACATTCTGCTTTAACTTACCTCAATAGCTCCTTATCATGGCTAATAAACTGACTTATTGTATAACATCAGTGGGGCTGTTTGGAAGTTGTTGAAAGTATTGATTTAAAAAGCACAGGAGTAATGCTGGCACGTACAATACACTCCTAGTTAGCGCTTAATGATGCATACAGCAGTCGAAATTACGTCAATAATTGGCGTATCAGCTGTTCTGGAAGCTTCCATTTCTCCACACACCGCGCTGCGCTGGCCCCACCCCTTGAGCTACTGGGAGAACATTGCCTGGATAACAAAAGGCAGATCTGAAAGGGCGATTGGGACATCGGGGCCACTTTACAAGAATCGCTAGTGGGCCATTAGACTGGGTTCTTGTGAAACCTACATCCTGCATCCACAGCCGTCAGAAAGCCTTCAGGAAACAGGTCAGCGAACAAAGCCAGAGAGGGAGAAAGAAGGAAGGAGATGGGAGGAGGGGGAGTCAGAAGTTGATAAGCTGTACTGTTCTTCTTGATACCAGCTGCTGCTCAATGGACGACACAAACACCTCCCGGTGAGCCTCGCTGTTCCACTCTGACGCCTCCCAGAAGGCTTCCTGTCGGCCGCTAAGGAGACTGACTGAGAGCTGTCACCCAGGCAACAGTGCTGCAATGCATCTCCTTGTATCTTATCGAGAAAATAATTTCATAATGATGAGTTTTTCAGAAGAAAGTTTTGTCATGTAGAAAGTTTTTAAATCCCTCCCACATGTTTTATTTATGGTAATTTAAAAAAATGTCTTCAAACAAGTGGAGCTGGAGAGTAGGAATCTAATCCATGAGGCTCATTTCTTAAGTTGCTTTCAGGGGGGAAAGGTGACATTTAAAGCATCATCATCACTTTTAGCATTTTATTAGGATCCCCATACTTCCTAGGTTCCACATTAAATGCAAACAAACACAACAGTATAATACATCACACGTTTATAAAATACATCATTATACATAAACATACATCTTGTATTGTAGAAAATGTGTTGACAGTCAAAAAGGCTGGAGTTGTGCATGCTCTACATGAAATGACATGCCGAGCTCAATATTTCCTGCAGTGTAGAAAGAGCTGAAATATGTTACCCTGGCAACAGTCAGAGGGAATGAAACCACATCATGTTGTTATGGGCTGCAGACAAAGCTCTCAGAAGTTATGAAACACTGCCTACGCTCCATACATTTACAGGTTATATTGAATCTTACGTATTTCGCTTTCCTTAAGTGTTGCAGGTTCCAGCCTTCTGAATCACATCCGGTATTTCATAATACTTTTCACCTAAAGAGATCCAGTGGGATTGGTGTGAATAGGAATTTAGCTGAGGGTTAAACGGTGTATTAATTGAGACCAGAATAGAAGACAAAATATTTTTATAATTATTAATTAAGTTTCGAGTCAGAGGATCAAATTAGAGCCATCGCTGTTTTGGGTGAAAGCAGATATATCATAAAGAAAGAGTCAGATATTACAGGAGAAAAATGGCAATTATCTTTGATGTAATAGTTTTGTTGCCCTTGCTTGAGGACAGAGGACTTTGAAAGGTCCACAATGGTTTGTTGTAATGCTTCAAAGGTGTCTGCTGTCTAGGATTAGGAACTAACAAATACATTTATTGTATATGGAATATCTGGTCCACAATAGATTTGATGAAACAGGAAGTTCTCATGCATTTACGTCAGCTTATGAGGTTCCGAAGAGGTAGGCTGATTTTATTTAATTTGGACAGAGCCAGACTTGATGCTAAGCTAAGCTATCAAGCTAATGGCAGCAGCCAACATACTTGGTGTACAGAGATGAGAGTTGTTGTTGTTGTATTTTGATCAGGCCTAAAAATAACTGTCCTTACCATTAGAGTCACAGGATTTGCATTTTACAACAAAACATGTCATATATGCTAATGTAGCATCAAAGACAGAAGAAGCATGACAATGCTATTCTGCAAAAGCATTACAGTCTGAAGAAAGCTGTGTTGTGTAATGAAAGTGTGATATTTTGACACTTGAGACGTTGATTCTCATAATCTCAAACACTCGTCAAATTGTTTTCTTGAATGCTAGAAGACATGATTTGTTCCTATAACCTTAACCAAGCAGTTGTAGTTGCATTAATTGTAGCTTAAACATCCAGTGGTCAGCAATGAATAGATAGTCATATGGCCCATTTCAGAAGGCACTCAAAAACCCCACACTTTGTCCGGTTCATTTGGAGTTATACAAGGTCAAAATCAGACCATGTAACTAAATCAGCGACATATGTGCTCACGTTGCTCTGACAGAAGAGGTGGTGGCTTCAAGCCGCCTCGCCAACTGGTGACAAATCAGTTTTACATAAAAAGCCCAGAGGCATCTTTCTCTTTGGTGAGAACAGGAGTGTTGGAGAGGGTGAGATATCTAACAGTCACTTCTGTTAGCTGTGACTGAACTGCTGATGATCATCACCACAGTGACGCTGTGTGTGTGTGTGTGTGTGTGTGTGTGTGTGTGTGTGTGTGTGTGTGTGTGTGTGTGTGTGTGTTTAACCGATTCATCTTTTTGGTAATGCACAGGTTCTTTGTTGGTCTTCAATTCAATATCAGATAGTGTTGTCCACTCTTAATAATTCCTTACATTTATTATAGCGCTTTTCCAGATGCTCAAAGCACTTTACAAATACACATGTAACGGCCATGTACTATGGACAATGCCCACAGGAGCAAATTCAAGTGAAGTGTCTTGACCAAGGACACAACGGCTTTACAGACGCAGCGGCAGTGGGGGCGGGTTTCGAACTGGTGTTCCCCCACGCCCCCTTGATCTGATGATCAACGCATCTGCGCCACTCCGCCCATCTTCACACCTCGAAGTTATCCATGCGCTTTACAAGTACACATTACACACATATCACACATGTAACGGTCATGTACTGTGGACAGTACCCACGGGAGCAAATGTGGGTGAAGTGTCTTGCCCAAGGACACAACGGCCTGACATAGTGGAGGCGTGGGCGGGTTTCAAACTGGAGTTCCCCAACGCCTCCCTTGATCTGATGATCAACGCACAGCCCACTGTGCCACTCCGTCCAAAAACTTGAAACACATATCTCTCTAACCATAACTAAAAAATAAAATATCCTATTTGTCTTGACTTTATAATGGTTATGTTTAAAACAAGATCTTAATTAAATAGCTAATGTGTGACATCTTTAGATCTTCAGGCTTATTTGATGCTAAATGTGGATGTCTTATTAGCAGATAATGTATTCACATTGTATCTTTGATCAGTGACAGAGCAGCAATGTAAACAGTGTTGGAGATGCCTTCAGTGCCACGGTGGTGAAAATGAGGTCAGTTAATTGGGACGTCTAAATATATATTACAGGGTGCCCTTTCTCCTCGGAAGGTGAAACACTGAACCAGAGTTATTGCTGCGACACATTTAACACACTATAATAATAATAATAATTCCTTACATTTATTATAGCGCTTTTTCCAGTGCTCAAAGCGCTTTACAGATACACATTACACATATATTGTTTATACATGCAATGGTCACTGTGGACAATACCCACAGGACCACAGGACTCGTTATCACCTCGTTAACACTGTGGTGATAACGAGGTGATCAAGACCACATGGTGCCTGACAAGTGCTTATACATCTGTGGAACAAAACATTTACATATGCTATAGGGACTAAATGATCCTATAAAAGAAAAAAGACTTCTATTACTGCAAACATTTTACATGTGTGGATAAAGGATGTGTTAACATGCACTGAGCATAACGTATATACCTTTATTTAGTTCAGTATAGACAATAACTAAATAAAACAAATATTGCAGTGTTACTTTGTTCTAGGCTATCTTTGCTGAATTACTCTTCTCAACATGATGACTTGATTAGACATTGATTTAACTCAATTCATAAATAAACCAGGCTCATACATAAATAATCTGAAAAAAGTAATGAACCAATTAATAAATAAGTAAATTGCACAATCATGAGAGACTTGAGAGATACATTTATTCTTCTGGTCTGATCATTCCATCTGGGCTTTAAACATATCTGTGAGCAATGCTGACTTTCTCTGTGTGTAAAAAGTACCTTTGTGCACATCTTCTGACACAGTTTAAGCTAGTTGGATTTTTAAAGTGAAACGCTTGCCTTTTAAAGCTGCCCCTAATCACACAATCAAATAGAGATAGAAATATATTTTTGAAAACCAAACAATCTGAAAGTCCCAAAACGTTACAATGGCAACTTAATGGATTTCCTTTCAATCAGACAAACAGTTTAACCTCAGACAATTCCTTCCATGTGGGGGCGCGTCTGCCTCCATTGGACTCCACATAAACCTATACAACACACAAAAGGAAAGGAAATGTTTGTTCAGAATTAAACATTTTCAAGGGAACATTTTAGACCAATGAGCTTACACGCCAACAACCAAACATGCAAGTGTACATGCGTATATTGTGGGCAATGCCCTATTGTCTGTAACTACAATGTCAGGATTGCAAGTCCCCGAGTAGACAGTGTGTGTATCTTACGTTCCCAGATAAGTGAGAACTGAATTCCTTTTTTATATTATCATTTTGAAAGAGGGAAAACCGGGTTTGGACAGAAACAGCATTGGGCAATAATAGGATTTGTTTTAACATGTTGGTCATGGTGAGAAATGAAGGTGAGCTTATCAACAATAGAAAAGAAAAAGAAGTGTACTCAGTCAGTGTCATTTATTCTGTGTTTGGAGTTTTTATTTTTGTCATTGAAACGCGGTCAAATGGGACGGAGGCTTAATGGCTTTTTCCACTATAGTCTCTGTTTCTATACGTTGCTGTATATTCTATACGTTAAACATTCATACATCCTCTGTTTTACGGGCCCACTATGTCTTGCCAATTACAAAAAAAAGACTTGTTCTTTCGTATCCCGTCACATTGCAGATTCAGCAAAGTCCCCTCTTAACGGCCACTGCATGGAGAAACGAGAGGTGCTTCTGGATGTGAATTACCATATTTGGTAATTAAGTAACATGTTGTCAAACTGTTCGCTTTGGCATAAACTGCTGCACAGTCGTGGGGAGATCCAGTCTCTAAGCATGAGCTCAGAGAGTTTTAATCCCGGGCGAACTCAGCAAGCGCGCCAGCGAGAGAGCGCCAGCGAAGGAAGCTTTAGAAACATGACAATGGACGGATGTGACACATGGACAGGAGGAAACGTTAGCTCTGTTAGCTTCAGGGGGCTGCAGTGAGGTGTGCTGGAATATATTACTTCTGTTCTGTGATGTCGAGACAAGAAAGGATGTTTTCCTTTGTAACGATGGGAGCTTCGCACGGCAGACAAGTCCCATCACTGTCATGTAGTGCAACACAGAATATGACATGAACTCACGTGAACTCCTGTTCCATCTGTAGGTACTGCTGGAGAACACAGGAGGATTTCAAGTCTATTGTGAAATAAAGAATGTGCATATCGAATATTCCATTGGAGTGAGCAGACTTTATACGCAGTCCATCAGCTTTGTGTAGACAGACACTTTTCATCGTCTGCAAATCAATGAAAGCAAACTGATTTGAACCGGGGGAATTGAAAATGGCTTCTTACAGATTCAGTGGGGTGTTCAAACATTTCTCTTGAATTAATATTGTCCAATGAACATGGCAAAAGAACGTAAATGGAAAGTACAGTATTATCAGCATATGTCAAACCACAGTAAGGGCACCTCTTTGTGTTATTAAATGTGTTTGGTTGATGATACATTCACATGTAAGCAGTATGTTAGTGTTGTAGTTGGTTGAGTTCTAACTAAAAGCTAATTCTAACTAGTTTATACGCTGGTTAGTCGTTTGAACTTCAACAATATATCATTTTTAAAGTTATTGGTGTTTAATAGCTAACTGACAGATGAAGCTGTAGGATCATTTCTGTAGTCATAGAATACATGTCTAGCTGTTTGTTTGATTATACATATGTGTGTATAGTTGCATATTATACATTTGCATACTAAGAATGACCCTATGGATGTAAAGATATCTTCTTATCTCTCCAAAGCATACTGTGCAAAAGACAAACAAGTGTTTTGGTTGGTTGAAGTTACAAAATAAAAAAAAGAATGAAGATTGAATTGGGGTTAATGTAATATGTAATTCCTATTAGGATGGCAGTATTCCAAGGACAATCTTTCCTAAAAACGACTGATTGAAACTAAATTAAAGACAAAAAATGTCATTGTGCCCCGACTTGTTCTACATGTATCCTCTGAGGAATGTTTCCTCCTCCTCACTGATCTGTACAAAATCATTTTCCAGTTAGATTGGGACGGTTAAACGAACGAAACGCTTTGTGTTCCATTAGCTCCCGGTTAGACAAAAGTGAAATTAGATTAGTGAGCTCTGATCTCTCCGTGGTCTCATCCCCAGCCGCGGTCTGCTGCTAAAAAGATTAGGAACGGTGCCACAGACTGATGGAGGTTATCGGACTGCCGTTAACGGTTTGTCCCGGACTGCTGGGATGAACATTTAATTGCTTGGGTTGATGGAACGGTAACGATTTTGGCAGCACAAAGATACTGGCAGTGGATGAAAGCTGCATTTGTTTTGGACTCCGGGGGATGAAAGACAGCAAGAGTTGAAGTATACTCAAGGATAGAGAAGCTGCTTGTTGACAATGGGCTCAATGGCTTGAATACCAAGTCTATAAGAACAAAATCTGATCTTGACGTGAATAAATAACGCTATCACTGTATCACAAAATAGTTATTTGTGCACAAACAGCATACAACGTATACTCATTTGTATTTTGGCTCACTTGCCAATAATTGGTACATTTAGTATTGGCTGCCAAGTACACATTAACAAGCAATAGTTAATACATGTTTCATTATAACATTAAACTTAATTTATTTCATTAAAATTGATTGGTGAATATCATGTTTAAGCTGACATCTTGAGGTTCAACATCTCCAATTCCAGTACCTCAGATGGGCAAATAGCTTCAAATACTACAATACCCATAAGCCTTAGCCCCCGTGGCGATGGAGATGTGGTGAAATAAAAATACCTCGACATGGTGCTGCTAACAAAATGAATCTAAAATGTAACCATTTATGACTAATCTGAAAGTCAATTGATTTATAGTGCAGATACATTTGTTTTATTCTTTAGTATTTATTTGTTGTATTATACTTCTTATTAAGTAACCAGATAGTTGTAATCAGTTGCGTGTCTTTTGTATGAAAGCCATTGACATGCACTGTCTGTCAGTCACTGTCATACATTTCACTTTACTTAAGGAACCATGTTTGTCTGAAATAAATCCTCCAACTTCACCCCTCTTTTGGCGACAGATGGAATTGGTGGTTTGAGTTTGATTTAAGTTCTTCATGTTCCAAGTGAGTCTGTCTTGTTTAGCAGGAACACAGTTGGTTAAAAGTCAAAATACTGCAGAGTCCTGGGTACATTTGTCAGAGACGCATTTTAATAAGCTGCTGTCCATGTTGCCCAAAACTTCCCTAACGAAGCAGATCGGTGCTTAACAGGACGGGAAAATGGCTGTTAAGAGTATTCACTGTGTACACAACTGAAGTCCTTTTCAAAACCTACCATTTTAAAATAGAAATCTGTAGAGCAAAGCTTCCACGTGAATCTATTGTTCACATTCTCTCATTTCCATGTTGCTAAGACCACAGCATTCCCTCTGTACACCCAGCATGTTCGATTGATCAATGATAGCTGCCATGGTCATAACAGAAGTCAGTGCCTACAGTACTTATGCCAAGCTAGCTAATATATGATATATGGACTCCAGTTCCCTTTGTCAGCAAGTCATCCCAGTTATATCGGGCAAAAGGAAATGACTCATTAGATTAATTACATTGGAGGACACATATGTCCAAGTCAATGACCCTGATTAGCTCACATTTCATCAATACACATTTACCAGCAACATGCCAATCTGCTGACCCTGGTGCAATGCAACCTCAGGGTTACTGAGACGTTCAGTATTCATGTGTATCTTGAGTGCACAGAGCCGTTTCTGCCCTGTGCATAATGAATGTTTGAGGCCAGCACATGTATTGTACTCTATGTACCTGAGAAGGGGTCATACATTACTGAACACAGGTGATTGTGCAGAGTCAACAAGATGTGGATGCAATGCAAAAAGTCTGATGCAAACACAAAGCGCTGGTTGCATACCTTAAAAGGATCCTAACAAAAGTGATCACTTACGTCTAATGGCGTCCAAAGAATGTGTATTAAATATGATATATGATGAGCTGCCCTTGACACATATACTGCCGATAGGTGATGGTGCAGCTGCGCACTGTATCGTTCCTGTCATGTACTTCCATAGGAGAGGCCTAACATGTTTTTTTGCCTGAGAAGCAATCAAACATAAGACAGCGCCATTACAGCGTCCATAACAGTGTATCATGGTCCAGCGTAGATGGAAATCCCATATAAAGAATTGATGTGCGGTTTAGGTGAATGCTTGACGTACTCCACCTCGCTTATTCCCACTGTATCAAAAAGGTCATAGGGCAACTCGTAAAGGTTCCACAGAGTGACACGCGTACAGAGGCACTTTTACTGTTGTGTACAAGCACTCCCTTGGCAGAGCTAATGGAAAGCTATCTGTTGATCAGCCTGAAAAGAGTGGCGACCCTTAACAGTTGTTTGCGGCGCTAACGTGCTATAAAGGTTTGTCATAAGTGTCTTTGACGAATGCATTATTGCTACAAAGCTGTAAAAGCTTCACAACTAAATGTAGCAAGAGTTGGTTTCAGAATGGAACACGGTGATAACTAAATCTCAAGCAACCCACCTTAACAACCCTGTGTCCTCTGCTTCAGTCTGTTCCCAGTTCTCAAGAGGAGTGTACGCCATCTTCGGATTCTACGACAAGAAGTCTGTCAACACCATCACGTCATTTTGTGGGACGCTCCATGTGTCCTTCATTACGCCCAGCTTCCCTCTGGATGGGAATCAGCAGTTTATCATCCAGATGAGACCCGATATCAAAGGGCCCCTGCTCAGCCTTATCGAGTACTACAAGTGGGACAAGTTCGCCTACCTGTACGACAGCGATCGAGGTAAGTCAAGGACACCATTGTTTATCTTTTGAAAGCATCTTTCCATCTGAATACAATGTTAGCGCTCTGCGTCATGGCACCACCATTCTTTATAATAGAGCTGTTTTGATGTGTTTCCTTTGGACGTTAGAGTGGGGGAGAATGACAGCGTGTAATGTAATACAGGGGTAATCGCTCCTGATTATTTCTACGTTGATTGAACATGTTCCTCGTATGAACATGACCTTTCCCTGAGCAATACAATTACGTCCCTTTCAAACGGATGCAACCATTTGACTATAAGCGATCCAGCAATTGTGTTCAAACGGCTTCTGTTATAGTAACCACTAGTTTTGTGTGACACCCTCTACGCATGCAACACAGGTACAATCCAGGTTACGGGCATTTTGGGTCCCGAAAAAGAGCTTGTCCCAGAGAATCAACTTTAACACCTCCTGTGTTTAAAGAGTCTGTCTTACGTAATATCAAGGAGAGGTGAGAGAGTCATCTTTGACGTACAGTAAAGGTGATGTGCCCTGCAGATATGCACTTCCACCCTCGTATCTACATTCAGGTGTGGTTTGTTCGCACTATTAGCACTACAAAGAATCCACATGGCTGTGTTCCTATTACAGTGGTTGATTAAAGTAAATCTACCTTTCTATTTGCATTTTAAAGACAATTGGATGTTGTATATGAGGCAGTTATACCAAATTGTTCACTTACACTTGATATTTTTTTTCCCAAGAGCCATCATTGCTCTTAACACCTGAAAGTCATACCTCTTAATCATCCTGCATGTGAAATAAATGTGACTCTGTACATATATATATATATATATCACTATTATTATTATAAATACATACTATTATTATTTATTACATTATAGATTTTATTTTTATACTCCTGGAAATAATTACTGCACTTTATTCCTTATTCCTAAGTATGTATGCTGCGTGTACATTTTGTTGTCTTATGTTGTGATGTTTATTTTGTTTTGATGGCACCCTTGAAAGGGAGAAGCATTTATTTATCTCATGGTACATGTATAATGACATTAAACGATCTATTCTAAATCAGCTGGATGGCTTCTGATTGAGAAAGCTTCAGCAAACGAAATCATTTCATGTACATAAACAGGCATCTCTGAGTTGTTTTCACTCAACTACAACAAAACAACAAGAATAAAAATAACTTTAGATGTGGGAAACAGTATATGAAATATTGGAAAAGTGATAAATAACAAATGGGATTTGTGGTTGTGTTAACACGTTCCCAATTTAAATACTGAACGGTGTATTAATCACCGCTGTACAGATTTGTTTCTATAGATTTGGTTTCTCTTTCCTTGAGTGTTTTGCTCATTCTTTAGCTCTGAAGGCTCCACATTTACTCAGTAAACACTGAGTCACAGCTGGGAGTTACCCTTCTCGTGCACTTTGGGCCTCAGGGTTAATGACGCTTTCGAGTGAGGAGACATATCCCTAACATGCACACACATACCCAGCTGGTTGCCTCAATCTCAAGAATCATCGTCTATCTATTTCCTAGTATCATTATCACACAAATTAGTCATCATTCTTCACATTTAATTAAATAAAAATCATTAATTGGGCACTTTAAAAGTATGTGCTTAGCCTCTGCACCAGGTAGCCATAATGGATAAGATCATGGACTGATTTTATGCAAGATGAAAAATGATTCACTTCCAAACTGTAATATCCAGACTTCATATTCAAATCTTTCCCATCTGCATTCTTTGATGCCTTTCATCAGTTATGTTTTTCAATTGAACCCTGATACAAAGTCTGGAGATTTTAATTTGGGAAACTTTTTTCTTTGCTGTCTGAATGGTTCTTCAGAGGCTTTATCTAAGACTTGCACATTTCTTTCCACTGTCATCTGTTGTCTGAATTGTACACACTATAAAAAGTTGTGTTAAGACACTCACTGCAAAAAGTTTAAAGAACACATTTGTGTCTCTTGTGGGTTATCTGTCTTTGCACCAGCTAATTGTGATTATGTGACTTGTACCCTTAGAGAACAACTCGTCCTCGTGCAGCACAGAGGAACCGTCCTTGAAAATGAAAAATAAATCTCTTCCAAAGATAGAGTTTCATTCTATTTAAATACTGCATTGGAAGAACATCAATAAGACGTCAATAATATCCAGTATCAGGAATAATATTATCAAGTCTTTATTTTTTGTCTTTTGCACGTTCTCTTTGTTAAATGAAAATAATTCATGATTATTAATTCAAGCACACTAAAAGAAGGAGTTTTAGGTCCAAAATAACTTATTTTGAAGATGTTGAATTCCTAAAAATGGCTTACCAGGACATTATGTACATTGAGTGGCTTAAAGTAAAAGGAAGTGGAATCACTACTTCCTGTTGAATACAGTGACGTGTGGCTCAACGGGGATTTAGTGCATGTCTGCTCTGCTTTACCTTAAACCTCACATCCAATTGCATAAACTCTCCCACTGCACATTTTCCCCTCCATATTCTCTTGATCTTTCTACAGTGTCTCCTTCATGCCGTACCCTCCCTCTCATCTCTTTCCACACGCTTTCCTCCCAGAATCCATTGCTAATCTTCCCAGTGAGCCTCTCTGTGACTGACGGTTGAGCCAAACATCGTCCCTCTCCCAAATCAGAGGACCGGTTCCAACCCGCTGTTTTAGCTTGTCCTCATGCTAATGCTAGCTCTGACCTGCTGTCCCTACTGTATGGCACTAAATGGCCCGTTATGCATATTTCATCATTGCATGGCTTTCTAATTAGGTCAGTGTGATCCACTCATTCCCATGGCAACTGCTATGTGGAGAGAGAGAGAGAGAGAGAGAGAGAGAGAGAGAGAGAGAGAGAGAGAGAGAGAGAGAGAGAGAGAGAGAGAGAGAGATTGTAAGTGACTGAGTGGGTCAAAGAGAGAGCCGGGAGACACGAGGCAGTTGAGTTGCCACTGGTTATGATGAATTATATTAACACATTGAGACTACTAGATGTACCGACACCATTGTCAGCTTTTGTCAGCAAGTCAGTTTAGATAATGACTATCTGTTTATATGTGGGCGGAAAGGCACGGTGAGTGTTTTTGTATTCTGTTGGCTGAATGCAAACTATTTGAAACACATTTTCCGACTATATTTTTCACATTTTAGTACTGGACTAATAGGAAATGAACAAAGAAGAACATTATTATTACAGGTTTTTACAACCACCATCATTGCTATAAAAGAAGCCCATTATTCCTTGGAACTGTGTTCGATTCTGCATCTCAGAATTTACGTCCAGTGTCAATGTTTAATGGCAATGCAGGGGGTAGTGTGCCCTTTTATTATAGAGCAGGACTCCTAGCTACAATTAAAACATATTTAATGTGACGATAGCCTAGATCTTATACCTTAACCTTAACTTCGATTGTAGTTGATCAATCCTTATTCCAGCTCTCATCTTAAACCTGCAATAATCAGTGTTATTTGTGTTAAACTCAGTGAAAGAGTTGTAACTCTTCTCCTGAATACTACGCAGCTTTGTTATTAAAGTAAAGATCATGGGTAGAGTGGCACGGCTTTTTCTGTTTCTATTGCCATTGTAATGTGGCTGTGGCTTTAGATATTGCTGTCCCAGCTTAGTTTAGTTTCAACGTGTAACCTATGACTATCCCAAGAAACGCGGTACAGCAGGGCTGTCAAACTCAAGGCCCGGGGGCCAAATCCGGCCCATGACTTCATTTTCTGTGGCACCACAAGAGCTTGCAAAGAATATGATATGTTAATTATACGGTTACATGAGGATTTACAGAAGTACGTTGCCAATAAACTACATGTCTCACAATGCATCTCAAATTTGAATTTTTTCTCCGAATTTGCCTTTTTTTCTGCTAAATATGCATTTTTTTCAGAATTTGCCCTTTTCTCAGAATTTAACTTTTTTTTCAAAATCTTACTTTTTTTTCAAAATCTTACTTTTTTTTCAAAATCTTACTTTTTTTTTAAATGTCACTTCTTTTCCAGAATGTGGCTTTTCTTTTTAAATCATTTTGTGACATTCTCACTGAAGAGACTTATAATTATTTGCCCGAGACTTCTGCTTTCAGACTTAGTTAATTATGAAGTTATTACCCTATCTGATAATAATCCAATGCAGAGGCAATAATGTAATATAATACATTATTTTATATATATATTTATATATGTATTTGTATATAGTATTACAGTTACAACCGGCCCTTTGAGAGCAGCCATAATGCTGATGTGGCCCGTGATGAAATTGAGTTTGACACCCTGCGGTACAGCCGGCATCTTGTCCTGCGTTTGCAGTCGATAGATTTGGCTATAATTAGGCGCATAACTTGTGAATACATAGCATTTAGTAGCTAAATGGCAAGTATGAGAGTTAGCGGACAGTAAATTAAAAGATTATGGTACATTAATCAGGTGGTCAGAATTACAACTCCAGATAAAAGCTGATGGGGCTCTATCTGTTTGACGAGTCAATAAGAAATTGCTTGCTAAAATGTAAAAAGCTAAAATATTTTACTGTTCATTACTGTTTTTGAATTGTTTAGTTGCCGAACGTTGTCAAAAGAAATACTTCACCTTATCTGTTGTTTTACCAAGGTTTTGGATGGAAACATGCAATGATACGTTGTCATTAACTTGTTGTTGAGGTCATAAGAAGGATATCATATGTGTGGCCGTCCATGGGATGATGCATATTCTTCTCCTTCTTCCAAAATCACTTACCAACTGATTTAAGTGATGCTTTGATTGGCGTATTGCAGAGAGTGGAGATCCATACCTGGGAAAGCATCCTGCATGGAGCCTGAATGAGGAAACAATAGCTCGAAGCAAAGAGATTATATCTAACGTGAGGCTGCAATTGTTGGTATTAAATTGCTTTCCCTTATGCATTATTTATGAGCCGTTTCTTGCCTCATTTGAATAGTTTTTCATCATATGATGCATATGGTCATACAATCACATACATCAAGTCATTAAGATGTTGTTGATGAATAAGCATGGAGTTAAGCTATTACGCATCCACTGTGCGTTCACTCGCAGAGCAGACATAATCTCTTCACTGGGAAAAGAGATGTCATGGTATTGCTGAATAACAAAATCTTACTTTGCGCGCTGGCTCGTGTCTCCTTAGTCTTTCCTGACCTTTTAAATCCAGGGCAATTCAATTGTATGCAAGGTCACGTAATATCGTAACTCTCCAGAGCATTGAAGGCGCTGTGCCAATTTGAATGGATGGAATAATGTTGGCTCCAAGCCAAGACATAACATATGTCTCATTCTAAAGAGAACTGATAAGGATAATAAGCATCACCCAGCAGGCGTTCAACCGCAGAGGAAATCAGCGAAGCCAAGTCTCTGCTTGCGTTAGAGCAACAACAAATGTTTTTGATTATACCAGTGTTCCTTGTACAAATATATAGATAATAGGGTAGATGGATGCGAAGCAGATTGGGGGGAACATGCTTAATCGAGAGTGTTGTATAAGCACTGTGCTTTAACACAGTCATAAAGAAACCTACAAAACTGTTTCTGGATACTAGACTGGGTTGGAGTTTCAGTCAACGGTGGACAGCAATGCATTAATTATAGTTTCACCTAATCCCAATTAATACTTCAATATGTTAATAAGGCTCTCTTGATATTGGCTTACAAAATGGTCTTATTTGTATGATATTTGTGTCCGAGCTGGCTAGCTAGCTAGTAGCTACTAGTAAAATGACATTCATAATATACTGTACCAGCGTTGGAGTATGCGTAAGCCAAGAAAATATTTCTGGAAAACTGTGTGGTTATGGTGGCTAAGCTAACGATGGCTTGTGGTGGTCAGTGAATGCCTCCCAATTTGTTCTTGGCTGCAAGTTAAACAAAAATGCCTCATAATATGGAAAGTCAAATACAGCAAATATGAGTGTGGGTCTTTAGAGTTTTCATTTGATGGAGCTGGACTGAGTCATGGCATTTAATGTTAAAAACACTGTAGTAGCCCATCTAATCAATGTTTGCCAATGAGTGATAAACTGCTTTTTTAGTGAGTTCTACAAAAGATAGTATTATTTTTTTGACAGAAGGTTTCTCACCACAGTAAAATGTCTTACTCTGTTCAAATCTTCATCTATTCGTTACCGTTAGCTTGGGGCTGTTTTTTTACTCGTGGTTAGGTCCATTTCACCAGTGGGGTTTTACTGAAGAGGAAAAAGTGTTGTGTTGCTACGGTTACCTTGTGCTTTAATTCAGAATCCTGGTTAAACATTTAACAACGTTTTTAAAATGTCAAGTCATCCAGTTTTAATGAAAACCTGCCAGGCTAACGGAAAGTAACCTTTCTTTGACTTTCGTATAAGTGCAGAAATGGAGCTCTGGGAATCGTTGCCTCTGCGTACTGCATTTAAATATTGTGTGAACATTTTTTATTTAGTAGATGATGTCATGAAGATTAGTAAGAAAGACACATAAAACCATGTGTTTAAATTAAAACAGCTGAGATCCCAACATGAGATCCCAATCTATATATGTGCACTATACCAAACAAGCTGCGACAAAATATAACTATCACCCAGAAAATAAGACATTTACAAACATATATTTCTACTTACTGACCATTTAGAGCCACATTATGCAGTGGCATGCCCGGTTCAACACGTTCAAAGACATTTATAATCATTTAACTTTAATGCGGAATCAACTTTTATGCTAACATTTTGCTTTTGTCCTTGCTTTATCTTCCCTTTAAATCATTACAAGTTCTAATTATCTCATTTAATAAACATTGATGAAACAGACACATTTAGCCACAGCATAATGACCTTATTGAAATAATGATATATAGTTAATTCTGATAAAACTGCAAGCCTCCATTTTCTTCCCCATCATCATAAAACCTGGCCGTGTCACATGAAATTGATTACATCTGTAATTCACCTCGCTGTAGCAAGGCGGAATGAAACACTCCACCTTTTTATCCGAACCTCTGCCCACTGCAGAACAGCGATCAATATCAGCAGAGATTCAGCTGCGAAACTCGATAGAGAAAGTGATAGGAATGTGAGTTGAAATGGAGACTGTATTCTTTAAATGCCTTTAAAAGTCTAAGCTTCAGATTGATGGAGAGGCGTGACATGTCATTGAATTACTCACATACGGCAGCATGTGTCTGTTCTTGACTGTAATATATAATTCAGTTTAATGTTTTGGGAGTTTATTGGTTTTTGGGTAGAACAAATATATTCCTGTTAGCTATTCTGTTTCCAAAATGGTGAAATTGAGCTGTTTTAGCTTATTTGAAACTATTGCACCATAAAGGTTTGGCGCAAATGTAAGCAAATGTACCTGCATGGATAAAAGCCTTAGCTAAATGAAATGTCAACAATAACAGGTGAGCCCACACATTGATTTGTATGTAAAGATTATTAATTTCTATAAAGAACAGGGGTAGCGCTCCTTCTAGACATTCATATTTTCTTGGTGGGAAGCCATTGAGGGATGAGTTATCGCCGACTCCCCTAAAGGCCAAGGGAAGGGGGGTCAAAGGGAACTTAACTGAGGGTTCATTCTTACTTTTTTTACTCTTTACTTTTATGTTTACTCACTTGTTCAAAAGCTTTATAGTTGTCAATGAAGTGCACATTTTCAAACCTTCCGTTATTTTAGTATTTCTTTTAGTATTTCTCCTCCGTGTCTGACTATATATTGAGATCTCATCCTTGACTTTGCGCACAGAAAAAATTCTCAGAACAACAATACATGGTGGAAATACTGGAAGGTTTGTATAAATCCATGGCAACTGCAAGAACACTGAGAGAAATGGAAGGCTGTGTGACGGTGAACAGGGACCTTGAGTACAGTTTGTTTTCTCACAAAATAAACTGTTTCAAAAGTTGAGAGGAAAAACACAAAAGAAACTGTTTTCCAACCGAAAACAGCAATTTAAAACTTTCGCTATTCATGCTGTCAAGTGTATTGTCACAGCCACTTCCCTCCCACACGCTGGTCCGGTTCATTCCACAATACCTGTGACTCATCTAGACGAGCGCTTTGGATCACATGCGTCTCTGTGAAGCCTCCACAGGATTTGAATGAGCAGACAGTGAATGGTCTGCAATAAAAGTTTTATTTAATAAAAATGTATTTTCATATTATTGTGCTTCCAGCTTTTTGTTCTGTTATCATGACTTCCCTGCTTTGTGTTCTTTACATTCTGTATGTGGCTCATACCCCAACATTTTTAGTCTTTTTCTCAACAAGATATATCTAAAAACTTGAATGTTCTCCAAAATGTTTCGGGACCGACGAATAATAACGAAGAATCAGTCAGACAGAGAGTGTGAATAATGTTTAAATCCTACTTCCTTTCTACCCTCAGGACTTACGACGCTGCAGGTTGTTCTGGACACAGCGGCAGAGAGGAAGTGGCACGTGACAGCGATCAACGTGGGGAACCTGAAAGACGAGAGGAAGGATGAGGCCTACCGCTCTCTGTTCCAAGACTTGGAGAACAAAAAGGAGAGGAGGGTGATCCTGGACTGTGAACAGGACAAAGTCAAAGACATCATGGAGCAGGTAGTGTGGAGAGTCTTGTAACGGTATATACAAGGCAATATACTCACTGTATGTAGGCAGTATACTGCAGCAAAGAAGAAATCCGTAACATCTGCTAAAACATTGAGGACCTGCAGTAGACTGTTATCTTGACATGATTTGGAAAGGTTAGCCACACTGTAAGCACAGAGTTTCTGGTGTTGGTGTATTGTCTTTCTTTGATCTGCCATGTGTGACTTTCAAGCGGGTTAGGTGCTGAGCTGGGATTCAGGTAGAGGAAGGAGGGATGCTGCTGCCATGTTTTCAGTTGTTGGAACAAATAATGCACTTATGGGGGTGTACTGCTGTCAGCAGTCAGACCTCTGTGGTTTGTTCAGGTCCAGTTTTTCCTTTTTTGACTCTTCCATATAAAAGCCTGTAATTGTACAGCATCTCAAGGAAGCTAGGATCCAAGGAAGCAAGTGTTTTATCTTTTCTTATGATTCTCTCTTTACTATCAACCATCAATGAGAGTTATAAATATATTTAACCATAAGATAATAGCCTCTCTGAATAAGACCCAGCACCTTACCGTGGTAGAGAGGTTTGTGTGCCCTGATGAACCTGGGGGCTGTGTTGTCTGGAACCTTGTGTTCCTGGTAGGGTCTCCCATGGCAAATTGGTCTCAGGCAAGGGGCCAGACTAAGATTGGTTCAAAAGACCTCATGAAAGACGACACAGGAAGTGAGGATACCCGGCCCGGAGGAAGCCCGGACTCGTCGGCGAGCGTCTGGTGGCCGGGCTTGCCACGGAGCCCGGCCGGGCCCAGCCCGAAAAGGCAACGTGGGCAACACCTCCGCTTCTCCGTCCCGCGGGCCCACCACCTACGGGAAACATCGATGGGGTCGGGTGCGCTGCCAGAAGGGTGGCAGTGAAAGCGGAGGGTCTCGACGGACCAGACCCGGGCGGCAGAAGCTGGCTTTGGGGACGTGGAACGTCACCTCTCTGGGGGGGAAGGAGCCGGAGCTTGTGCGGGAGGAGGAGCGGTACCAGTTGGATCTGGTTGGGCTCACCTCTACGCACAGCGTCGGCTCTGGAACCTTACTTCTGGATAGGGGTTGGACTCTATTCTTCTCCGGAGTTGCTCAAGGTGTGAGGCGCCGGGCGGGTGTGGGGATACTCACAAGTCCCCGGTTAGGTGCTTCGTTGTTGGAGTTTACCCCAGTGGACGAGAGGGTCGCCTCCCTACGCCTGCGGGTTATGGGGGGGAAAACTCTGACTGTTGTGTGTGCTTATGCACCCAACAGCAGTTCAGAGTATTCGGCCTTCTTGGAGACCCTGGAAAGAGTCCTGTATGGGGCTCCTGAAGGGGACTCCTTAGTCTTGCTGGGAGACTTCAACGCACATGTGGGCAATGATGGAGACACTTGGAGGGGCGTGATTGGGAGGAACGGCCCCCCTGATCTGAACCGGAGTGGTGGTTTGTTACTGGACTTCTGTGCTAGTCATGGATTGGCCATAACAAACACCATGTTCGAACATAAGGATGCTCATAAGTGTACGTGGTACCAGAGCACCCTAGGCAGAAGGTCCATGATCGATTTCGTTATCGTATCATCGGACCTGAGGCCGTATGTTTTGGACACTCGGGTAAAGAGAGGGGCGGAGTTGTCAACTGATCACCATCTGGTGGTGAGTTGGGTCGAGTGGCGGGGGAAGCCTCTGGATAGACCTGGTAAGCACAAACGTGTAGTTCGGGTGAACTGGGAACGTCTGGAGGAGGCCCAAGTTCAGGAGGCCTTCAACTCACACCTCCAGCGGAGCTTTTCGGGCATTCCTGTGGAGGTTGGGGACATTGAAACAGAGTGGTCGGTGTTCAAAGCCTCTATTGCCGAAGCCGCGGCGGGGAGCTGTGGTCTCAAGGTCCTAGGTGCCTCAAGGGGCGGTAACCCTCGAACCTCCTGGTGGACACCGGTGGTCAGGGAAGCCGTCCGACTGAAGAAGGAGGCCTTCAGGGATTTGTTATCCCGGGGGACTCCCGAGGCAGTTGCAAGGTACCGACAGGCCCGAAGGGCAGCAGCCTCATCCGTGGCCGAGGCAAAGCAGCGGGTGTGGGAGAAGTTCGGAGAAGACATGGAGAAGGACTCGGGCGGCACCAAAGTTGTTCTGGAAAACTGTCCGACACCTCAGGAGGGGGAAGCAGGGAACCATCCAAGCTGTGTACAGTAAGGATGGGACGTTGTTGACCTCAACTGATGGAGTGTTGGGACGTTGGAAGGAACACTTTGAGGAACTCCTGAACCCGACAACTCCGCCCTCTATGTTAGAGGCAGAGCTGGAGTATGACGGGGGATCAACGCCAATCTCCCGGGGGGAGGTCACTGAGGTCGTCAAACAACTCCACAGTGGCAAATCCCCGGGGGTGGATGAGATCCGCCCGGAAATGCTGAAGGCTCTGGGTGTTGAGGGACTGTCATTGTTGACACGTCTCATCAACGTTGCGTGGAAGTCGGAAACAGTACCGAAGGAGTGGCAGACCGGGGTGGTGGTTCCCCTTTTCAAAAAGGGGGATCAGAGGGTGTGTGCCAATTACAGAGGCATCACACTACTCAGCCTCCCCGGGAAAGTTTACTCCAAGGTACTCGAAAGGAGGGTCAGGCCGATTGTCGAACCTCAGATTGAGGAGGAACAATGCGGATTCCGTCCTGGTTGTGGAACGACGGATCAGCTTTTTACTCTCGCAAGGATCCTGGAGGGGGCCTGGGAGTACGCTTATCCGGTCTACATGTGTTTTGTAGACTTGGAGAAGGCGTATGACCGGGTTCCCAGGGAGTTACTGTGGGAGGTGCTGCGGGAGTATGGGGTGAGGGGGTCTCTACTCAGGGCCATCCAATCTCTGTACTCCCAAAGCGAGAGCTGTGTCCGGGTCCTCGGCAGTAAGTCGGACCCATTTCCGGTGAGGGTTGGCCTCCGCCAGGGCTGCGCTTTGTCACCAATCCTGTTTGTAATATACATGGATCGGATTTCGAGGCGTAGTCGTGGGGGGGGGGGTCTGCAGTTCGGTGGACTAAGGATTGCACCACTGCTTTTTGCAGATGATGTGGTTCTGATGGCTTCAGCACTCACTGGATCGGTTCGCAACCGAGTGTGAAGCGGCTGGGATGAGGATCAGCACCTCCAAATCTGAGGCCATGGTTCTCAGCAGGAAACCGATGGACTGTCTACTCCAAGTAGGGAATGAGTCCTTACCCCAAGTGAAGGAGTTCAAGTATCTCGGGGTCCTGTTCTCGAGTGAGGGATCAATGGAGCGTGAGATGGGCCGGAGAATCGGAGCAGCGGGAGCGGTATTGCAGTCGCTTTACCGCACCGTTGTGACGAAAAGGGAGCTGAGCCGGAAGGCAAAGCTCTCTGTCTACCGGGCCATTTTCGTTCCTACCCTCACCTATGGTCATGAAGGATGGGTCATGACCGAAAGAATGAGATCGCGGATACAAGCGGCCGAGATGGGTTTCCTCCGCCGGGTGGCTGGTGTCTCCCTTAGAGATAAGGTGAGAAGTTCGGTCATCAGGGAGGGACTCGGAGTTGAGCCGCTCCTCCTTCGCGTCGAAAGAAGCCAGTTGAGGTGGTTCGGGCACCTAGTTAGGATGCCACCTGGGCGCCTCCCTAGGGAGGTGTTCAAGGCACGTCCAGCTGGGAAGAGACCAAGGGGTAGACCTAGGACCAGGTGGAGGGATTATATCTCTTCGCTGGCCTGGGAGCGCCTTGGGATCCCCCAGTCAGAGCTGGTTGATGTCGCCAGGGAAAAGAAAGTTTGGGGCTCTCTGCTGGAACTGCTACCCCCGCGACCCGACCACGGATAAGCGGGAGAAGATGGATGGATGGAATAAGATAATAGTTTACATATCTGCTTATTAAAGCATCAAGATCTTCCTGTAGCTTGCCCAATAAATGGTTAAGACAACACTTTTCATTTAGTTGTATCCATGTTGTAGGTACTTACAAAGCTTACACAACACTGCTATATTAGATATAAGAATGATAGTGTGTGTGATATTTTGTATTTCCATCATATTGATTTTGTGATTTGCTATGTTCAATTACCAGACTAATTCTGGGCAACACAGTTAATTGTTCAATTAAATTAGACTATGTAACTAATACATATTGCAATTGGCCAATGTGACTTAATTTAAATTCACAGCATGTTAGAAAACAGCAGGGAAGAGTCATAAAAACACCAACATGATTCATCGTTTACACAGCAATGTACCCACAGTTTGCTCACAGAAGCTCTCATAAGCTGCTGGCCATACCAGACAACACTTAATACATCACAATTCAGTCAAGCCAAAAATGCAACCACAAACAAGACACTTTTAAGATAAGATGGACTCTTATTAATCCCTCGTGGGGAAATTGTTTCTCTGCATTTGACCCATCCTAGTGTTAGGAGCAGTGTGCTGCCATTTTGAACGGCGCCCGGGGAGCAGTGTAGGGAACGGTGCCTTGCTCAGGGACACCTCGGTAGCACTTGGTCTACCACTACCACTAACGACAGTCTACTACAGTCCAACTGAACTGAAAATGTAGCTTGCCTTTGAACAATTCCAGGACATAGTTGCTACCTTCCTTTCTGTTTCATGATATTTAATTAGAAAACGGCCAAGAAGAATGTCTTATTGTCTTATTGTGTGGGAATACAATTGGGATGTGTAAACAACAATTACCGGCAGGGATTGCAGGCAACTCTAAAACCTCATTGTCCTTGAATTACGACTGTAGGACAAAAGTGATATTCAGCCAAAATGGGTTCATTTGATACGGCACTTAGAAAAACAACATTGATACAAGAACCCAGCAGCCCAGCAGATGTAGAAAGGCAACATAACAATTATACTAATTGTTCATTTATGCGGTAAGCAAAACTGCAATTAAAGGAAAAACAGATGCACATAAACAGGTTATATTTACTCCACCCTTTACCCAGGGGAGAGGCTTATCGATTAGCATTTAAAGCATGCCAACTTCTGTTTAAATGAATGCTGAATTAAATGAATGCCTGCAGCCTCACTGCCTGTTTATCTGGGAAAAACAGAATCCGCTCAGGTGGAAGTTTCTTGCTTCATGTCAAAGACATTTACGTGCGAGATAAACAACGTTATTATTCAAATTCTTCAAGCCGCGGCGGCCTGACAAACGGAGGCGCCACTCAGGCAACAGGATTAGTTTCAGGTGTCTCATTTATGTGAGGTACTGAAACATAACTGAGATATTCATGTTATTTTCTGCGTTTCTGCTCTCCAGATAAGGGTCATTCATTTGGAATTGGATCTCTCTGCCCAGCAGTATTTCACTGTAAACAGCATAGTCTTTTCCTTTGTGATAAGGGTTAGGAATGTCCGCCATGTTTGGGTTGGAAGTGACAAATTATAATGTCGGAATATCATTTCAAATGTGTACAGTTTTGATAGGTATTTGTTTTGCCATCTTGTTTACCCGAGACTTGCCACTCTTCATCCTATTTGAGCTTATTTTGTGTGTTTCTCAATACTCTGCAGATCATCACAATTGGCAGACATGTTAAAGGCTACCACTACATTATAGCCAATCTGGTAAGTTAACACATGTTCTACATTCGTCCAAGATTTTGGTACCACTTTAAATGTTTCTAAAATACCTCAGATTGAGAGATGACATCTCGGCCTAATCTTTTTCTTATCAGGGTTTCATTGATGGGGACCTAACCAAAATCCAGTATGGCGGTGCCAACGTGTCGGGCTTTCAGATTGTTGACTTCGAGGATCCTTTGGTGTCCAAGTTTGACCAGCGATGGGAAGCCTTAGAAGAAAAGGAGTATCCTGGTGCTGACAGTAAAATAAAGGTGAGTTTAAACATTCACACACGTTGCTTTTTCTTTATTTGCGAGACAGGTTTGTTGGTGAAAGTGTCTTTGTAAGCACTTTAATATGCCTCAGTTGCTCTAATGTAAACAATGCTGTCACCACAACCGATTTTATGACCACATTGCACTGTGTGTGCATTATTAAACACCTCTCTGAGTAAAGATTATTCTGCTCTGTAACCCAACGAGTGCTAGCATGTCTTATACAAATTATATTATTTAATATGCACGCAATGTCAATTGAATAAGGATTTTATGATATTAAATCAAGACGTTTTTTCCTATACCAGCCATTCGATGTTACTAATATCGTATAATCTCTCAGAACTGAACTCGCCTCCCACTCTGTGTCTTCAAGAGACACTGTCAACTACTCGCATTTGACATATCAGCCTCCGCCAAAAAACTTCCAGCACCTTCTGTCTGAACAATTGTGAAAGTTCAGGATCTTTTTTATTACCTCACGGCCAGGCTGCCGAAAGTGGTTCAAGTCCGGGTGAAACATCACTCTGACATTTACAACGCTGAACAAACTATCGCAGCACAGACCAAAAATACATCTGAAAAATTCAAGACTATCAAAATAAAATATGCACTCTAATTAAGACGTGCCTTAATACTGAGCAGGACGTGTGGTTTGTGAGGGTTCAATTTTCAACATTATAATTTGCTTTAACATGAAAGTGAGGTTAGACCTTAGAGTTAAAGCCTCTTTTGTCATCGAATTATTCTGTAAAACATTGTTGAGGCGAAGTTGTGTTCAAGATCCATAGTTTGACTTGAGGCAAAGACCTGACATTATGTAGTTTGCTTCAAGTCATAAATCCATCATGTTATTGTAGCAAAATGTGACTCCGCAGGTCTGCTCTTTTTCCACGGGAATTTAGTGTTTGGAAATAATTTCTTCATGTATTCTCTCAGCAGTGATGTTCTCTGTTATAGAGCAATCTTTGACCAGCTGTGCTGGTAAACCAAGAGCGTGCTGTGCCTGTGTGTCTGCAGTTTAACGACACCACATTCAGTGATTTCTTGGTCTTATTTACCTTTCTCACTGCTATTCCAAGAAAGACAAACCTAAAGGATACGGGTGAAAACACCGTGGGGCTTTGTTATCGTCAAAAGACCAGAGCCAATAACACATTTTAGCCAAAGTAGTCAATCAGGAGTACATTTTGTGTTTTTGTTATGGACTTCTTTTATTTGAGGATTTTGAGCTTTGTGAGTATGTATGGCAGATTCAAAATAACAAAAAAAGAAAACATGTATCACAATCAGAATTGCTGATTAATTGCTTTTAACGTTCTTGACCAACAACTAAAATCGATCACCAAGGATGAATCAATATCAGCATATGGCGAGAGTAAACATTATGGTAGAAGCAAGGGTTAAGCTGACACGTACCTCTCTGTCAACCCCACTCTCCATATCTGTTGTCTTTGTCCTGCTCTAGTACACATCAGCGTTGACCTACGACGCCGTGCAGGTGATGACGGAGGCCTTCCGCTACCTGCACAAGCAACGCATCGACTTCACCAGGAGGGCCAACACTGGGGACTGCCTGGCCAACCCTGCTGTCCCCTGGGCTCAGGGAGGGGAGATAGAGCGAGCACTAAAACAGGTAACACATCGTACTTATACTCATCCTTTGATACGGGGAAGATCTCTCTTGAGAAATGCAGCAAATGTCCACACTGTTTTTACCATGTGGGAACATGCAGCTACATGGACAGCTGTTCTTCAGAAGAGAAACAGAGCTGAGCTTTCAATCAAGACAGCATCACTGAGAAATGGAGCAAACACTATTTATTCTATAGCTACAGGTTCTGGAGTTGGAATACTAATCAAATTGTTAAGAACAAAAGATAAGAACAATCGATATTAACAGAGAATCTTGACTTAAGGTAATCATATTCAGACAACGTATACCTATTCTGAAACAACATCATGGGTAAAACGTACATCTGAGCAGATACAAATAAAGAAAAAGTACGTGAAACACATTTTATGAAGATAAATGCTTATGATGATACACCAAGAGGTTGGGTTTATCATCCATGCTGAGATGGTTGTGATCGTTTGAGCATTGGTAAGGAATGTCGACGTAAGCTTTTCCAGAATTGATAAGCACTTTGATGCCCTCGTCTCGTACACAGGAAGTCAGGATATGCATATTCAAGATGGGGAATAGTTGCTTTAAACCAGCCCATCGGGACAAGACAGGGAGCGAGTGGTTGTGATCAAACATGTCAGATGATGAGCTTATGTTTTATGCACACGTTTTATAAAAAGAAAAATACATTCAACATTTTGTTTTTCACCCGAAAATACATACACTGTGTTTTGTTTCGAAGCAACACATAATAATGTTTGCAGGATAACTCCACAGGATGCCATTAAGCCTCCTGCTGGTCCTTTTTGCCGTGGCACTTTTGTTATTTAAGTTGGCTACCACAAAGAAGAAGAGATTAATTTCCAAGTTTCTCATCGCAGGCTGCCGTCTCCTCTCAAATCTAAAGAGTGTCTTTTCCTCGCGTTGAAGCGCGGCATGAAACCTCATTTCAATCAATGTAGGATCACAGCACTTACTTAGTACTGTACAAAAGGAGGAGAATACCAGGACTCCACTCTCAACTGTTCCTCATGGATAATAAGAGACTTCTTCCACGCTGTAATGTCTTCCTCCAGATTAGCTCAGATCCAACTACGTCTTTGAATGCAGGATGATGAATAATACAACATACATCAAAAAGCTGTTTGCATGTGACAGAGCAGTCATAACGTCACTCTGCGGATGCATTTTTCTAACAGTTTGATTTCATGTCTCGAAGGTGCGTGTGGAAGGCCTGACAGGAAACATCCAGTTTGATCAACATGGCAAGAGAGTCAACTACTCGGTGAACATAATGGAGTTAAAGACTAACGGCCCTGTAAAGGTAAGCGTCCACTCCTCTAGGAATGAAGGGATTTACAAATGTTATTGGATATTTCTTTATCATATGGATGGTTTAAATTTGAGGATCAGATTATGTAAAATAGCACTTTTACAGTAGTACTCAAGTACATACACATGTTTCATGATATTTTTGGTTTTCTTCCCAACAGATTGGCTACTGGAATGAAGTTGACAAAATGGCCGTCACCAAATCTGATGTTTTTGCAAATGAATCGACAGGAATGGAAAACAAAACAGTGATTGTCACCACAATCTTGGTAAATATTAAAATATATGATTGCTTGTATAAACGGCTTTCATCGTCTCCCTTTCTGGTGTCGAGTAGCTTGGGATACAGCTTTTACTGTCGCACATGTTTCAATGCCTTGAACAAAACAAAAGATACATTTAAACGTTGTTTACATTCATTGACAGTGAATTTGCCTAGCCAACATGATTTAGCTATTTTCAATCTCACATTTTCCATTATGGAGAGGTTTCTTCTGTTTTGTTGTAGCACATAATTTCTGTATAAATCATGTTATCAGATTGACAACCAGTTTACCACCAGGCCACTTATTTACAAGTATGCTTTGTTTTAGACCCTCGCTTTCTTCTAGGCACAATGAAGTGAATAATTAGTTTTTAAAGCTGCTTTTACCATTGTTATTTGTGCTGAGCAGTGTTTTCTGCTTTCGTCCTTGTCCTTCAGGAAGCTCCATATGTAATGCTGAAAAAGAACTCTGAACAGTTTACTGACAATGAGCGCTACGAGGGTTACTGTGTAGATCTGGCTGCGGAGATAGCGAAGCACTGCGGCTTCAAATATCAACTGAAAATAGTGAGTGATGGGAAATACGGAGCCAGAGATGCGGAGACCAAAATCTGGAATGGGATGGTTGGAGAGCTGGTGTACGGGGTGAGTGGTCTTTAACAAAAGGCAACATGAGTCATTGATCAACACCACATGGCACCTCTTCTAAATATTCCGTTTTTGGTTTTATAGAAAGCTGACATTGCAGTGGCTCCGCTGACCATCACGTTGGTACGAGAGGAAGTGATTGACTTCTCCAAACCCTTCATGTCTCTGGGAATCTCCATCATGATAAAAAAGCCTCAGAAATCCAAACCTGGTGTCTTTTCTTTCCTGGACCCGCTGGCCTACGAGATCTGGATGTGTATCGTGTTCGCCTACATAGGCGTAAGCGTGGTGCTGTTCCTCGTGAGCCGCTTCAGCCCGTACGAGTGGCACACTGAGGAGTATGAGGACGGGCAGATCCAGACCAACGAGTCGACGAATGAGTTTGGCATATTCAACAGCCTGTGGTTCTCCCTTGGAGCCTTCATGCGCCAAGGCTGTGACATCTCACCAAGGTAGGTCAGACAATACAACAGCTGCAGTGTTTTCTCAGTTTAATCAACCACACATAACTTGTGACTTGAATGTAAGTGTGCTTTATTGCATTTCTTACAGAGGTTGTTGACAGCTGGGATTTTGCAAATGTGACTTAACCCTTACAGTATGTTGTGGTCGGGTCTCCCGTGACAAGTTTCAAGTTAGAATTATATAATAACTACGCTCTAGTTTTTTCATCGGAACAAGGCTTCATGATGTCCTCCACAACAGCTATATAAACACTACAAAACTGATTTTGACCATTTTAGCCAAGTCTGAAGGTCACTTAAAAAAAAAGTGTATCATTTGGTGTTCGGGTCTGGGGAGACCGAGCAGAATTGTTTTGGGTCACTCTGGGTCAAATTTGGCCCAATCAAGATTGATCTTTGACTTTAGACACCCCACCTCCACCCCCCTTCATCCACAATAATTTTTCGCAACATGCACCTGTTCAATTGATGGACTAGAATCAAAGCAAAAGGATGATTAACTTCGGAATGCCTTTCTACACATTTGCATTACATTACACTTAATTTACCTTTTGTCCAAAGCAACTGACAGTACTAGCTTTCAATAAGACCAATTATAGTGCGACTGGATTGGCATCAAATAAGCCAAACTTTTCCATGAGCTAGCTACAGAAATAAGTAGTTTTTTGTTTTGCTTTCAGCCTACCCCTAACATGTTGCTAGGGTTACTTTGCCACTTGAAATCAAACAAACGATCTAGTTTAGCTAAGCATTTTTCCAAGCTGCCCAAAGCAGACTCAGATTTGATAAATTCCTGCCAGGAATCTTCCAAACTACAACAAAACATCTAGTTTTTCGGGAGTGAGGTTAACAACCTCGAGGTCCACTGTAGGACTGTTCATATCTCAATGTATGCTAGCCAGAGGCATTCCTGCTGTACTTTATTCAAACGTGCCTAAAAGGTGACTCTGTGATTGCTCATGCTTTCATTCATTTTGTACGTTCTAGATGCAAGTTATGTATGTCCTGCAGTGCTACATAAGGGAGTTAAGTAAATGGTTCTCCTTCATTAATTTAGTGTCAGATACACTTTTGCATATAAAGATTTAATATCTTGTGAGAGCAGGCACTTGTAAGTAAGGCACTTGTAAGTAATGTAAGAGTCTTGTTTTCCCCGGAGATGATTCAACATGTCTTCTACATCTCATCCCGGTGATGTGAGGAGTGTCAACATGCCTCCCGATCAGCAGACAGTGTTGTTTATTATTATATAATGCAAGGTTATTTCTCCAACTGAAGCAAGACGTTTCTACCTAGTAATTCAAAGGCTATCACTTGAATGAATGAATGAAATCTCATCCATCCACTCACTACAGTTGCAGAATCTTTCGTTGATACTGAATAATATTTGAATGTAATGTACTATGGAATCATAACAAACACAAATCAAAATATATTGATTTGTTTTTCCAATAGATCTCTGTCTGGGCGCATTGTTGGCGGCGTTTGGTGGTTCTTCACTTTAATCATCATCTCCTCCTACACCGCCAACCTGGCTGCTTTCCTGACTGTCGAGAGGATGGTCTCGCCCATTGAGAGCGCAGAGGATCTCGCCAAACAGAGTGAGATAGCCTATGGGACTCTGGACTCTGGCTCCACCAAAGAGTTTTTTAGGGTAAGAGATACTTTCTTATTCTATTACTGTAGAAACAAGGCTTTAGGTTTAAGACTTAAAACTGTAACACAGCATACTGTACTTCTTGCTGAACCATGTTCTTTCGCTGAAAATACTTCCTTGTGCTGGAAATGAAATCTTAGGGGTATCATGAATTTCCTGTACGCAGTAAGGTTTTACCCCAACATATATAGTCAATTGATGCCTTGCTCAACCTAAAGCAACATCAGCATACCATTCCATTTAGTTTGGAGCAAATCCTAATGTGTCTAAAAGCGGATATAACTTGACTTTATTAAGAAAAGGTGTCTTTTCCTTTTTCTTTTTTTCAAAACAGCGCTCAAAAATTGCCCTCTTTGACAAAATGTGGACATACATGCGCAGTGCGGAGCCCTCTGTGTTTGTGAAAACCACCGCCGAGGGGGTTGTGAGAGTCCGCAAGTCCAAGGGGAAGTACGCCTACCTGCTGGAGTCCACCATGAACGAGTACATCGAGCAGCGGAAACCCTGCGACACCATGAAGGTTGGAGGAAACCTCGACTCCAAAGGATACGGGATCGCTACGCCGAAAGGATCCTCATTAAGGTGGGTGGAATAGTATAACAATGTGTCCAATGTTGTTATAGTATCCCACCTACCCTGATGTAGCTTTGCTTATTTGTCTCTGGTTTGTATGAGGAGATGAGGTAAAGCCAATTCCCCTTCAAATTCTTTAAAACCCATTGCAATTTATTGTAAGTCGATAAATTGCAAAAAAATGTTTAGTCATTTTTTTTGATATTTGATTATTGACAAATTTGATGCAATATTTTCCCAAATTATTACTATTAACAAATTACAGAGTATATTGAGACTCATTCCTCTAATCCAGGCTGGTTTTCAGCTGGGTTTTTGAGACTTATCATATTTTACTACTCCTATACTCTTATTAATCTGGATTTGAACCTTTCATAATGCTCCCATCATCTAAATTTAGATTGCTCTCCTATAGTCTTTATGTCTAGTACTGTCCTAGCTTGTCTTTTTATATGTTTCTATATGCTTAACAATTTGCCTTACTGTTCTGCTCTTTCTCTCATTTGAATAATGTTGAATTGTTGCATAGTTTGTATATATATGATATTTTAGGAATGTATAGATACATGTCTATTTTCTTACTGTGATTTGCTAAACCCTTGCAGTACACTCATTTTATTTAATGACATAATGACTTTTTCCTTTGTGGAAAACAATTGGACGCAACTCAAAATATATACCGCCTTTTATTTGTGGCACTGCTTGGGTTTCAATATGTATTAAGTATGCATTGTTGAATTCTGATTATTGAAGCCATTTAGATATCTAGTATAGCTTTTCTTCTCAGTGTGCCCCTCAATTGGATCAGCTGCACCAAAAACTCCCTCACCAAACTATTATTTAACGGGTAGTTGGGTTAGATGGTAATTTATTTGGGAAATGTTGCATGTTGCTGACATATTTCCGTGAGGTCTAACCATGTTTCCCCCATTACTGCTGTGTTGCTGTCTCTCTTTTAGTGGAGTCACTTGCCAGACACTGTTATATGTATGTTGTGGATGTGAGTACGTCGCTGTAGCCACTAGTCCCCCTAGTCTTAGCACTCTGTCCTCTCTGTTGTGTTACAGCTATGCTCTGCCACCTTTGACAAACATTCATGTTACACTTGATCTTGATTATAGGATAGCTATGTTGTGATAGAACTACCCAGATACTATGAGAGGGGAGGGGGGACAATATACATAAATCTACTAATTTATCTCTAAAATGAGGGAGTGATAGACAGACGATTGATAAGTGGCTCACCCTGTCTTACAAGTATGTTTTATCGTTTCAAGAAATGCGGTTAACCTCGCAGTACTAAAACTGAATGAGCAAGGCCTGTTGGACAAATTGAAAAACAAATGGTGGTACGACAAAGGAGAGTGCGGCAGCGGGGGAGGTGATTCCAAGGTCAGCCCCAGTGAGCAAAGTGATGGGTAACTCATTGCAACTCCCAAAAGTAAGCAGCAAACCAGCACAGATCCCGATCCACACTGACAGCAGGCCAGTCACCTGCTGACTCAGCGCCACAGCAAGCAACCCTCAGCACCGTGACTCATCAGCACGTGCTGACAATCAGGTCTCCAAAGAAAGTGCAAGACATCTGCCTTGAACTCATTAGCTTCGCCTCTTCCCATTGGCCCACTGAACCTGGATACACGGTATATCTGTTGCCTTTGCTGCTTACTTCAGGCGATACGTTAATGCACATTTGGCTCTGCAAAACTCGTATTTGCTTAGGCCAAATGGCGCATCAACGTTTATCGCCACTGCAACGGAAAGAAGAGAAAGAAATGTAAGAAAGAGAATCAAAGACAGAAAAAAAAGTTTAATCAGTGTTAATGTAATAATAACATAAAATAACATTGATAATGTTATTTATGTTATTTTCCACGTGAAGAACGCCAGTAAACCTTGCGGTATTGAAACTCAGTGAGCAAGGAGTCTTAGACAAGCTGAAAAACAAATGGTGGTACGATAAGGGTGAATGTGGAGCCAAGGACTCTGGAAGTAAGGTTAGTCACTGCAGGTTCTATGTGATTCAAGCACACTCATAATTATTAGTGGGAATGACCCCATTTAAAGTAATGATAAATCATTTCAAGCAAATGCACAAACAAAGCATGAGATGCCTTGGTAAGATGTAATTTACTAATGCCTGCAGACTTACTAATGATTAATACCATTTATATTATTTTATAATACAGTAATGCATGCAATGTCATTCTTGAAATGTGCACTTTTTATCAAACCGTTAAATCCTCTTTTTCCAGCTCCCCAATATTCAAAGACAAATGAAATGGAAAGCTTTTTTCTTACAAAAAAGCATTCATGAGATATTAATCAATGAAAACATTTGGACACAGCGACACAAAGGACACGCTCACAGCAATACTGAATACTGAAATCTGACAGTGATTGGCTAATCTCTGGACCATCTATAAAGGGTGTCCACTGGTGTTAACTGTCCTCTGTTGTATTCGTACCACTGTCTTTCACTGTGTAGTACCGTGTGTGAGTCTTGTTTTTGTTTATTTATGTTTGCGTGGCCTCGTGTTGATCTAAGTGTGTTATTAATGGAGTTCACACTGATTTCACAGTTACCTCTCACTCTTACAGTATCACTTAAAATATATCACAAATTCTGAAAAAAACCACCATAAAAACAAACCAATAGCAAACCGCTCCTTCACCTACCTTTTTCTCCCAATGTTAAGCTTCATGACATCAATTATTAATGAAACGATCCGTGTGAAAAAATGAAGTACTTAGTTCTGAGTGATTCTCTTTCCTCAGTTGGCACTTGTTTCTTTTCCTTGATAATTGATACTCACCTCTGTCTTGTCACTAGTCCCAATTTTTAAACCGTGTACTTGTAACTGTGTTGTCTATGGCTGTTCTGTTGTCACTTTTCCAAACACACATATACTGTGCACCACTTTGAAAAGGTAGAGCCCTATGTATCCATTTGGCATCCACCTTAAATGAATACATGGGTGTTTAACGCGCTAAAAGAACTCACTGTACTGTATGTGTCAGACCCCAATTGGTTTATTACTAAGCTGTCTTCCTCCTTGTCTCTGTCTATAAGTAAAGGTCTTTGAGCACGTTTGTAACAGCTTAGCCCTTTGTTATGGGCAACCCATGTAAATGGTCCTTGTACAGTACAAATTTCGGATGTAGATCCACAACACATAGACTGTATATGCACTGCATACAAACTGTTGCTGCATTTCATTATGATTACAGTACTAACCAACCTACACTGCTTTAAATTGACCCCAAATGAAAAAGCACCTGTGTGTTATGTCTTGTTAATTTCTGTGCTTTTTAGATATTATTGGCTGTCAAACAAATGTATTATCATTATTAGATGTAGTGGTGCATTTTTGTGCATTTATAGTATTTGTTGTGATTGTTTTATTCATGTGCATTTAAAAACATTTTCCAACTGTCGCTTTTGCCCTTCCGCTAACCTCTGTCTCGTATGCATTTCACAGGAGAAGACCAGCGCTCTCAGCCTGAGCAACGTGGCTGGGGTGTTCTACATTCTGGTCGGAGGACTCGGCTTGGCCATGCTGGTGGCCTTGATTGAGTTCTGTTACAAGTCCCGAGCCGAGGCCAAGCGAATGAAGGTGGCAAAGAATGCACAGAATATTAACCCACCTTCCTCGCAGAATTCCCAGAATTTTGCAACTTATAAGGAAGGTTACAACGTATATGGGATCGAAAGTGTAAAAATTTAGGGGGTAGGGAACGAGGTTTTCATAAATTCCCCCAAATGCACGCTTTTTTGGCTCCATCCGTTCCATCCTTCAGTGTTAGTGAATGAAGAGGTTGGCCACAGGATCGTATGTACTAGTGACTTATGATTTAATGAGAGAGAGAGAAAGCGATTACCCTTTTTAAAGACTAAAACTGTGTTCGTGCATTTAAGTTTCCTTACTATTTTGAACCATTTTCATGTATGACTGTTGATGGCCATGCTTGTTAATACCTCTGTCCTAGTAACGCATTTCAACAATAATGCTTGCAATGACCATGCATAAGCATTTACATGATCATTTTAATCGTGCATTGTGTTACCCATCGAGATCATATTTGGTTCTCATCTACATTGTCAAGTTTTCAATATTTTATAATCTTTTAAGCTTACATATGTTGAGATACGCTAACCTAACATGTTGCCTCCTTTGTTTGTTTATGGATCCTTGTGGGTGTGAATGTGTTAATGTTTGTGCTGGATTGTGTGTGCGCGTACATGTGACATTTGTGTATTTAGATGACCTTTGGGGACGCCATGAGGAACAAAGCAAGACTTTCCATCACTGGGAGTAACGGGGAGAATGGTCGGGTGATGACTCCAGAGTTTCCTAAATCTGTCCACGCTGTCCCGTACGCGAGACCTGACATGGGACTAAACGTCAGCCTGACAGATCTGTCCTGATCAATGAGAAACTTCTGAGTGCCTTACAATGGTTTCAATAGAGCGTTTTGTTTCTTTTCCGTCCTGCCCTCCCTCCTTCTGTTCTGCGGCTTTTTCTGTCTGTCTGGTGAAAAAGGAAAAAGATGGAGGCTTCATTTTGTGGCTCACAAAGACTTGTATTGTTGCTCTCTGTCTCTATTTCTCACCGTATAAAACCCCTCTTTCTCTCTGGGTGGAATTACATCTCGGAATATAAAAGGGAGGCTCTTTTTTTCTAAACTGATGACACCACGCTTTCCTATCTTACTGTCTGGACTGGACTGAAACAGAGACGAGGGCTTGATTGACGGCAACGGCTGCTTCTGGGAGTCCGAGTTTCAGTCATCTCAACTGTGTGTGCGTGTGCGTGCGTCTGCGTGTGTGTGTGTGTGTGTGTGTGTGTGTGTGTGTGTGTGTGTGTGTGTGTGTGTGTGTGTGTGTGTGTGTGTGTGTGTGTGTGTGTGTGTGTGTGTGTGTGTGTGTGTGTGTGTGTGTGTGTGTGAAGAGCTCGGTGTGTGTCAGAGGAAGATTTCATCAAAATCACAGTGTTTCTGTAGCCCCCACCGCCGAACAGGATTTTCAAGCACACTTGATATCATCTGCATTAAGATGTGAAAATGTCCTTTTTTTTCTAAGAAAATCTAAAAAAAAGTTTATTGAAAAAAAGTATTTTTATGTATTTTCACAAAATAGCTTTTAAATAAACTTGCTTACATACTGGTTGGATATAACATCTTAATGTGAGAGTATTCAAAAGGAATACTAAACAGCTTATAGTTCCATATTTTTAAAGCCAAACACATTGCATATGGGGCTGAGATGTTCATGTAATTAATTCTTACTCTAAACTTTTCCTGTATATTTTATTCTTTAACATTTGGTGTTGATATGAAATATATGTCAATGCTTGACATTTGGAATCAATCCTTCTACGTTTTACTTGTTAGAGTTGGTACAGCAATTTTGCTTTATACTTTTGTCTTTTTGTTTTGCTTCCGCGCTTTTGTTGTTTGTATTTTTTCTGCCGAGAACCAGGGTTGTTCTACTTTGAAAAAGGAAATTGAACTGTTTACATGCCATCAATGCAAAACAAAAAAATAGTACAGTATTATCGCATCACATTTTAAAGTGACATCAAAAAGAGGCATCGACAGCTACACAGTGGTTTTAAATGCCAAATAAGTGACAGTGCCAAAATCTAGTGCCGGTAGATATGAATATAGTCCTAATATAATCAATCACTGTCATCTCAGTGAATGTAAATTATACATTCTGTAATTTTTGTAACTAGATGTACAGTTGGTGGCAATGACAGTGCTAATACAATAGCCTTTACGCTTTGTTTCTCCATGTATTTTGCATTGATCTGACAATAAAGTAGCACCAGTTGCATGTTGTTGCAGAAAATATTACATACGTTTATTTCATTACTGCCAAACGTGCATTTTCATTTAAATGTTGAAGTTGTGAGGTTAATTGTTTGAAATTGGAAATATAATGTTAGACATATATACAATATATACATATATACATATATTTTATACAAAAAGTTTGAATATGAAAAATGATAGCCCCTTTTCATCAAAGCTACTCTGCTTCCTTTAAATACTAAATTTGGTTACTTATTAAACTAATGTTTTTTTTAGCTATTTAGTCCCAACATAAGTTATTTAGAAAACTTATGCAGACAAGCACTTTTAATTATAAGACACACTTTGTTTTATTTTTTCTAAAATTGACTTATGACGAGTCCTCAACTGCAACACACAAGGTACACTGTATTAATATTATTACTGTTGTTTTTTAAATGAACAATATAAACATGTAGTTGCTTATCAAATTCCATCGCATTCAAGCTACTCTCACGGACATTTTGTATATGGAACGTGTGCTGACTTGTTTATTTTTTGGGACTCTTTCTAAATAAAAGTGGCTGATCTCTTGTTATCTCAAAGTGTTTGTCATTTATTTGTGCCCTTATCCTGAAGAAAGCATCGCTGAACAAGTTTTTTTTTTTAAATTAAAACTACTTTATTACATGTAATAAAGTAAAGGAGCCCTTTTTAGTGTTTGCATGTAAATGGTCTGCAAATGCTAAAATACCAGAGTTCACGTCAGAGGGAGATTAGTGTTCTGCTCAGGCTGAGCCGGGTGTAGCTGTGCTGGAGTCTGTGATGCCCCTGAACTTGATGACCAGGTCAGGACACAGACTTAGTGATGCAGTCTAGTGACTACTTGTCTGTGAACTGCTTAATACAAGATCCACACGCCTACATCATTGCACAGAGGAAAGTTTGCTTGTGTGTTGAAAGTGTATTAAAATGAAACAGGTCAGAAAAGGTGCAGTTTAACATAACACAGCCTTGAGTCCCCAGCAATACAGCTGCTGAGTAAATTAGATCAAATGAACGGTTCTTGAGATGTGCAAAGTACACGCACACACATGCACATGCACACATACAAACACACACACATACACACACATTAAACACATCAACAGAGACTTTTTAAATCTATTTTCGGTCACATCTTCAAACGTATCATTTCTGCTTTTCAGGTAAAGCAGCATTAGCTGCTAGCGTTGTCACACACAGGAGGAAACATGTTTTTCCAGTGAACTATAAAGGAAGCCATGCGGTCCTATGATTCCAGAGGGACTTCTCTTTGGGAACACGAATAGTTCACTATCACTGTTTTAGTCTCATCTCAGATCCCTAAACCTGTGTTGTTCCCTCCATGCATTACACTGTAGGATGTACATGATGTGTAACACTCATGGGATGGATGGTGGTACCTTGAAGTGACAGGGAACACTTCCTTGCAAAAAAGCTCTTTGCTCGAGGCAAAAATCCCACTCTGCTCCCGTCGTACTCCACCTACACTCCACCCACACACACATACTGGTCCAAACAGTATCATAGAGGAGAGGGGTGGCTCACCATCTGCTGTAAAGGTGCATCAGATGGCTCATGGTTAGTTGACACATCTGTTCTTCGTGAAAAGCCAGTTGGACCACTCTTAGAGTGCATGTCTCACCTCCAGCAGTCCTTGTGTGTCTGCTACTGTTGATATATATCTGCGATCATTTCTATTTTGGTTTGAAAGACAAGAAGAAATATCAGTCTTCGGCATGATGGCAACCACAGAATAAAGATACTAAAGGCCTTCCTAACAAGATTACTCTTCGGGGGAGACTAGTATTCTTTGTCTCACATGCATGCATGCGTGTATGATGAATGGACAGTTTACAGCTTGGGTTATGATACAGTATTTAAGATAATAGCTTGCTATCAGCCCAAGTGCACATTGCCAGCAGTCATCATATTTTACAACATGTGAGATACAGATACATACATACTGTAACACTGCATTTGTGGAGATTAAAGGTGGGGTAGGTACATTTGAGAAACCGGCTCGAGATCGCTAGATTTTGAAAATACACAACCGGAGAAAATCTCCCACTTCCTCACAGAGCCCCTCCTCCAACACACACGAACGCGCACATGACCAATGAGGGCACGAGATAAGTGTGTGCCCCGATGGAAGGCTGACAGGCAGGTAGGCCATCAAAGTGTCAAAGCACTTAAGATATTCATTGCTATTGAGATGTTAAGAGCATTCCATGGAATATAACAACAAGTGTATCTCGAGCCGGTTTCTGAAACTTACCTACTATGGCCACAGATTGATCTTGAAGCTATTTAAAGAGCAACATTTCCTCAGAATGATTAGATTGAATATGAAACTATCTAATAGGATGAAATTAAATGAGAAAAGCAGTTACAATTCCTGGAGTTTTGGAGATAGGAGTGTGTGAGTTACTGTGTTGTTGTATGTTTTGTAATAATGGACCAAGAGTCTCTTTAAATAAAGATGATGATGATGATGATGTCCCTACAGCTTAAAGGTGTTCACAAATTAAGCCATCTTATTTTACGTCTCCTTGATCCTCTTTCCTTTATGACAGAAGGATTTAGTTATTAAATTAGATATCTACAATTTGAAAGTGAGATATTCTGATACAAATATTATTTTGCCTATGAAACAGAATAATGCATGCACTTTTAGGCATTGCTCGTTGAAATCAAATTTCCCTATTTCAGTTTTACATATATTTCCCTGTATATCTGCGGAATAATGTACACGTTTCTGTCATATAACAGCACCCTTTTGCTGTTTGACTTTCACCCACAATAAAAAGATTTTCATAACCTTAATGAGTCCCCCTTTTTGTAGTTTTACCCTTTAATTTAAGACCAATGACTTATTAAAGGTTAGGATTATCCCATGGCTACATGGCAAACCTTTCACTTGAGAGAGTAGCTGCAGCCTGAGGTTGGTTGCCATCTATTGCTTTTGAACTTTTTATACCTGCATGATATAAGAGTATTATTAATACGTGTGTAACTAGGTTGAAAAAATACGAAACATTTAGATTCTGACTTTAGAAAGCAACCCACCTTTACTTATTGAAGTAATTACTTATTGAAGTAACATTCCCCAGAAGCTATTCCGTATTTCCACCAATCAGTCTCACCACCGTTGTGTAATCAAGTGTGCTCATGGGCCATTAGTTCAGCCCATCACGCCACGAAGGGATGGTTAACCAAAATGAATTTTCACCCATGTGAGCAATCAGCCTGAGAGGTGCAATCTCTCTCTCTCTATATCTCTCTCTCTCTCTCTCTCTCTCCAGCATTTCACTTTGCCGGGTGTCATAGGACGTTTGGAGAGGATCCTCCATTGGCTGAAGCTAATGATGACACAAGGGACACTGAAAACGGCCTGAATCTGTCGCCTCACATGGCACACCCTGGGCAATGCTTCATCTTCAGATTAACTAGGGCCTTACCTTTCGTTCATTAAAATGCAGCAATGACAAAGAAATGCTCACACAGAAATGGTTGTGCATATTTGCAATACAAGAGCCTTGGCAACCAAGTGTCACAAACTTACATCAACTTATTGCCGTAGTCATATTTGTATTAGGCACTGAAACACTGCTTTCATCTCACTGTTAAACCTTCAGTCAAACAATGTCATATTTTGTTTCTATCTCGTTCACATTAGAGAATCAAATATGAGTAATAGATTTGGTGACATTTAGTTTCTTATTGATCCATTGTATCTCTACTTTTACTCAATTTGTTCTGTGACATTTGTAGTTTGCCTAGCTTAGTCAGTCTGCCAGCTAAAGTTAATGAAGGTGACGCCAAACTTAAATGTCACCAGACTGCAATCAAGGAGACAATTTATGTCAGAATTGTTTTTGACTTATTTACCCATTTAAGAGACCTATGGAACATACAGTATTATGACATGTTTTGCAAGGTATTTCCAGACATCTGCTAATAAAAGACGAGTAACAATCATGGCATCTAAAACAGCAGCTCGGTTTCCTGTCAGTCCAGACAAAGGGCAGAGGATGGCAATGTCCAGTCCTTCTAGCACCTGAGCTAGGAAGACAGTGATGCACACACAGGATCAGATGCATTTACATCACAGTGATTCAGATGGCCATGGACAGGGACTAGTGTGTGCCTCTTAAACCCCTTCAGCAAAGAGATGTTTACGACAACAGAGCAGGATTACACCGTGTAATGCACAATGTTTCCGTTGGTGAAACACTTTTGATAAAATCGGTCACACATAATTGTTTAACCTAATTAATTGCAGTCTCTTAGGGATGAATAGAATACATTTTATCTCATAAGAAAAAGCCTGGAGATGTGAAACTATTCCTTTTTATCTGAAATTAAGAACTGTTTTCATTGTCATGGCATCAAATAACATGACCTGTTGTCTTTGAATCAGGAACAAGCTTGAGTATTGTTGCTGCTGCATTCTACGGCTGCATTGCTCAAAAACAATTCACAACGGTGAGGTTATATGCTGTGAATGTATTTAGATGAGAACATAACACTGGTTGAGATAAATGATAATTGATTAGCATGTGGATTCAATTAACCCAAAATGGCTCCGGGTAGCCAATAAATGTTGTTGTTGTCGTTGGGAGAAATGTCAACACTCATTAGTGTTGTAACATGAAACATGACGTAGATGTTATCTAGTTAAATATATAGGACAAAAACGATTTGAACTTCATTTATGCCGTACATAATATGTATACTATTTTGACTTAATCAAAAAAATAAAAAAGGGAGAATTTATTAAGAATGAAAGATTTATAAAATGTTGCAAAAGCATAATATGAACTATAAAAGCAAGTAACACTACTGACACCTTTAGACCCCCCAAAAGAAGCACGAGGAGGTAACTTGGGGGGCTCTTCACTTCTTTGAAACCAAGTGTTGCGTGTCTTGTGAAGAAGGGTATAGACTTATCGTGGGGTACACATCTTAAAGGCAACGACATTTCCAATGCAGATGTGACATTTCTGAATAATTTATGCTTGTATTATGCACATCCCCTAATATTGAAATTATTTATTTTATTTAAAAAAAAACAAGGGACAGTGTACATTAATCAGCATATTAAAAATGTAAAAGTACTCAAATTAGCCAAAAGGCTAGTAGAATAGAATGGTCATAAGTGTTTACTCCTCTCATTAGTCCATACCTCTAATTGGGGAGGGGGGGGGGGTGAGATTACTCTCTTACTGGATCTAATCACCACAGAGCGATTAGAAACCCAGAGTGCCTACATCTCAGCACTGCCATGCAGAGCAAGGATGAGCAACATATTTCTGAAGCAGCCAAGGTGGGTGGGTGGTGTTGTGCGCTGTAAAACAGTTATCCTCTGGCTGGGTTGTCATGGCAACTGTGTTTGCTGGGTTTCTCATGTTCCAGTACAGCATGTCATCCCTGTACTGTTGCACGTTGGTGCGCAAATAGGTTTGGGGGGGGATGGGTTTGCTCCTTCATGCATACCTCCATTTTAAGTGAACCATGAAAATAAAACAAATAGCTGTTGTGATGTATCTGTGGAGAAGGTATATAAACATGTGTGTGCGGGATAGATTGACAGCGAGGAGGGGGATTCCAGATGAGAGCTTTTCTCTTGAACGATGTTGAATACATTTCCATGGTAACAGACCATGGCAAGCTGTTGTTCTGTGTTTTTTTTTTATATCGCTTCAAGCACATCGAAAGGTGTGCGAGCAGCTTTGAGGTGGCATTTCTTCGGCAAATGTCACGGATGCGACTCAGCACACGCAGCAGCTGTGTTTAATAGCAGTGACATTCAAAGTAAAGCAATGCTAAGATTTGCACTTTGATCACAATTTATCTTTATTCATGATTTCCCTCAGCGGTGTGACAGGTTAAGTAATATATGTGTTGCAATCAATCAAACATCTGAGTGTGTTTCCAGAGATCCGTCTTCATTTCCGTTTCCGAGTCATTTCTAACGTTCAAGCAAGCAACACGAAAAGAAAAAACTGCCCTCACGAACAAACAATTCTATAATTTCCTCCATATTATCGGCAGAGAATGTTTCCCTGTCCCCTTTCAATGTTTCGCATTGTGCACGCTTACTTGCTTCCAATGCTGGCTGAGCAATAAGCTAATGTACTGTCTCCTCATATTGTGGGATATATGACTGTGTGCAGAGGGAGGCCATCGTTAGAGGCTGCTGTGAGCTCTCAGGAAAATGGATCCTTACAACAGATACAATTCCAAGAGAAATGTACATCATGATTATGCACCGCCGTGGATCTACCATTTCTTCCCATTGTACACAACCCCGGAGACGGCCTTATATGAATCAATAAATTATTTATAATGTAAGCAGCAAGCATGAGCTTCTAATCCAAATCATTGCACGAGTCAAAAGCAGTTCCTAATTCAGTTGAATGCCACCATGAATGAATGCACATTTAATGATATTTGAAAGAAGATTCAAAATAATGATGACTCTGATAAAGAATTGGTAAACAACATGGCAGCTCATCGGACCACAGCATATGCAGCAGCTGTTTGGGGCGTGTCACAGTCAGGTGCCATCTGTGCAAAGAAGCTGTACAAGTCAGATCCTGGCTATTTCTACTTTTATACACACACATGAATTTCTTCTGATTATGCAATTTGAACATTTGTCAAACTTAATCCAAACTGTTAATGTCAAGGTTTCCCCTAACAATGTTTTACAGTATAGGTTAGAAATACATGTACATGCTATCAAGAGATCAAGGGTTTAGAAATGGGATTCGTTTGGTTTTCAAAGGAGTGTGAGCCGATGGCATTGTCAGGGGTGTTGGGGCCAATGGACAACTCATCTGTGAAGACGGATCCTTCATGTCCCCCGAAGACCTCCAGATTAAATCTGTCATCACACTGTCCTGCCCTGATTGCTGTCGCCTATGTAGATTGCAAAGCTATTCACATGAGAAAACTGCCTTTCAGCTATGCATGAGCAGAGGCTCAGTGCTGCTGATCAGCAACTGTAAGTGTGTGTGTGTGTGTGTGTGTGTGTGTGTGTGTGTGTGTGTGTGTGTGTGTGTGTGTGTGTGTGTGTGTGTGTGTGTGTGTGTGTGTGTGTGGTGTGTGTGTGTGTGTGTGTGTGTGTGTGTGTGTGTGTGTGTGTGTGTGTGTGTGTGTGTGTGTGTGTGTGTGTGTGTGTGTGAGAGTAAGAAGTATTGGTAGGGATTGGGTTTATCTGTTAACTTGTATCTTTGTGAAAACCATTTAGACTTTTAGACCTTAAGATCTAGGATGTGTTTGGAGAGCAACTGTGAGGATCTGCAGTACTTCCTCCTTCTTTCCGCCTTCTGTGTTTATCTGTGTGTGTGTCTTCCTGGCTGACCTACATTCTGATTCCCGCCAACTCACCTCCGCTGCTGCTGCTCATCTCACTGATTGCCACTACTCACCTGCACCTGCTTGAAACCCTGGTTCCCATCCTCAGACTTTGCCAGTTCTTCGTTTATCCTTCAGTGGTAAACTATCGTCCAGGTAACTAGTGTTTTTCCTCGTGATATTTTGATGCTCCTTGTGAAAGGAAATTCTTTCCTAATCCGGCTTGTTTTTTCCGGTTCCAGATCCACATACTCCAGCCGCTCGGCCACGTCCAGCCCTCCCTCCTGGTCAGCCCAGCTCCAGAGTTATGACTCTGTGGCACAGGGTCATAGGATTCAGGATTCTGAAACTAAGCCGGGGACTTTGAGATGGAGAGGCCTTTTTAATGCGTTTCCCCGAAGGGCAGTAATTTATACACTAATACCTTTTTAGTTTAGTTTATTTATTTATAGTGTCGTGGACAGTCCCCATCGATGAACTGTCACAGAAACAGTAAATTGAGCAGCTTTAGCCGACATGGCTAATTTCCAGCTGTTGTCCCCGGCCAGATGGTAAGAGACACCCTTACAATTACAATATATCAACAGCATTAGTTATAAGAAAATATATAAAATAAAATAAAAAGGAGGAAAGACAAGTAGATACCGGTGTGAGGATAAAAGAGAACAATAAACAACACACGTTACTATATACAGTACATGTCACATATAGCACATCACAATCACATCACAGAAACCAGGGGCAACATCCATGATCACAACATGTAACACAACATGTAACACTCACGCCATACTCAACACAGACTAGTGTGTGCAGGTGTAGTTCTCAGTGAACCATGTTTTTAAGGTGGTATGTGTGTATGTCTTTGATTTGAGTGGGTAGAGAGTTCCAGTTTTGTATCGCTGTGACCGAGAATGATGACTGACCAAAAGTACTCTTCCTGAATGGGACTGATCGCCACGTGTGGAGCTTCTAGTGGTCCGTCTGGTGTTGTTACGTTGAGTAACCAATGAGCTAAGAGGTGGAGGGGCTGTATTTTGTAAACCAGAACGATGTTCCTATACTTTATTAAATCTTCCCGACTCAGGATGTTATGCGTGTTGAGGATGGCACAGTGATGGCAGCGGTTAGGTTTCTGGTCCAGTACTTTGAGGGTTTGTTTGTACAGGGGTGCTAGTGGCTTCAGTGTGGAGCTGTTAGTTTGCCCCCAGCTTGTGAGACAGTATGTAAGATGTGACATGGTCATGGCACTCATGTATAATTTGGCAGAATTCAATGTCATTGTGTTTCTTATGTATTTAAAACTTACTAGGCTAAACTTGACTCTTTGGGTCACTTTTTTGACTTGTGTTTTGAATGTTAAATTAGAGTCAATAATGATTCCAAGGCACTTAACCTGAGGCACAATGTTAATATGTTCACCTGAGATGCTTATATTTGACACAATGTTGCATTTTCTTTTGTGAAAAACATTCCAACTGTTTTGTGGACATTAAGCTGAAGACAGGAGCGGTGTAGCCAGCGAGTGATCAGCACTAAAGCACTAAAGCTGAGGTCAGTTTATCAGCACACAGCCTTTTGCTTTGTGTTGGCATGCACATATATCATAGTGTCATCGGCATATAGCTGTGTTTCCACATCAGGACAGACAGATGGCAGGTCATTCATATATAGGGAAAAAAGAGTTTGTAGTATTAAGAGAATCTGATAATGCCGAAGACCTTTAAGACACGTTACGCTGCATGCTGACACCTGAAAGCAAGCCTACAGAAGATGAGCCGGGACACATTCTAACAGTATACCGAGGAGATCAGATTTAAACAAAAAATGTATATGATTGTAAATTGGAAGTGGGGTATACTGCTTAAATATTAAAACTTTTAAGATTAGAGGGCAGTGTTCTGCTCTGTGCCGTCAAATGCCATACATTAACTACAGGCATCAGAAATGAAAAGTATAAGGTAAGAATGAACATAACTTCAATAAAAAAACACGACAAATATCCATGCACTTTTTGTGGAGCAGTTTATATAGTGGTGCAGTGACGCGTCCTAAACCCCTTTTATAATTTTCAAATCATAAATCTATCGATTCGATTTATGATTCGAAAATTATAAAAGTAGGGTAGACATGTGGATATTATTCGTGTATACGTGTATTTATCTCCGTTTTCCACAGATCTTATTTCGAGCTATTTTCAAAATCCTATGGAGAAATCCCATTGCTTTTTTCTCGAGGGAACCCATGCATGCGCAGCTTACGTCCGGGTTGTAGGACGCGTCACTGGCTGCACCACTCTATACTCTAACAGAGGAAGGTTACATAAAAGGTGTGTACAGTACAAGACATCTTAATAGGTAGCACTAGCTTCTACCACTTTTCTTTACATTCTGGCTCTCTGCCCCCCAAAAACCATCACTTTGAAGTCATCTTGCATTGGTCAACAGATACAATTTGAATGTCAAAGATCACCAATTTAACCAAAGTACAATTCATACACTCAAGTTCAGCCGTTTCCTGTATTTTTCACTTCATTTTTTCCCATTTCTGTAAGCCCAGGTGGTCCACCGCGTTTCGTGGACCCAGGAGAGCTGCTGACATATGGGCCGGTTGGGCTATAAGAGCCAAGATAGAACAGAAGGCCAACACTTGGCAGGGGAGGTGCGGGTGGATTGACACTGTTTCCATGGATGGATGACCAGTTATACAGTACAGTCTCCTCACCAGAATACCATCTCTGTGTTCACCCCCATAAACACTTCCTCTGGAGGAGGCATATTGATTTTCCTTCAGGGGGATCTAAATCATTCCAGGGGTAAGCCCACATGCAACACTAAATTATTTGCAGCGAATACCACCATTTAGATCATCTCTGATGAGGTGGTGTGATATAATTCCTTTTTTCTTTTTTTGCTCTGTTAAGCCACTGGGAAGACTTCTTTACGGCACATGTATTGTACTTGTTCAGTGAATGAGCCCATAGGATTCAAGAAGAACATTTTAAAGACACCCTGGGACTTAGGTATAACATTTAACAAAGCATTCTTGCAAAACATTTTTTTATTTAGTATTGATTTACCGGTACATTATTTTCCAATGGAAATATGTGTTGATCTGAATATTATGACGCTTTAAACCCTATTTTCACTGCTTTAACTATATATAAACTGAAGCAGAAATTAAAACAAAAATGGTGCCACAGATAAGAAACAAATACAAATTAAATCAATATAAAAAAAAGAAAAGAAAAAAGATTGAAACAGATCCACCCATTACATCACAGATCCACTCTAAGCTTTGACACCGACCACAATCCCTTAAGACCACCAGCTGGCTACAAGATAGGAAACAGGGAAAACAGCACATTAAAAGACTGGGGATGGGTTTTTAAAGACCTGAAGAATAGAAACTCGTAAATTGCTTGTCATAGGATGAGGAACAGCCTCTCTGGGGCCGCCCCTCCAGCAACATCATGGCACTAACCACCTGAAGGCTCCCAGCTGGATTAACGTTCCTACTGTACCAGAACTCAGCAGGACATCTGTGTAACATGGTATTCAAGATTCAAAGGTATTCGTGATGGATGAAAAACTTAGATTGGAGGTTCCCAACAATGCAGTTTACAAGACATAACAACAAAATAATAAATAGCACTGGTGCTAGCATTCAGTGTGGGGTAAAATGTGGGCTTGATGAGAAAGAAAATGGAAAACATGATGTGAACGCACAACAGTTAAATTCAACATTGTTTACTAAGAACACAAAGATATTTCTGAAAATGTGTTTTGATTTGAATTACAGGACTAAAAGGCGTTATTTACACTTAAAACATGTCAAAACACTGTGAATCAGACACCTCAGGGGATTTGTTGGGTAGTGTAATTGCTGGAAAATATGTTTAATTACATCTTGACCTTGGACTGCAAACATAATGTAGATGTAAGGCATTAAGCAACTTGGTAATTTGTATAAGTTCAGTTTTCAGTTCCTACATTATTTGGTCAGAGCAAGTTACAATGAATTCACCTGCTTGTTGTTGGGCAGTGGGAACCCTTCCTTCTCACCTGTCAGCATGGATTTGTGAAGGTTGTGTTGCAGGGCGATACTCATGTGATCCCCAAAACCACAGGAAGTGAAAAGGACATGCTCTCTGGGTTGGGTGGAAAATGCCATCGGGACAGGATGTGGTCTGTCCAGTTCAACAGACTGAGTCCAATCCGCGAGGGACAAGTCATACCACCATGGTGTTTGGCTTGGCTTCACCCACTCCTTTCCCAGTTTATTTGGCCATGAGAGTTACTGCTGAAGACAAAGTCTGGCCCATTCCCTCCTATTAACAGTACATGACATGACAACCGGCAATCACGTAGATTGACAGTTTCCGTTTCTTTCAATGGAGGACAAACTTTTCCAACCTTAACATTTACTTTGATGCGAGGTGTTATCTTGTTGAAGCTATTTTTCCCCGCACATATTGGACAAGGTGCCACCCGACAGCTGAGGATGCTGCGAGGTCTGTCAGCAGCACCAGTTGTTGGCACCATCACTGATGGGAAGCCAGGGGGAATATCCTGCTAAGGTGTTATATTGTTTTATTGCCTCTGTCAGCAGGGAGTGGCTGTGACCTACTAGCTTATGCCATGTTTGTGACCACCAACAGTTGAACTACAGAAAAGTATAGCACAGTTAGCATTTCTTTGTCCCTAAAGGACAAGACACGTGGTAGAGGTAGATATAATGTCTCACTTTCCTGATTGAAATCACTTTGTTCTGTTAGGTTTAAAGATTTGCAGCCTCATGTTTAGTCACAATGAGTAGATTTATAGAGCATAATAAGTATAGTAATTGGCATTGTTGGCAGAGCCTGGGACATTTCATTGCCAAAATTAAGCTGTAGCTATTGTGCATTTGACCTTTGCATCCATTGAATCTTTTAGTTTTTTAAACGCAAGTAATTGTTGGCATCAGACGTATAGTGCTTACACATCTGATTTGTTTTGGTTCTAATAAAATAAACTCTGGTGGTTTTGCTCCATCGAAGGCCGTCCAGTTAACTGTGGTGGCACCTAAACGACCACTAACGAAAAGAGTTTCAGGGGTGCTTAATTTGTGGTGTATTATGCATAATAATTTGAGGCTGTAAAGCGCTCTTATTGGTATGAGATCTACTGATCTGATGCGAGCTCTATAGGTAATCTAAATAATTCTGCAAGATCATTTGGTAACCATAGAAACACATACGCGCATCAGCAAGTAGGTGCAGGGATTTGGTCACATAAGACAGTGAAAAGGGGTATTAACAAAAGCGTGGTGCATGAGTGCTTTGGTCTTGCGCTGTGTGCTTTGCTAATTGGCCATTGGCCATATTACAACTGTACAAGATACCTCTTTTATTCTATTTCTAAATGTGTGTTGTTTTTCATGACATAGGAGGTATAGTAATGTCAGCTAAAAAGGCGTATTCAAAATCAGTATTTCTTTTTACATTTTCACTTCTTTTTACTTTTAAAAAATAAAGGCAAAACACATGTTGGTTCAATGTCTGATGCATAATTCAACCGTCTCAATAAGGGTTGTTTCTGTGAAAAATAAAAAAGTGCTCGTGTGAAAATAACTGAATTATTGATTGTTTACTTATTATAGTAAGATGTATAACCAGGTTATATTCACTGAGCTTGATGTAAAATACTGTTAAATGTTTCCACATAATTTCCCCTGCTCATTTGTCACATCGATCCTACTTGAGTCAACACAGATAGCCTTTAAATACCGATGAGCTGCATCTCTAAGGGTTCAGCTTTGAAACATATTGGTGATAGACGTACAAACGCCCACATTGCATATTAAAGGCAGTCCAGCAGGAAAATGGTCTCACCTTGTGTGAAACCTAGAACTCTGTAGATTTCCGTTTGCCAGTGATGTCCCCCTCAAACACCACCCTCTCTAAATCTACAAACACACACATGCACACAGTTCCCCGGAGGGTGATGGAACTCAGCCGCTACTCTCCTCTGTCAGCCTGTAATAAGGCTTTCCATGCCTGCAGCCTTCATCTATTTGGCTCCTGATCTATCAAGCCCATGCCGAGGTGTCACAACCATAGACTGTGTCGCAACCTATTAACCAGGAGAGCCAGAGGCCGCGCCCATCAATATTATGCTTACGCTCATTGCTCCAGATAAACGTCATCAACATTTCTCATAGACAATGCGGAAGACACACATGCACAGGAAAACACATGTTTTAGAACAAAAAGACAGATGGATAACCAAGCCTGTCCTTGAAAGCCACACAAGAGTAAATGTCCTTTGCTGGAGTGTCACTGATTAGTAAGACAAAGTGAGACATAGGCAAAACCATGCTGTGCTATACGAAAACATACTATATATGGGTGCTTCAGAGAGAAAGATAAAAAGCAATATCTTGTGTTTTTGTAGGAACAAAACACAGTTGTTATGAGACAATGATAAACAGAGATACAGAGCGACATCAGACTTTAAATAAGGATTGAACAACCTATGATTTGAAGCAGCCTCTGTCTGTGCAGACACACAGAGATACACTGTGGAGGTGGACAGATTGTGACGACAGGTGCTCCTCAGCAGTTATCTGTTTCTAAATGGAAACCCATGCCAACCACCACCCACAGCTTTATTCCCTGCTTTAGCCCAGCACATCTATTTATCTCAGCATTACACTTCTCTGTCCTCGCTGTCTCCATCCATATCTCTATAACTCTGCACCCAAACCAACATGCAGACTAGGGCTGCACGATATACTGTATCGTGAGGATAATCGCGTTATGTGCATGCGCGATATTGACATGGCAGGACGTGACAAAAAAAGTATTTTCTTCAATTCCTGTATTTTTTCCTATCGCAGGGGAAGAAAATATCGCAATGTCAGTTTTTTTCCAATATCGTGCAGCCCTAATGCAGACATAAACTCATCTCTTTCGACTCCACTTCGAGCGATAGAACTATTAACAAAGCACTTATATACTAATAAAGGACTGGCTTACCTAAAGCCAGTTGAGTAGCACTTGACATTTTTTTGCTCTATGAAGCCTGATGTACTTATATGATTCTGTTTTCTTCAAGTTTGTATTTTGTTGGTCGAACGCACTTATTGTAAGTCGCTTTGGATAAAAGCGTCAGCTAAATGTAATGTAATGTAATGTTACATGAAAAACCCCAATAAGCGTGATTGTACCTCTTTAGGACAGCTACTGTGTGACTTGGCATGTATCCAATGTGTAGTATTGCGGCATTAAGAAAGCTGCCATTACCAAAGGGACTTCTATAAAATGGCTGACACTACAATTACTCTTAAGGTATGAATTTTTAAACCATGAAGGCTTAACACTTTTCCACAGTCCTCAAAAGTTATATTAATGCACATGAGGTCATATATATCTTACTTCTTCCTTCTCTCTGTCTATACCCGTGTACACTCATGTTCCGATTAACCCAGCTTCCCCAAATGTCTTTCTTTTTGGTGTCTATATACGCTGGGATCCGGAGTCATGGATGATCCTGCGGTCCTGTGTCCTGGATCGCGAGCGCTGGATCTTGAGTCGTGGCTGTGGTCCTGGATCATCGGTCCTGGATGGATATCCTCGTGGATTCATCTTCCTATTATACACACATGCATTTCCAAACATTTGGACTACCTATGTTGCAAATGTATTATCTCTTCGATTTACACACGGCATCTATTGCACGTCTGTCCGTCCTGGGAGAGGGATCCCTCCTCTGTTGCTCTCCCTGAGGTTTCTCCCATTTTTCCCTTTAAACTGGGTTTTCTTTGGAAGTTTTTCCTTGTACGATGTGAGGGTCTAAGGACAGAGGGTGTCGTATTGTCATACTGATATTCTGTACACACTGTGAAGACCACTGAGACAAATGTAACATTTGTGATATTGGGCTATATAAATAAACATTGATTGATTGATATGGGCACAGCGAGACCAAGCAAGCATGGCCTTGAAAAGACACCGAAATGCACATCCATGGTAGAAACCTGCCGCTCACTGAATCAAACTGTTACAAGGTGTGTATTTTGTAAATTGTGTAACTTGCTGCTGTTAAATACCAACCACCTATGTATAATATGTGCTAGATGTGCAATATATATAGATGCCGTTAATAACTGTAATTATACCTGGCTGCTATATTCTCAGAACTGTTACAGGGTGTGTATTTTTTTAATTATGTAACTTTTTATTTTTTATTATATCATAACTTAGTCATTTTTTGTAATGCATGTCACATATTTAACATATGTAACATGAAGCTGTCTGTGGCTCTTTTTCCTGCTGTAACTATGCAAATGTCCCCTCCGTGGGACTAATGAAGGCATTCTGATTCTGAACTACAGCCAACAAAACCAATGTTTAGCCAGTTGCAGTAACCATAACCTGTAGTCTATAACAACTAACACATTCATCTCAAGCAGTCTATTGTCTGATGTGTGGCAGCAAAACACTCTGGCCTGTGGGAAAGTTAAGACATTTGCATCATTACATCATTGCATCATTGAATTACTGTGTTATTTTGCATATATGTCGTAGATCACTGCAAGACATTGCAATCACTTCTGTCATTATACAGTTGAATGAACAAAGATTGCCCACGGCTTTTTGGAAAAAAGACGCCCTCACATCGAACTGCGAGTGAAACCCTCAGTGTGGTTCAGAGGAAAAAGAGCGACAGAGATACACATCAGTGATTTCAAGTCCAGGACATGCCCTCCTCACACTTAAGATGGGAATCACTTTAATGCATTATTTAACCGGTGCAATTTAAAAAGGGCGAGAAAGGTTTTTCCTTCTACTTTTGGCTATGTAGCAGAGAGAATATCACAAGGTATCAACAGAAACTGTGTTGGGGAAATTATTTCTCTTCTCTTGAATTAATTAGTAAAAATTAAAAGTAAAAATCTTCAGAAACATTTAATTACACACAAATTAATTATGCTTTCATAATGAAATAATTACAATTCTTATTTATAAATTCCAACTCACATCCTCCCTAGGATAATTATCTCTGTCACTGACATCAAAGAATACATTTTTGCAAATGGCAGAGAACATTTTAACATCTTTGAGGACAAAATACTTCCATCTTTTCACACGTTCTGCAGTATGCCATGCTTCGGCATAGTGATGTAAGAATCCAGATTCATGCTCATAACAACCTTTGTCACCCCCACAGCACAGAGGGAGTAGCTGTGTTGGCAGATGTGCTTAATGCTGCAATGTTTCCGTTGTCCATTAATGGTCCAGTTTAGGGGATGATGGGCAGGTCTGGTTAATTGTATTAATATTGTAAACTGTGGGCACCACTAAAAATACCCATTGTACTTGCTTTGTTAATAATTTAGCCAAAGAGAACAGAACCATTCCCCCCGCAGCAAATGTGCTTTGCACAATGTTGGCAATAAAAGACTAAGTCCCTTGCAATATGTGTACTTAAAGGTGGGGTAGGTAATTCATTTCAGAAACACTTTTTGTTATATTCCATGGAATGCTCTTAACATCCCGATAGCAATGAATATATTAAATGCTTCGACAATAAATACATACAAAATTTCATCAGTGGAAGCCGTAGCGCTGTAAAAAGCACGACCATCATCTGAGTCGGCCCGGTTAAAGTAACTTGATGGCCTACCTGCCTGTCAGCCTTCCATCTGTGCACAAACTTATCTCGTGCCCTCATTAGTCATGTGCGCGTTCGTGTGTGTTGGAGGAGGGGCTCTGTAAGGAAGTGGCAGATTTGTTCCGGTTGTGTATTTTCAAATTCTCGCGCACTCCAGCTGGTTTCTCCAATATGACCTACCCCACCTTTAAGTGTCTCGAAATGCTGACTTGATTATGCTCAAATAGTAAGCTGTTAAACAAACATGTGGTCAAGCTGCACACATAATTTTGATTTGAGTAATGTTAATACTGCCTCGGAACTCATAAAGGCTTGAGCTAAAATACCCCGATCAATAATTCAAAGAAAATGTCATGTAAGAAAAACAGCTGAGATAGAGCGTTCCTGTTTGTTTTGTGCAATTTGCAATATATTATAGCTTTATTCATTCATTCAACATCATAGTTCATCATAGAGCACATCTCATTTGCAATTTCCATTAGGCAGTGTAAGGTCCTTTAGGGCATGTGTACTTGTTTTTTTATTTTGTATCCCTTGTTTTAATTGGTTATTTACCTCTACTCTTTTTTCCGGGTCACCACTTCCTGCCAATTAATGTTCCCCATCATTGTACAATTACTCCATTTTCCTTGGTAATTCCTCCTGTGCCCAATCACTCTCCCCTGCTCTTGTGTATTTAGTCAGTGTCCCACAGTGTGTGTGTGTGTGTGTGTGTGTGTGTGTGTGTGTGTGTGTGTGTGTGTGTGTGTGTGTGTGTGTGTGTGTGTGTGTGTGTGTGTGTGTGTGTGTGTGTGTGTGTGTGTGTGTGTGTGTGTGTGTGTGTGTGTGTGTGTGTGTGTGTGTGTGTGTGTGTGTGTGTGTGTGTGTGTGTGTGTGTGTGTGAAGAGCTCGGTGTGTGTCAGAGGAAGATTTCATCAAAATCACAGTGTTTCTGTAGCCCCCACCGCCGAACAGGATTTTCAAGCACACTTGATATCATCTGCATTAAGATGTGAAAATGTCCTTTTTTTTCTAAGAAAATCTAAAAAAAAGTTTATTGAAAAAAAGTATTTTTATGTATTTTCACAAAATAGCTTTTAAATAAACTTGCTTACATACTGGTTGGATATAACATCTTAATGTGTGAGTATTCAAAAGGAATACTAAACAGCTTATAGTTCCATATTTGTGTGTGTGTGTGTGTGTGTGTGTGTGTGTGTGTGTGTGTGTGTGTGTGTGTGTGTGTGTGTGTGTGTGTGTGTGTGTGTGTGTGTGTGTGTGTGTGTGTGTGTGTGTGTGTGTGTGTGTGTGTGTGTGTGGTGTTTTTTTTATCATAATTTAATATAATAACGAGTGTATCCATCACACACGGATATGAATTGTGTCACTAAGAAATGCAATAACACAAATGTGTATGTATAAATACAGTATAATATGTACATATTTAAGATTTACTACATTACAAGGGAAATACAATAAAAGATTAATAACTCATTGTAATCTATATTTTCCATTTAGATCGACACTAAATGAACACATGAAAATGTTTTAATGGACAGAAATGGAATCCAATAAGAAAGTTATTGCTACTAAGCTTTTCCATTTGCTTTCAGAGCACATGCCAATATGAGCAACACACATTTTTGTATATACCATTTTGTTTCCTTGTACGACATCAATCTCGGCAAGTAGCAGCCTCTATCGGGGCAATTTGAATAATTGCATTCCTATTGCATCGTCTGATGATTATTCCAGAGTGGAACTTCCCAACCGTCCTTGATATGTCTGTGCATGTGCTCTCAAATAAATGCCTCTTGACTGATGCCCCATATTACTGTTTTAATAAGAAAAGTTATATCGTCAGTGACCTTGGTATCGTTTTTGACCTTGGTATCATAATTAGTGAGAGTCAATTTTAGATAATTGACCGTTTTCACAGTGTTTTGTTCCAGAATAAAGAATTAATTACAATATTACCTGTTCTTAGTATCACTGGGCGTGCTGTGTAGGCTCCTGTATCATGCTGCAATCATATGAATACCTATTAAGATGATCTCAGTGGCAGAGTTGAATATTTAATTGTATTCCCAAGCCGTGCTTCAATGGTCTCCTTTGTCAATCTGTCAATTGCATATTTTTTCATTTCCCTTGGGAAGGCATCAGAGCCGCTTCGGTGGGGGCAGCTAGTCTCGACACCTCTAATTTAGTAATACGTTTCTTGTTAATGGCCCTTATGAAACTCTTACCTCCATCCTTAAGAGCGGAAATATAATGAAAATGTGTTAGGAGACAGTGACTCCAGGTGCCAATCAAAGCCACGCTTAAATGAGGCATGAGTCCCGTGTGATGCTAACACAGAAAAGTGTAGATGAAGAAAATTGTGCTTACTCAATTACATTTTAACGAATACAATGGGAGTGCTTTGTCAAGCTCAGCAATCAACGATGCACTTTTAGAGAAAGAGAGAAGCAACCTTCTCCTTCTGCACAACTCATACATGTATATGGATGTGGGCATGTCTTTGTATTTTCTCCTTCATACCTTTAATATAGGAGCGACAGTATGTCCCCGCTGGACTCAAAGCCTGGATGATGACATGGATCCATCTTAAACCCTTGAGGCCACCAAGAGACTCCTGAGCTTTGTTGCTGATGTAATGTGATGTAATCTGCAAGAGACTATGCGGTATATGTGCAGCTTCCAACTCAATGCAGTCGTAACATGTGACAAAAGAATGACCAAAAGCTTCATCGAAAATATGTATGTTTCTCTACTTTATATATGTATGTGGCATCCAGTTGTTATTCTTTGCATGAACAAAGCCATATATCACAAGATCTGTATTATTTATTTAACCTGAGGGAAATTGGGTTTTTCACAATTGCTCCATTTTAAAATGAAAAATGAGTCCTAGTGCCAGTCTATTGTCTCAGAGTGCCTGATGCTATAAGGGACAAGTTAAACACATAATGTTAACTATAGTGCTATTATTGGAAAATGTAAATAGATATCGATTATTATAAAGGGACAGTTGGCACTTTCCTTTTACATTTTTCAAATATTTACGATGAATCAAAGCCCCAGCTGACTTGTCCTTCCCCTTCAGAGTTATATGCCAGTATAGTCCCAGTTCCCTCCCTCCCTCTGGACGGACAGAGAGGTGAAGTCATTAAAAAAGCATGAGCAACGAAACACCCACAGGGGCCACAATATGGAACTGAATCACTCTGATTTCCAGCCGGCGGATTAAAAATAAATGGTGTCTAAAATATTCAGAGGGACGTTATTAGTGCAGCTTTGCTGTTTCCTTCCTCCGTCGAAGCAGCTCCACGGTAGAGCTGCTTCGCCTGCCCGGGGTTGCAGGTTCATTCAGGCATCCATAAACTCTCCAGAGAGAAGCTCGGGCCAAACAGGATAATACAAAAAAGTAACAAGCAGAGAGAAAGAAGAAGACAGAGGGGACTGAGTGGCGCAAAGAGAAATAGTTGAGAGAATTGAAAGTGACTTTGAGGACATAACATGTGGCTAAAAGCAGATTTACAGATTACTCACATTTACTTATATTGATAATTCACGAGTGAGATGTGAGATGGTAAAGAGGCAGACAAAGACAAAAAGGCAACACAGAAAGCAACAGTCTTAGGGGAACGAGAAGGAAACATATGTCTGTGTTGTTAGCAATTATTGTGCTGTTAGCTCTGATATGCTTCAAAACATGAAAGTATGTTTAGAGACGCTTCCAGCTGTCTGGGATTCCTTCGCCTACTGTACTCTACATGTCACGGTGCATGAAGTTATTCGGCTAATTGGACAAAAGTAAGTACGAGGGGTTCATCTCTAGCATGCCATCTGCATTGTTACAACAGCACTTTGTTGTGGGTCAGCATGGCATTGTCCATTCTGAGAAATAGTGTTTTATCTACGTCTACGCATTCCTGATAGAGATTGTCCAAGGGCACTACAAGTTATATAATACCTTTGACAATGTGTGGGGTAAAAAAAACAAAACCTAATATAGTAACATTATAGTTGCTACAGGCTTGATTGAAGTGTTCCTGAATGACCAGAGTACTTTATTAAGAAGAGTGTTAAAGAGGCCCTATTATGCTTTTTGGAGTTTTCCATTTTCTTATTGTTTTTTATGGTCTGAAAACCCCAAAGGTTGTTCTCCCACAATCCTATAAGGAAACTGCATCAAGGGAACAACTGTATTAAACAAACCTGGATTAGTTTATCCAGTTTCTTTCTTGGTCTTTATGCAGTAAGCATTTAAGCATTGTGAAATGTCTGATAAGTACATCTGAAGATTACTACATTATAAACAGCTGCAGGTAGTAAACATATGACACACAGCTATACACACACACACACACACACACACACACACACACACACACACACACACACACACACACACACACACACACACACACACACACACACACACACACACACACACACACACTAAATGCAAAGCTATGATGCTAAGATGTATATTTTATCATCTACTGTATCTCTCCACTCAGCATTAATGCATTGCTTCAGTAAAGCTGTGCACCTGCTCCTGTCGCAGTGAAGTTGAACGTCTGCGCTTCCTGCGACAGACCCCTTCTTCACCATCCCACCCACTCCTACGCTTCACAATAAATCACTCTGCACCCACTCTCCATCTGCATGCACCGCCACCAGCGGCCCCATTCAGTCACTTAACTCTTCGGCCACGAAGGAGCCTCATTGTGTAGCGTATGTTTCGGCATTAAGTGTCCACTCGAACAATACTTCTGTATAAGTGTGTGTGTGTGCAGTGTCTCTATTGTTGTGGACCACCCACCCAACCCTGCATTATTTTGAAAGTGTTCTATCAGAATAAGACATCCTTTAATCGTCCCACAGCAGGTACATTTATATTGTTACAGCAATTACATATTCATATACACAACATATACTGTGGGTGAGGTAGCATCCTGTCATTACAATAATAAACTCTAGTGTTTATTGCACATGAGCAGTGGTCTTCCACCACAGTTGTTTATAGATATATTATATGAGTGTATTGTTTTCTTTTTTATTCAACTAAAGTCCGTGACATGTTATTATGTCCTGGTAAATGTACATGTTGTGTCAATATTAAAATATGTCCGAGGCAACCGTGAGTGTAAATGTCGACAAGCTTTTAGTTTGTAGTGCTTCCTTTTACAGAGGACATGTATCAACAAACATCTATTTTCCTATTAGGGTCATTGGTCAAGGAGATGTAAGTCCAGAAGGCACTTCCATTTTGAGTTTGGTTGTAAACATGTTATTTATTTTGCTTCTACAAAGTTTATCTAGTCAGGGCAACAATCTGTAGATGCCATTATTACAGTACTTCAACAGGGGCTTATTTTTTGAATACCTCTTGGCTGTAAATATGCAAAAAAAGAATTTCCAAATAACCCTCGAGCACTAGATTTAGTGATAGATAACACAAGTATTAAACTACAGCTGTTGAGTGTTGACATGTTATTCTTGCATTAGTTTTTCAGATCAAGACCATCAAATAAAGTCAGGTCATTTCAGTTTTTTTTAGAAAGCTGTGTATCATTTGTTTGTTAATTTATTCACATCTATGTAAAGATTTTGACTATAATGCAACTAAGTTGGCAGCCAACATCCACAAACAGGAAGTGATCTTGATGTTGTATCCCATTAAAATCATAGCTGCAGAGCTGACAAGCCTCTTTGATGCACCTTTGCTTGGTCATCACCTGACTCACTCACACAGACTAATCCACCCTTCTCTAAAGTTTCCTGTATTGCAAAGGTTGCATTTTCCATTGTCCTTGAACTGTTGTGCTAAGCCTCACCTCTAATGGAACCGGACGGCCAAGCTAAGCCACATCAAACCTAATCAGGCATTCAAAATGGCCTCATCCCCCTGCGTAACGTGTGAACTAACACTGTGTACTGATTAATCTCACTCGGCAACACCATTTGTCCAGTTCACCATCCGCCAGCTCCATCTCAGCTGACTTCCACCCCTTTATAAGAGGAAAACACACAAGTGGCCCCGTGTGCATTAGTTACGTCCATCAGCACCCATGTCTCTGTGTAGGTGTGTGTGTACACGCCATCTGCTCTAACATCAGCAGTGGATATTACAGGGTGAGATGAATGGTCCTGGAGCAGATGTGCCAAAGGAGGGGATGACATTGACTTAAATAGGAGCAGAGGTAAAGTACCCAGGGGACTTCATCTGCATTTCACTGAACACGTAATAACAAGCATCATTTGTAACTTAACATTTTCTCTTATCCCTTAAATATAACAACACATCCAAAATGATGGTTTGACCCCCAGCCTTAGGTTGTAAACAACACATGTGGGATGGCATTAGCACTGGTGAAGTGCACGCTAGAAAACCCTAACCCTAACTGAACCCACATTTTGTGTTGTGCTTTGTAAAAGTAGCTGTGTGCTAGATTGTATCAGGTTCTGGTAAAGGATTAATCCATTGAAGTTGTAAGGCATTATTCCATTCTTTGCTAACCCTCATTGCATAGTTGCACCCATTCAAACCCATTCATACAGAGGCAGAGTTTTCCATACAAGGTCCCACCTGCTTACCACTCACACACACTCACACATCATTGGCCATACCATAGGAGCAATTGAGGTTAAGGACCTTACCCAAGAACACACATGTTGGCAGCACACGCTACGGATCCAACCACAGACCTTAAGGGATGCTCATCTATCCCCTGATGCATTATTATTCTGACATTTACAATTATATTACCAGTTTTTTTTAAACAAATCTCTATTCAAGGGCATTCATTTGTATATCAATGTTTGGATCGTTCCTTCTCCATATCTCCATGACAACTGTGCAAACTCCAGGCACTTAGAAAGACCTTTGAATGTGAAGAAAAAGCTAGTTAGTGGACCTTGCACATAAATCATTATTGAGAGGTTTTTCTTTGAGAAACTACAGGAATGTTTCCAATGTTGAGAATGTATTGTTCCTTTGAAAAAGTAACACAGTGTAGCTCAGAGTCTTGGTAAAAGACCCTGAGCAGACAAATACATGAGTAGGGTGGATTTGGTTGATTCACAGTCTTGTGTGCACAACATCTAAATGATAATCCTACAGATTTCAGTCCTGGTGGATATATTGACATTGTAGGCTGTATATATGACACCCGTGGTTTCCAGTGGGTTTAACGTGAGGTTTCACGTTGAAGCAAACATTACTCTGTCACAGAGAGCGGAGCAAGGCAACACAACTTAAGACGAGAAGCAGCATTTTACGACGCGCTATGCATGGGGCCGCCTTGAGGGAGTTCTCATTCATAACACTCCGTTCGATGTCTCACTATGGGATGCGCCTCATCGCGGAGCAAACAGAAGCATCAATCTCATTACGCCAATCCTGATTGGCTGGTGATCTTGACGTCAGCGTCAGGGAATTCACCCCCTATAAGTAGCCTGCGCCACAACGCATGCGTCATTCAAACACCTCTTCTCGCTTCAGAGCACATCTCTACAGTAGCCGGACAAGCTTCACTGTCCACAGACTGAACCCAAATATAACCATTTCGGTCGACGGGCGCTCGCCGGCTACTCCTTCTGCTTTGCAGGAAGACGGTAATACTAACAGTTAGTATTAAAATCGACCTCGCCGTTCTCTTCCCCGGAAAGTAAGGTAGGTCTGATTTTTTCAAGCTAACAACACACCTGGTGCTAGGCTCGCTCCCTCCCTCGCTTCTTTTCTCTTCCCAACGGAGGAAGAAAGGATTAAAGGAGCATACTGTCACACCAGTCAGCATTCTCCGGGAATAAAAGACCCACACCGTCCTTTTCTCCGGATTAAGGACAGGGTGGTAACACCTTTTTCTCCCAATTTACCTGTTGAGAGCGGGTCCTCTCCACGACACGAGGCGACCAAGATGGACGCCCCTCTCCCTCACACCAGAGGAGTCAGGGACTCGGTGGCTCGACTCTGCGGCTGCGGGTTGAAGATCTCGGGCACAGACACACACCAGGTCTGCTCATCCTGCCTCGGGCTGGAACACGCCCGAGGCGCTATCGACAACCCCGGCTCGTGCGGACATTGTGTCCGCTTCACCGTGAAGAGCCTCCGCCGGCGGCTAGCACGCCAAGATAGCCTGTCGGAGCAGGACCCCCCCATGTCCACTGACCTGCCGGCCAGCAGTCAAGACGCGGGGGCGTCCGCCGCAGAGAGTGAACCCCTCTCTGTGTCGGTCTGGGGCTAATTATCTGCGATGGCTGCAGAACCGGAATCCCGCGCCCTGGCAGGCCGGGACCCGGTGACGGCAAGACACGCGGGAACGGGACCCCACGCTTTACCGAGCTGGGGCTCCCGGTTAGACCTCACTATGGTCTCACCCGCGGAGGATGTCCTCGGTGTTCCTCCTGTCCGAGTTGGATGAACATGAAGAGGACATCTTCATGTCATCGGCTCAGGCTGCAAAGACTGGAGCGAGGGCTGCTCTCCCGGGCGATAGCACACCAGCTTCGCCCGGTCTGAGCATGGACCTGCAGGCCGTGTGTAAACGCGCTGCGGCCAGACTCAACGTCCCGTGGCCTGAAATGTCCAAGGAGACCTCCAGGTCCCGCTACGAAGGGAAACATTTTCCCCAAGCAGCGCGGACGAAGAGGCAACTCCTTCCGGTCTTCCCGGAGATGTTGGATGAGGTGTCGGTCTCGTGGAGAGACCGGCCCTTCGGCAACAAGGTCCCAATCCAGGGTGCTTCCTCCCTAGACTGTGACGGAATGGAGAAGCTCGGCCTGCTCCGCATACCGCCCATAGAACCGCTGGTAGCGGCCCACCTCCTACCGAGGCTGGGCCCGTCACCAAGCAGGAACCCCACGCTGCCAGCAAAGTCGGACCGATTTCAGTGGACAATGACTGAGCGGTCCTACAAAGCTTCAGCGTTGTCCGCCAGGGCCCTGAATGTGTCCTCGCTGCTAACCGCTTACCAAGCGGAGCTCTGTGAGGACCTGTCGGGTAACCCGGGGGCAGCCACTCTGGACGAGATGGCAGCGGTCACGGACATTTGTCTCCGTGTCCAACGCTGCGCCGTCCAGGCCACGGGCAAGGCAATGGGGATCATGGTGGTGCAGGAAAGAGCGAGATTGCTCAACCTCCCAGACCGGGGGAGGATGTGCTTGACATGCCCATCGTTCCCGAGGGGATTTTCGGCTCCGCTCTCGCCTCCATGCAAAGGAGGTGTGAGTCAAAAAAGAAGGAGGACGAGGCACTCCACCTCTGCCTCCCTCGAAGGGTCCAGCCGCTGCCTTCGCAGCAGCAGTCCTTCGCCCAGGCTGCCTCGAACCCTGCTCGGTTTAAAACACCGAAGACGCAGAGGTCGCAGCCCGCCCCGAGTCCCCAGCCCAGGCTGGAGACAAGGGCGAGTTGGCCTAGAAATTCTTCGGTTCCGGCTGCAGCTCAGACACAGCCAACCCAGAATTTCGGCCAGCAGTCGAGGAAGAAGAAGCGAGCGGCGTGACCCCTCCTTCTCCCCTCTGTGACAGAGCTGGAAGTCCACGGTTCCCCAGCTCTAAATGTGTTCCTGCCGCCTCGAGATGCCTCAACACCATCCTCAAGTCCGCACAAACACATGTCACACATTTGTTGATTTTTCTGTCATAAAACATTTGCCGCTGACACATCCAGGCTTCAGGCCGAGGGCGCAGCTCAAAAAAATGAAAAGAAAAACAATAAAACTAATAAACAGCCCGTCAACTGTCCCCCTTCTGAGAGCAGCTACGGCCTCTCTCAAAAGGCGGATTACAGGCGGGTCTGTGAAGGCACCACCGCCACGCGCATGTGCAGTGCCGGCTGGGGTTGTGAAGGCACCACCGTCATGCACATGCGCAGTGTCGGTGGAGATTGTCGAAAAGGGGCACCACTGTGTTCAGACACTAGAGGGCTCCATAACACAACAAATAGAGACTCAGAGAGGAGGAGATGTGACATCCTCACTGGCTTTAAGGAGCATGCAGTGGGAGATGCTCACATCATCTGCTTGGGTTTTCAAGACAGTAACACAGGGCTACAGACTCCAATTCGCTGTCACCCCCCCTCGCTTCTCGGGCATTCTGTACTTGCAGGCCTGAGGAGAGTCAGCCCTCATTCTGGAGAGAGAGATTATCTCACTCCTAGAAAAGAGGGCTATATCTATTGTACCCGCCGAGCAGAGTCAGTGCGGCTTTTATTCCAAGTATTTCCTCGTTCCCAAACGGGGAGGGAACGGAATTCGGCCAATACTTGATTTGAAGGCTCTGAACAAATATCTAAAAAGATATAAGTTCAGAATACTCACGCATCTCTGCTGCGTCTCGTGCGACAAGACGACTGGTCGACCTGAAAGATGCGTATGTTCACATCCCAGTATATTACCCACACAGGAAATATCTGAGATTCGCATTTCAGGGGATCTGTTATGAATACAGAGTACGGAAGCCGCGATAGCCCCGTTGAGACAACAGGGTATTCGCCTGGCGACCTACCTGGACGACTGGCTGCTTCTCGCACAGTCGGAGCAGGAGGCTGTTACGCAGACAAATGTCCTCGTTAAGCACCTGCTCAACCTGGGTGATGAACCTCGGGGCAGATCAACTGTCCAGAGGTGCACCACTTTATGCAGACTGGACTCTACATCCAAGGATTGTGAGCCAGCTGTGGGTGCGTTACGGCAGAGCCGCGGTGGATCTGTTCGCATCGAAAGACAAAGCTCAGTGTCGGCTGTTCTTTTCGATGCGCGATCTAAATGCACCGTTAGGCGTGGATGCACTCGTGCACGATTGGCCCCTGGGCCTTCTGTACGCGTTCCCACCCCTGGCTCTGATACCTCCAACTCTGGCCAGAGTGAGAGAGCAACGCCACACACTTATCCTGATAGCTCCGCACTGGCCAGCTATGTACTGGCTAGCGGAGATATATCAGCTGCTGTGCGGGCAGCCTTGGCAGATCCCACTACGCAGGGACATACTGTCCCAAGCGGGGGGGGGCGATCTTTCACCCACACCCAGAGCGCTTGGCTCTATGGGTCTGGCCCGAGAGTGGTACAATCTGAATACAGTTTGACATGAAGCTGACCCTGGCAGCTGCAAAGCGAGCCAGTGACACTCATGCATTATCTGTACATCCTTCATGCACTCAGTTCGCCCCAGGGCAAACAGAGTGTGGTTGAAGCCCAACCCTGCCTTTATCTTAAGGCGGTTGGTTCAGGTACCACATTTGACATTGAGGCATCCTCCCCGCCACTGTATTCCTCCGGGGAACAGCGGCCGGATTTGCCGTGTCTAGCCCGTGCTTTACGCACGTACAGGGACAGATCAAGGGTGCTTCGTCATAATGACCAACCCCTTGTGTCCTGGGCTAACCCTTATAAGGGCAAGCCTGTTACTAAGCAACGGCTCTCTCACTGGTTTGTGGAAGCAATTGCTTTGGGGCCCATACGAGTCAGAGTTCGCAGGCACCCTCGGGTCCGCGAGCTCTTTCAACTCAGGGTCTGGCTGCATTCTGGGCTCTGTCCAGGATGTCTCCCATCCAAGACATTGGTGCGGCGGCGAGCTGGTCCTCGCCGCTCACTTTTGTCCGCCTCTTAACAGGCTGGACGTTCTGGTCCCAGTGTGACTCAAGCAGTGCTGGGCACCTGGTTGAGTCAGAGCTCTACCTGTTAAGTTCTGGTTGGTTTGGTGATTTTCGAGATAAGCTCGCCTGGCAATACGGGAGCTACAATATCCCATAGTGAGACATCGAACGGAGTGTTATGAATGAGAACTATAGGTTACTTACGTAACCCCAGCGTTCAGAGTAACATGAAGTGAGATGTCTCACCAGACGGCCCTCCTTGCTATGGTGAAGCGAGAAGAGGTGCTTATTTTGAATGACGCATGCGTCGTGGAGCAGGCTACTTATAGGGGGTGATTTCCCCTGATGCTGGCGTCAAGATCACCAGCCAATCAGGATTGGCGTAATGAGATTGATGCTTCTGTTTGCTCCGCGATGAGGCGCATCCCATATTGAGACATCTCACTTCACGTTACTCTGAGAACTGGGGTTACGTAAGTAACCTATAGTTTCCCGGCATGTCGTTGCAGTAAATTAAAGGGTGTTTCATGTTGTCGTTGCTGTGGACCTTCTTAATCTATCTTCTTTGGAGAACCCCCTTCTGGTCCGGGGCCCCAAGCAGTTGCCTGCCTTGCCTGTTCGCAAGGAGCGCCCCTGCTGTTTACAATACAGCCAAGAACGTTTTTTTCTACACAGCAGCAGGGTAACTTAAAATAAGTTTGTATCTTATTAAGAAGTTGGATGTGTGCAGGCTTCAGACCTTTCACAGCTCACTGAGACTCTGTAACCCCTATATCATTTAAATATGATTAAAATGACAGTTGTCTCACAATGTAGATGCTGTTTGAGGACCTTGGTGATTGGGTTGAATCCTTTAAATGTTTAAATGGGCAGATGTTTGTTTTGCATAACAGCTGAGAATAAACAGTCAACAGTGAGGCTGAGATTAATGAGATCACATTTAAAAACAGGACAGCAACGTTACATGCATGGTTCATTACATGCAAATCACTTATGCTTGTGAAGGCAATTTGAATGCAGTGCTGGAATAGTGCCACTAACATCAACCGTTGGGAGAGGTAAAATGGGGTTACATTTGTAGTATAAGTTTTAAACCTGTGAAAAAAAGGCTTCAAATTAATATTTATGACTAAGTAAGAGGTAAAAGTTTGGAGAACAAAAACCCATTTTAAGTTAAAACTCAAAAGAACACACTCCACTTGATCAAGGTGGGTTGACAGTTGCAGTTTTGAGCAAACAATCCCACTAATGTCTTCATATTTTGACTTCAATTTTGCTCAGCTGTGGTTGCATGGAAATGTATGATACACATGTATTTTTCTCACACATCAAACCAGTGATTAAGGCCCGAAAAGAACGCACAGATACAGAAATATCTCATTTGAAGTAAGAACATCTCCTGGAATTGTTTTGCAGCCCACTGCTCAGAGTTAATCTGAATAAGAATAACATTTCATAGCCTCAAAGATATCTTAGATACTTTAGGTATCCATATCGGTCTTACCGACCTCTCAAACAGAAGAGATCACCTGCTGCTGGAATAACTAACATGTCATACAAGCCAATACTGGCGGATAAATGAGGAGGCTCAGGATTAGTTCTGCCTTTGCAGGGTCACAATGTGCATCAACATACAGACCAGCATTTTTGTAGTCCAATCAGCATTCACAACACATTCACCATCACCTGCTGCACCTCAGTGTGAAACACAGCCTTAATCCTACAAATGCCAATATTGTTAGGGAATAATTGTGTCTTTACTTAAGATATTTCACCTTTCGGCCTGTTGACATTTACGACGAAGCCTAAGTCTGTTATCTGTCTTAAGGAATGGGAAGTCTCAGCTATTGCTGACATTATCAGTTTTATGACCGGTCAACTATCGGTCATAAGAGCCATAGAGTCGGATAAGTGATTCAGTGTCTCCAGGTGTTCACGTACACCTTCCCGCAATATGTGGGTTGACTCTTAGTGAAGCTAGTTAAAAGGTCTATCAAGAGATAGGCTGATCAGAATTGACATGACAACCCACCCGTGCAGTCAGCACCTTTTGCTGCTGTGACTTGTGATATGAATTCTCCGGCCGATGCTTGTAATAAACTACCAGTGTTTGACATCAGAACTCCTGCTCGTCCCGTGTCTCTCTGAGTCCTGACTCTCCATTGCTGCAGAAGTTTCCCTTACAAATACTATTAGAAAAGCTGCTGTTACAGTAGGGTTATTTGACAAGTTCATTATTGTTTTTTCTAAAAAGAAGCCCTATAATTATGGCATCATGAGAGAAAACCAATATATTTGTCTATGTATTTTCTAAGAATACCAAGGTAGGCAGATCATGGGAGCTCTTCAGAGTTATTTTAGCATTATGCATCTTTATTGATTTGTATTGCATAGTCAAATTACTGCCTGCTTCTAAAAACACTTTTGCACAGATAGTAATGGTATATTTTGTTGGTGTAGTCAGAGAGGAGAAGGTTCTTCAGCAGGAAGGACACAGGTTCAAATCTTTAACCCCCTTTCGGTCTCGTTAAAACGTGTGAACCTCTGAAGGGAAAGCTTTCACACCCTAACAAGACTTGTCCTCCGAGGACTCGAACAAAGCAACACATCATAATCTTGATCACTTCATAATTTCTCTCATCAGGAAATAAAAGTGGAAATGCAAGCAGAAAAAGACAGTGACCTTCAATCTCCAGTATATTACTCTCTGAAACACCGCTATGGAAGGAGCTAAGGTGAAACTTCAATTACCCTCCGTCGGCTGAGAGGAGTGACTCCTTTTTTTAGGGGAAGAGGGCTGAGCTGCAGGTGAAAATGTTTAATCAGCTTTGGCACTCACTCAGAGATAAAGTCTTGTCGAGCACGGATGACTCCGTGGCTGCTAATACAAATCAATGCAGTCTTTCTGTTGGAGCCGAAAGTGAGGCTTTTCTGCAGGACGGCGTTAAGCCTCATCCAACTCATTGTGGAGTTTTGGCAGCAACTGCACAACTGGAGTCTCCTTTCCCTAATCGTATGTGATATTGTTATGATATACTGATATGCTTCTGTCATGACAATTATTGTATTAAACTGTGCATTTGTTACATTAATTTGCATCTTGAATTCAACAAAGCAAAACCCATATTTATTTAAAAAAAACTCCTTTGGATCTGCAGTTTAACAGATGATGAGAAGGGCTTATTTTACAATATTTAGGAAAACAAAATGGATAAAATACTGTTCTGCCCCTTAAAAACAAAAAAAAAGATGCAGCTGCTTAATCAAACAATGGAGAACTATTGTAAAGAAAAATATGATATTTGTATTTCTTTAAATGTACTGAAATTAAGGCTTATTCTGTTTTTTAGTCTTGTGCAGCTGTTTTAATAATTTGTTGCTCTTCAGGCAGAAAACAGAGTTTTTACTAACACGATGTAATGCATTTTATTAAAAACAACACGCCATCAGTTACGTACAGTACCTAGATGCAAGTAGACCGTATGTATGTGCAGTGATATGTCAACTCTCAGGTCATCCCACCCACATGGATGGTGTCTTTATGTGCATCTTTTGAGAAACTGGGCGCCTTTTGAAGCGAAACGTCTGGCAAAGATTCAGCAGATGAACCCATTTGTAGAGAATGTTAAAGATAGGCAGATGTCCCAGTTACTGAACAAATATAGTGAGGCATCACGACCAAATTATAAAAGCCTGTTAGTATCGAACATTTGACAATTACAGCATTACATAAATACGACGGTTGTTACGCAGACATAATGATGAGCAGAACATTTTTCTTTCTGCCATCTAAATTGGCTCAGTTAGACTGAGAAACAGATGCCTGCTTCAAGCTGAACCACAACATGCAGCTGCCACCTGTGGTGCCTGCAATACAGAGGAAACTGGAAAAACACGATTTAAAAAAAAAACCCGATTTCATCATAAATGTACTCCTTATTAGGACTGATGTGTCCTCATCACGACACAGCCTGCTGCTGCCGTGACTTTCCTAACAGTATACCTTCATTCCATTATATATGTGCATTTCACATTCACATTGCTCGTGTTTTGTATTCATTTTTATTATAAGCTTATTTATTCTTCATGTGTGAAGTTCTTAATATGTTTGAAACCGTTAACACAATGCACTGTAGTTTTTGTTTTGTATAAATGTAATACATTTTTGAGTTGAGCCCCGCTACTTACACAAAAGACAATTATTTTTTTACTTCTTTGGAGTCTCTTTTTTTTCTGAGACTATTTAAGGTGGCCAACAGGAGCAAACGGCCCAACACATTTCCATTAGGAGAACACACTGCCGTTTCAAAACACATGCAAATAAAGAAACATCTTCACCGACTTAACACATGCGCAGCATTTACAAAACATTTACCGACTTCACGAAACATGTGCAGCGTTTACTAAAAGCAAGAAGCTCAAAACACAAAGGAAATGGGACCACTATCACGCATGATTGAGACATGGTGATGTCCCGTCTGATCTATGTTTACTCAAGAACAGATGTCCTGCCATGGTTGTTGATTTGAATGAATTTGTTTTTTTCGAGACCAAAATCTTAAGGAATAGAGATCAAAAACCCTTATTTCATATCTGATCAAGAAATAGCATTTCTCTTAATGTTTAAACCTTTCCAGGTTTTATATTATTCAAAACACCTTTGAGAAAATTAAGCTGACATTATGCAACCATGCATTACTTTTCATGTTCATCTTAAACTCATCACGAATCTGAATAAGTGTTCCTAAATGTGGCTGAATACATTCAGAATTTAGAATATCAAGACAGACGGGAGGTGAGATTCATGGAGGTGTCAAACTGTTTCACTCGTGAATATTTCCCTGCTTACATCCAGCTTAAATCTTCACTTACCCGACGCCTCTTTTAATAAGCACCAATTAACTTCCTGTCCCCACATCAGGCTGTGAACAATCTGTGAGGCATCATTCCTACTCAATAGCAGTGAGGTGCTGGATTCACCTGTGCTTGCACCAGGAAGGGTTAATGGAGTTGTCCAATACAGAGGCAGAATTAGCCCTTGCTGTTCTTTCTGTGGTTTCAGCTCAGGTTTATGTGTGCTCGCACTTGGAAGCAATAGAAAATAAATTAGATGTAGGAAAGAGGGAGGATTGTTCTAGCCTGGTACCTGAAGGAAATGCCTGTTTTATGTGTTAGCTATTTGTGCTAACAGTGTTTGTCTAGATTGTGATGTGTGCAAGAAAGAAACTCAATTCGAGAGCATTTTTTATTCTAATAGATTAATCATGTAGCGGTTCAAAGCTGTTGAGGTGTCTCTATTAAAGGTATGTATCCAATGTATAAGAATAAGAGGAAAATAAAACAGTTGTAATTAGCTGCCAATCCAACAGACATAAGTTACTTGTTTGAAATGTTTTTATCTTTAAAGTTCTCCATATTGAAAAGGCTACATCAATATTCAGTGTGTCATATCTTTTGATCTTTATATTTTCAGATTTCGGATTCTCACAGTCTTCTGGCAAGCGATGTTTGTTGTTGTTGTTGTTGTTGTTGTTGTTGTTGTTGTTGTCATTCCCTTGAACTTGCCCTGACAGCCTCTACCGATCAGATGGTTATAGTTGGTTAAGGTTAATACTGTTGTTGAGGTTAAAGTCTGTCGATTCACAGCCGGATGATTGGTGCACAGCCTGACACGAAGGTCTGCCTTTGATGCCCGGGGCAATAGCATAAATGCACACAGGACTACATCATAATCCTGAGTGGACAGTGGGCTCTGTCTTCTCCTAGGGAAAGATGCATGTATGAATATATCAGTAACACAATGGTGAATTGGAAAAAATGTAGAAAAGACATTTAGGGTTAGGGTTAGCCATTATTACCAAATGGTAATGGCCGTATAAACACGTTGTCACTGCTTCTAAACAGTAGTTTTATTTCCTTTCTTAGGATTTCTCATTTATTTATATCTGCTTGTCCATATGCACATCAGCATTTCCTTAAAACGACCAAGCTTAATAACAATGACACTCGTTAGTCCATTAACATTAAACTGATGCATTTTTACAATAAATCTTTTCTTGTGAAGATTTACAAAATCTAAATTGGTCATGTAATCACTAAGTTCCACAATTGGGTCTGCAAGTATGTTGTTTTTTCCTGACAGTTATGTGATTTCTGTTACCTCAATTTTACCCCAACGAAGTAACCAACATGAAAAACTCGTGTTTTATTATTTTAGAGAGAAACAACAAGCATATCATTTGTCACTGAAAGGCTATTTCTCCCTTTTACTTGAGGCTAATACTTCTTACATAAAAATTTTTGTTTATGTGCATGCATGTGTGTGTGTGTGTGTGTGTGTGTTGTGTGTGTGTGTGGTGTGTTGTGGTGTGTGTGTGTGTGTGTGGTGTGTGTGTGTGTGTGTGTGTGTGTGGTGTGTGTGTGTGTGTGTGTGTGTGTGTGTGTGTTGTGGTGTGGTGTGTGTGTGTGTGGTGTGTGGTGTGTGTGTGTGTGTGTGTGTGTGTGTTTTTAAAGCGTTGTTTTTGGAAAAGTGTTCCAGTGTGGTCATTTATCAGTCTAGCTTTACAAAAATTGAAATGATCTCACTTGTTATGTGGTTTATTTGTGTTATGGTCTGTTTAAAGAGGTCCAGTCTCACTAGTGATGTATGATGTTGTTGGTTGTTCGTATAGGTGTGTATCATCAGCTCAATCAGCGATATTGAAACCAGGTATGCATCATTAGTTCCTCTAAGTTGTAATGATGGGGTGCTGTCGAGTTGTGGAAGGAGGGATTCAATTGTTCTGGCAGTAAATGTAATTATGTTAATTTTTTTTGTTATTTTGTATTCTTACTGGCAATTACTTTTCCTTAGGTGAACCTGATGGAGCTCGTGTTTTTGGCTCTGACTTTATTAGAGGTGATATCATATTCATCACTGTAGGCCTACTATGGAAAAGAAAGCCGGTCCTCACGCAACAAGAGGACAACGACATTTAGAAAGGTCTCATGCAAATACTACCTCAGTATAGCAATGTGTGATCACAAAACCAAATCCCAGGCCTGTTTAGCTCTATTCACCCCATTCTCTGCTTTGCACCTTATATACAAAACTGAGGAATTTAAATGTGTAATGACTCATTCCTCTGCTCGATTTTAAAACGTTCAACTTCACTTTTCTCTTGTTTGCTTTTCTTATTTCTGCTCTGCTCAGGTTTCTCTTTGAAAAAAGTAAATCTTATTGTCTTTGAGGTTACCTGATTAAAAGCAGGTTTTACATTTGAGTAGGTGGAAGCTTAAAGGTGGGGTAGGTAAGTTTGAGAAACCGGCTCGAGATACACTTTTTGTTATATTCCATGGAATGCTCTTAACATCCCGATAGAAATTCATCTTAATGCTTTGACAAAAAATCCATTAAAAAATGTCATCTGTAGAAGCCGTAATACTGTAAAAAGTACAACCAACCAACTGGAACGGCCTACCTGCCTGTCAGCCTTCCATCGGGGCACAAACTTATCTCGTGCCCTCATTGGTCATCGCGTTCGTGTGTGTTGGAGGAGGGGCTCTATAAGGAAGTGGCAGATTTTCTCCGGTTGTGTATTTTCAAATTCTAGCGATCTCGAGCCGGTTTCTCAAACTTACCGACCCCACCTTTAATGTGCTGCTGCAGGTTTTATCCGTGGTCTTACCTTCAGTTTGAAGCATTTACTCAAAAGATCCTCGCTAACATCAAAAAACGACATGAACATATATGATCTAATGGACACTGTCAACCCACTTGATGATAACATTTTACTGTAGTTTACATGTGCCAACAGCTGGCTTAGAAATACAAATGATGTAACATTTAGTGAAGGAGAAGGTGTTTTACGAAAGCAAGCGATGATCCCAAAAACAATCTGAGCTACAAATATAATCTGATCACTTTATTAGCTGTCCTTTTTGAGGCAAAATCTTTGTTGGTCAGAACACAACATCAGTATTTTGTTCAACACATTGACCTGTGCTGTATCTTGTTGCCATTCAACAAAAAGGGCATCAAGGTGCTGATCCAAACTGACATTAAAATGGTCCCATCGGGGCAGAATATGCAGCCATGCGTTCACATCATAAATCTGTCACTTCAGGAACATCAAAATCTTTGTGAAAATGAAATACTCCCAGGAACAGTTAACTGTCAGCAGGCCGTGTGTAACTTCGTCTACAAACTTGTTCAAGAGCCTAAGAGCCTTGATGATCTCGTAGAGAGCGGTGTTTTTCCTTCATCACAGCAGGTGGTGAATTTCAGAAGCCATTTACTCTGCAATAAACAAACCTTGAAATGCATAACTTAATATTCAAACTTAGACACAGAGAATGTGTGTGTGTGTGTGTGGTGTGGGTGTGTGTGTGTTTGTGTGTGTGGTGTGTGTGTGTCTGTGTGTGTGTGTGTGTGTGTGTGTGTGTGTGTGTGTGCGTGTGTGGTGTGTGTGTGTGTGTGTGTGTGTGTGTGTGTGTGGTTGTGTGTGTGTGTGTGTGTGTTGTGTGTGTGTGTGTGTGTGTGTGATGTAGTTTGGACCTAGCATTACTCTACTGTGGGGACCTACATCTGTTTACATAGTCCACGTGTGGGGACCTCGCCTCCCTTATGGGGACAAATTTGGAGGTCCCATGAGGGGGCTCATTAATTTTAGGGTGAAGACTTGGTTAGGTTTAGGATTAGGGTAAGGGTAAGGTTAAGGTTAAGGGTAAGTGTAAGGGTTAGGGTTAGGCATGTGTTTGGTTATGGTTAAGATTAGGATAAGTCTCCAGGAAATGCATGTAAGTCAATGTAATGTCCACTGAAGTGATGTATACATGGTATGTGTGTGTGTGTGTGTGGTGTGTGTTGTGTGTGTGTGTGTGTGTTGTGGGGTGTGCATGTGTTGTGGTGGTGTGTGTGTGTGTGTGTGTGTGTGTGTGTGTGTGTAGTGTGTGTGTGTGTGTGTTGTGTGTGTGTAGTGTGTGTGTGTGTGTGTGTGTGGTGTGTGTGTGTGTGCTGTGTGTGTGTGTGTGTGTGTGTGTGTGTGTGTGTGTGGCTGATACATGACAAGTACTCATCTGTCTTGTACACCTGCTAGGAGGTCCTCAGTGGGCGATATTTGGCTTTAAATTTAATCTCATTCTCTTGGAAGTGTCGGGCGGCCGTAGAAATCTGATCTGTGACTTGGCGTCACTCCATAGCAGGTGGGATGCAACGGGACTCGTGGCACACCAGCTGTCATAAAGTTAAGACTTTAATATGTTGGCTTATAGCTTATCCTAAAACCCCCGCCTTGATTAATATAAATGTTTTACTCATTTATCGGGTGTCTGTTCTCTCCAATGAAGAGTCTGCAAATTAACACTTTCCAACGGCAACTTAGTAGACAATTAAAGGGAGGCATAAACATGGGGAGTATGAATAAGAAATATGCAATCAATAGCCTTTCCAAACCTCCTGTTTTTAAAGTTGTTACACACAACAAATTAGAGACATGTGGTTTCAAGGCCCCAGGAATCTAAAGGAACGCATAAGAAGTGAGGATACAGTGTGAAAGCTGTCGGACAGAAAACATATTTTCTGAAGGATGCTGACACCGTGGCTCACAAAAGAGAAGCGAGGACATTCAGTATTTACAATGTGCAGAGTGGGTGGTGGAGCCTAATGGCAATGCATTAAAGACCTTCTGTAAAAAGGGCCTTGTTAAATGTACTGGCTCACTTTTAACTATAGAGGATTCACTCAGAAAGCCTTGGCAGAGCTCTAGCATCTCTACCACTGAGATAAGAAAAGGATCTCCACAAAGCCACAGGAATCTGTTGCTGTCGACTGCTTTTCACATTATTTTGGTTGCCAAAGAGAAAATACATCAGAAGCAAGGCTTTTTCATAGCCCCATACGTTCAAATCCATTCTGGTAGAAACTACACACCAATGATTGAACCTCTTATACAGTGCAATGGAAGATTGTACGATCAAGACAGAAACCCACAGATGGATACTTTACTTTGAAACTGGAGAAAATACTGGTGAAAAATAGTGTTGCTCGCCATTTTGATCTCATTTCCCGGCTGCAAAAGAGTTTCTCCCTGCTGCTGCTGTCAGAACAGAGTGGGCTGGGAGACAGAAATCCCAGCATATAATTAGAAATGTAACTGATTTTTCTGGCACCCACTCCATAGAGAATTTGAATAATGTTCATAGCAGACAATGAATCATGTATTCATGCATTTAGCTTTCTTTAAGCAAATAGTCGCAAGCTGCTCTTACATAACTGTGATGGGATCATTTGTAATGCTTTGGCGCGATGTGGCATGGATTCACAGGGTAATCCCAGTCAAAACAATCATTTTGGGTTTTCACATACATTTTACCCTCAAAACAGCTGAGTTGTTGGCCGAAAAAGCAAAACAATAAGCTGAAAGGCACTTTTGAGATAAGAAAGCTGAAGGGATCTACAGAGTGGATTAATAACGCTCTCATAGGTTCATCACTACAGGTGACACCTTTTAATAAAGTATCTGATCCACTAATATTGAAGGATTTATTAATGGCTGCTTTAAAGGGGACCTATCATGCAAAATGCACTTTTGTACGTCTTTTATACATGAATATGTGTCCCCGGTGTGTCAGGGAACTCACCAAGTGTCAGAAAACACAACCCTCTCTCTTTTCCTCCATACCAAAAATCTCTAGAAACGGGGCTGCAACGGATCTGATCCAGATTTGAAAATAGTCTGAGGTCAGTGACGAGGAGCTCCGCCTATATGTCCACCTCTCCACCAATCAGGGGAATGAGAGGTTGCCATGGCATGGTAACAGCATGGTAACAGCATGGTAACATGAGGCTCGTAACTTGGCCCCCTCCTTTGCAGGGGGGCGTGGTCAGCTGCAGCGCATGCAAAGAGGTGGAGGAGAGGAAAACAGAGCAACATGAGGCATGGCTAAAATGCATGTTCTGTTTGGTATTTTGAAAAAAACAACGTATAAATATACCTTATATAGGTATGGCCAGAGATGGAGTACTCGAGTCCTGGACTCGGACTCGAGTCGGACTTGAGTGCCGATTTTCGGGACTCGTGACTCGACTCGGACTCGCGCACTGATTGACGCGACTCGGACTTGGACTCGTGAATTCTCGCACAGGATGACTTGGACTCGGACTCGGACTCGTGAATTCCCCCCCCCCCCACGATGACTCGGACTCGACTCGTACATTAACGCTCCGACTTGGACTCGGACTCGTGAATTCCCCCCCCCCCACGATGACTCGGACTCGACTCGTACATTAACGCTCCGACTTGGACTCGGACTCGAGCACATTTTCTCTGGAGTCTGATGTCCTCTATCCTGTATGGCGAGTTCACGTACTGGGCCCCGCTATTCCAGTCTAGAGATGTCTACAGACACACCCCACATCGTGCTGTATGCTTTCACACATTCTGCTTCCTCATTGGAAAAGAGCAGCGCAAAATGCTCGTTATGTGGAAACAATATAGAAGAGAAGGCTCCGTAACACATTACTCTAAGGATCGAGTTCAGACATATAGGCTGTCTTGAACACTATCATCAGAGTAACGTGATCTAATCAATAAATAAAGATTCAGCCGATAACGAAAGCACATACTTAACATGCATAATGACGTCATTTTGCATGCTAAGTAGCCATGTGCTTTCTGGGGATAAATCTTTATCTGTAAACTGATTTAACCCGTAAAAGTTCCTTCAAAATAAGAGTCCCGATCTTATTACTATCAAAATAAAAGTGCAAAACGAAACTTTACCATAGGAAAATATTGGCATACAAATATAATCACTTCTCTAAAAGGTAACTCATTTTAAATATAGTTTATTTATATATAATAATAATATTAATATTAGAAATAAGCTTTACATTTGTATAGCACCTATTACAAGAATTGTAGCCAAACTCGCTTCACAGCAGTTCAATAGACAGGATAACAGCAATGTAGAGGAGCAGCTACATTTCAAAACATATATCCACGAAGATTAATACATGAAGACTTGTGACTCGGACTTGACTTGGACTCTTCTTAAGTGACTCGGAATTGGACTCGGACTCGAACACAGGTAATGATGACTCGGACTCGGACTCGACTTGGACACTCCTTGGTGACTCGGACTTGGACTCGGACTCGACTACGACTCTCCCTTGGTGACTCGGACTTGGACTCGGACTCGAAGAGTGGTGACTCGAGGGTGACTTGGACTCGTGAATTGGTGACTTGACTACAACACTGGGTATGGCCCTACAATATATTATTCAAATATAGCATGATAGGTCTCCTTTAAAGGTGGGGTAGGTAATTTTGGAGAAACCGGCTCGAGTGCGCTAGAATTTGAAAATACACAACCGGAAAAAATCTGCCACTTCCTTACGGAGCCCCTCCTCCAACACACACGAACGCGCACATGACCAATGAGGGCACGAGATAAATGTGTGCACAGATGGAAGGCTGACAGGCCATCCAGTTATTTTAGCCGGGCCGACTCAGATGATTGGTCGTGCTTTTTACAGTACTACGGCTTCCACAGATGAATTTTTTGTATGGATTTTTTGTCAAAGCACTTCAGATATTCATTGCTATCGGGATGTTAAGAGCATTCCATGGAATATAACAACAATCTCGAGCCGGTTTCTCAAACTTACCTACCCCACCTTTAAGTAATAGGTGCCCTTATATACAGAATATAAAGATATTTAATTTAAATACAAATTTGACTTGTTGTGTACAACAAAAAAGTATAATTATAAAAGTATAATTTCCAAAACATTCATTGTTATATGTTTATAAAATGCCATAAATGTCCTACATTTTCTTGCATGCTTTCTAAAATTGAAAACAAACATTTAGCAGGGAAAACATCTATATCTAAAAGACTCTATCGAGTGTGACACTCATATTTTATAGTAAGATAGCCCATTTGTTTCCATGTAATAATATCTCTGATTGCATATTGTCAAGTCCTCCAATTACATTGTGTGCAAATTGTCCGCCTTTGTCACATAAAATGAATGATAGTCTTCCAGTGTTAACAAGTTTCCCAGCAGAGTTACTTTATGAGTCATGTGCACAGTATCATAATTGGACCAGGAAGTATTCATTAGAGAACACATACTCATTCTGCCTGCCTGCATCACTAATGGCGCTTTTCCACTGCAGCACGTACACTTTTTTTGCTTTTCCACTAGGGGTAGTTCTGGCTCAGAGCTACTTTTTCACCTTTTTTCTGGCTCTCCAAAATCGAGGTTCTTACCGGGCCAACAACCGGGCTGAATATGCTAAAACTAGTGACGTAAACACTCTCGACTGCTGAATGGTCAGAGAGAATTGCTGGCAAGGAGGCTACAACTACAACAACATGAACATATTTGTAATACATGTTTCAAAATGATGCAGAAGTAACAACATACTGATACCGTTTAGTAAAAACCATGAATTAATGCTTTGACAAGTCTGCAGACAGACGGCAGGCGAAAACCTTTTAAAATGCGTGTTTTCTGAATGGAGATCGGATCGATCAGATAACGTTGTATGCTCCGCCCACACTCACAACAACGGCCTACAGACATAAATAAACCAGCGACTGTAGTCGCCATGACACAGGCAGTCTGTGGTTTGTACTTGTTTCACTTTTGTCTAGTTTCTGAACAGATATGAGGAGCTGTGAGCTCTGAGTGCTAACAGCTAACGGCTGATGTTTTGGTTTTGTGGTTCGCATTGAAGATGACGTCATGGCAGTTCTACGCAGCGTCGCTCCGCCCGCCTAACAGCCAATCGCACCGCCTAAACTGCGTTACTATAGTTACTACCCCAGGTACAAAACTGTAATGGAAACACAGCATAACGTGAGCCTGGCCTACCAAGGCCTAACCATACCGTACTAAGCCGTGCGAGGCCCTGCAGTGGAAAAGCGCCATAAGTATGTCTGCAGAACAAAACTGTTGCATCACTTGCAATTAAAACTTTAATTCATCAAGCACAGACTGTGACTTCGTTATAATGAATGACAAGAAAACTGTCTTCCAAACAGCAGCGATCAGAACATCCTATCCACCGAAGGATCATCTAAACCTTGTTTGATCTTTGTTCATCCCTCAGGCATCCCTTGTGAACATGAGCGACCAATGACTGATGTTGGTGTTTCTAAATAATGTAGATACGATTTCCAAACCTCCAGAGCTGCCAGCTGCCACTATATTAACTTCAATATGTTGTGGCATCTGTAATTAAACCACTTAAGGAGCCGATTTTGTTTTGCTGGTCTCTCAAACTGTCAAATTACTCTGTTCTGATTGGTTGGCTTAACTGACCGTCTATAACTGGCCGTGTCTGATGAAGCTTCAGCTGAAGAGAGTGTGTCTGAGTAGCTCAAACCGCTTCTACTTAAAATGATTAAGCTTCTCTCTGTCTCTCTTGTCACTTACTGTACCACATTTCCGCCTCACCCTCTCTCACCCACTCTGGTCTAATTCCCTCTCCATTGGGAGTGACATGTCTTGTGGGAGGGAGTGTGTAACAGTAGGAGTTAATTTAATCAACATCACGCTTGGGTAAGGCAACTGTCCACTCAAAGGTAGTGTGTGTGTGTGTGTGTGTGTGTGTGTGTGTGTGTGTGTGTGTGTGTGTGTGTGTGTGTGTGTGTGTGTGTGTGTGTGTGTGTGTGTGTGTGTGTGTGTGTGTGTGTGTGTGTGGTGTGTGTGTGTGTGTGCGTGCGTGCATGTGCGAGCGTGTGTGTGTGTAGAGGCAGAGGTTTGACAGGAGGAGTTCATTGTCTCAGCTCACTCTCCCAGGAGACCACAACTCTGTACTCTACACCTCCTGTGTCTTCAGTCGGAGCTGTTGTAGGTGGGCTAGGATTTTTCTGTCTGTGTGAGTGTGTGTGTGTGTGTGTGTGTGTGTGTGTGTGTGTGTGTGTGTGTGTGTGTGTGTGTGTGTGTGTGTGTGTGTGTGTGTGTGTGTGTGTGTGTGTGTGTGTGTGTGTGTGTGCGTGCATCAGAGGGGGCTCAGCTTTGGGGGGGGAGTTGCAAGCGGCCTCTCCACCTCTCTGTGAGTCTGCAGGTAGCCAACCAGTTAACGTTGGACGTGCAGCACATCTGGGGCTTGTTTTACCCTTAAATTGACTTTTGCACAGCATGAAATGAAATGTAGAGCATGAAGCATTCTAATCAGCGGTAGGTGGTAGCACAGCATGACATAGTATAAATTAAGGATGCACAGTATGGTATTTTAAAAGCATCATGTATCTGGTTATTTCAGCTAGACTTTAAATTGTTTAATCTGTGCAATTAATATACTTTTTGTTTTTGTATGGACTTCAGTTACGAAGTGGTAGGTAATAGTAATGATTTGTAGGTAATAGTAATGATTTACAATTCACATAAATGTCCATGTGACAGCATTTTTTGTTTTAAGCAAATACATTCCTTAAGTGTTACATATATCCTAAAAAATGCATTTATGCTTTGCTTTTGTTTCCTAAAACAAAATCACTATTTCCGTGATCAGGTTTGTGATTAGGGTTATGATGCAGATCTCCTTTATCGACACATCTTTCAACCTCTTCTCGTCTACTAATTTCCTACGTCTCCCACAATGCTCGTCCACCGCCCCCAGAGAACACACTAGACGTGTACTCAGCTGCTGCAGAAACCATGTGTAGGCGGAGAGAGCAGGAATAAGAGGGAGAATTGAATTTGAGAGCAAGGTGATGGGCGGCTGACGGTGGAGAAATATTGTTCTCTGATATACAATTTAAATGTCAGTTCAAATGATACATTTGGATTGAAGCTTTTTTAAATTAGTTTCTCAGGGAGAGATACCAAAATCCTCAGCATTACTTATAACTAGATAGGTGGAAATACATCCACTGTATTCATCCACTTGTTTATTGTGATGTCTGAGAAATACAAAAATAAAACACTAACTATAAAAATGGACACATTAATGCATCCCAAAAAGCATTACCTCTACACATTACACTGACCATTAACAGATGGTATTCTACACTTTTTAAGCCCATACCGTTTTCATTAGCATTCTGTAAATTCAGCAAGAAGCACTACTTATGCTCATAATGCATGCATGTATGTTTGCAAGTGCAGAAGTAAAAGGAAACAGATTGTTGACAAGGAAAGATAGTATTAAGTAGCTTGGAATCATCATGGGCTTTAGAGTACAAAGGGCATTTATGTATTTTAAAATGCAATGATTCCCTTTTGGTTCTTTAATAATGGATGATAAATACACTATTAGACTCCGGACAGCTGTAAGTTAAAGTTAAAGCCTTTTATTGTCATTATAACGAGATTCAGAGTGCAACTCTGTCCCGGTGTGCGAAAAATACATAACACTAAAACACACGGCAATAGGACAGACAACATACAATCATACAGGGGAATAAATAGTTACAAATATTGATATAAAAATAGTATATAAAGTGCATTAAAAGTGTGTCTGTGTGAGAATGGTTACAGTTATTGCATTATGTGTGGTGGTTGAGCAGCCTGACGGCTCAGGGGTAGAAACTGTTTTGTCCGTGACTTGAAGCTCCCGTCTCTCCTCCCAGAAGGTAGGAGAGAGAACAGTCTGTGACCCGGGGGAGAGCTGTCCTCTATTATTGTGTTAGCTCTGCTGAGGCAGCGGGAGGTGGAGATGTGTTCCAGAGAGGGCAGGGGGCAGCCGATGGTTTTCTCTGCCATCCGTATCACTCTCTGCAGGGCTTTCTTGTCTGCAGCCGAGCATCCTGCATACCACCCCGAGATGGAGTATGACAGCACGCTCTCGATGGTCGCCCGGTGGAAGGACACCAGCAGCTTCTTGTTCAGTCGGTTTCTCCGAAGCACCCTCAGGAAGTGTAGTCACTGCTGGGCCTTCTTAACTGCTGCTGTCCAGCTGAGGTGAACCCCCAGGAACCTAAAGGTGGAGACCTCTCCACTCTCTCTCCATTGAGGTGAAGGGGGGCGGGTTCTGGACGGTGCTTTCTGAAGTCCATGATGATTTATTTTGTTTTGCTTGTGTTCAGATACAGATTGTTTGATGAACACCACGCAGACAGCTTCAGGATCTCGTCTCTGTATGCCTGTTAGAAATTGAAATTGCATGTGTGTAACCCTCCTGTCAACAACAAATGTGCTCAATACCATTGAGGTTACTCAAGTGCAAACATCAACATTACAAAGAGAATTCTACTTACATTGGTAAATCAAAAGACACATGGCGAACAACTACCAAACACTCAGTCCTGGTGTGGGTGTTTGAGGACAAAGAGGAGGAAGTCCTCATCCAGGCCTCTATTTATAGCCTGTGAGGCAGTTCTACCTGCTTCCCTACACAGTGCCTCTTGTGGACAGGAGGGTTACACACATGCAATTTCTAACAATGCCGACTCGTCGTCTCTCTTATATATTTGGCCGCCCACAGTGGTGTCATCTGCAAATTTGATAATGGAGTTGGAGGAGGGGTGAATGGGAGAGCAGTCGTGTGTGTAGAGAGTGTACAGTAGTGGGCTCAGTACGCAGCCCTGCGGGGAGCCAGTGCTGAGGGCGGGTGGAGGAGCAATAGGGGCCTATTTTCACTGTCTGAGGACGGTCTGTAAGGAAATTATTAATCCAGGCGCATAAGATGGAGGGGAAACCTAGGCTTGACAGTGTTTCCACTAGTATGTCAGGTATGATGGTGTTAAAAGCTGAGCTAAAATCAACAAACTGCATTCTTATATAGTTGCCTGGGCCTTCTAGGTGGCTCACAGCTGTGTGAAGGACCGTGGCGATGGCATCATCCGTGGATCTGTCGGCTCTATAGGCGAACTGATGAGGGTCGAGGGAGGGTGGGAGGCTGGCTTTGATGTAGACGGCTATCAGTCTTTCGAAACATTTCATCACCGCCCATGTTAGGCCATGGGCCTGTAGTCGTTGAGCTCTCCGACTGGTGTCTTTTTGGGGACAGGAATGATGGTAGCCGTTTTCAGACAGGATGGAATGCAAGCTTGTGACGGGGACAGGTTGAATATCCTGGTCAGGACCCCTGAAAGCTGGTCAGCACAAGCTTTGAGTACTTTTCCGAGTACTCCATCGGGTCCTGCGACTTTTCCAGGATTCAGGCTTTCCCAGGGGGGGTCTGCTAGCCTCAAAGCGGGCAAAGAGGTGGTTTAGTTCCTCTGCAAGGTGGGCATCAGCTCTAGTAGTGCCAGATGTTTTGCCCTTAGTTGGTTAGCTGTTGAAGGCCCGGCCAAACGCACCGTGTTGTTATGAACGAGATTCTCCTCCACTTTTCCCTTGTAGTCCTCCTTTGCAGCCTTGATGCCTCTCCTCAGATTCGCCCTTGCCAAGCTGTACCGGGCTGCGTCCCCCGACCTGAAGGCTGTGTCACGGGAACTCAGGAGAGACCGCACCGCTCTTGTCATCCATGGTTTTTGGTTTGGTAGACCCGAATGCGTTTTTCCACAGTTACAGTGTCTGGGCAGAACTTGATGTCGGATAAGACAGCCTCTGTGTGTTCCTCCAAGTCTGTCTGTTCAAATATGTCCCGTGCTCTGTGTTCGAAGCAGTCTTGCAGTTGTGAGAGTTCTGATATATTTGACCACCGGCTTGGTGTTACTTCTGAGGGGGGTGTAAGCTGGGATGAGAAGCAGTGAGAGGTGGCCAGATAGTCCTAAATGGGGGAGTGGGACCGCTCTGTAAGCATGCTTCAGGTTAGAATACACCCGGTCCAGTGTATTCTTTCCTCTGGTGGTACATCGTACATATTGTACAAGACTGCAGACAAATAGACAGTTAGTTTTGACCTAACAAAGTTCCCGTTCGGGGAGTGCCAGCAGTTTTCTTCTGTGTTATCAATTATTAATCTGGGGAAGCTTGTCAAAGCAGGCGTGTTGTTATGTTAGGCAAATTAAACTTTTATGAAATCCACAGTTTTAAGCAGTTGAAGCATACTTTTTTATATATTTTCTGAAAGTAGTTGCTTTTAATCATGTTGCAAATCTGTTTCACCCAGTCCAGGTTTACTGTCATTTTAGGACGACTGAATGTAATTATAGTGCCATCGTAAATCAACCCGATGCAATCAGTCTTTTGTATATTCTCCTTCATGCATTCAGTGCTTTGTCAGCATTTGTTCATGCTAATTTATTGTCTGCGTGACCTGTTGATTCAGATCTACTGCCACCTTCTGCTGGGCGCTGTCTGCTTTTAATTGCAACCGTGCCCTGTAACCTCCCGTCTTACATGTATTTTTTCAGATTCACTGCCTGTGTAAATCTTTAGAAAATTGCTGTGTGTACTCTCCCTCCTCCTCCTCCTCCTCCTCACATAAGGTCAAGGCATTTTGTTGCTGACTGGGATTGAAGTGCAACAGCACCACCTGCTGGACTGAAGTGTATCATCTCAAAGAGGGTGATCCTCTTTATCCTTTCGTTTTCTGTATCCCAACGTCGTGCTTGCTTTATCTTTGAAATTATCTATTTTTTCCATTCCAGATTTGTCTGTAACTCTCAAATGCGCTGTTTTTTCTCCATCCAGATTGCTGTCTATCTTTCCTCCTATCTGCAGTTCCATTCTGCTTCCACACACTTCTTCTTGAGTGGGCGATATTTAATCCATTAGCAGCACCTCGAGCTTGATTCAGTGTGCTTCACGCAGTACACACCGTTCCTCAGCCGTACATATCTGTCAGATGACTCATTATATCTGGATCCAGATGAGTTGTTTCTCTCTAACAGCTAACTGATGATGTGACGCAGTAATGGAGCATCAATACAAAATTGCAGCGGAAAGAACAATAAAGCGTGGGAGGGTAATGCTTTGACGTTTTTGACATGATCACAGGAGCAAAATAGATACAGTAATACATGTATTTGTCTGAGTTATAAAACACTGCCTGCCATCCAATGATCTTAAATTGTGTTTATTTAAAGCAGTGAGATGTGAGCGTAGATCACCCTATACATTTGGATTTATGTGTGACGTTTGTTTGATGAATCCTTATTTGGATTTTGTGTAAAAATAAATGATAATAAAAACAGAAAATAAAAACGGTAATTGTGCTTGGAAAAGCAAGAGTATAATTTATCGCAAAAGGGGATAATAACAATCCCCTAAAATATGTTAAAAATGCCTTACGTTATTGAGTCAATATCACCATACGGTGCATTTGAGACTTCCCCATTTCCAAAGAGAAGTTGAGATTTTCCATTAAACTTCATATTCATTGTGTTAAGTATGTTATTCTGTTAGAAATGGATGTTAGTCAAGCTCCCACACTTTTTATAAATGCAGGCAGACAAATTACATGCGGGGGGGCGACTGTGGATGCGAGGGAGTGCGGTCGTGTTTCAACCAGAAGGTTGTGAGTTCGATCCCAGCCCGTGCAGCCAACATGTCGATGTATCCTCGGGAAATATACTGAACCCTGAGTTACTCCCGATGGCATGGCCAACGGCGTGTGAATGTGTGTGAATGTTAGCTCCTAGAGCAAGTGTGAATGACATGTAGTATGTAAAGCGCTTTGAGGGGTCGTAAAGACTGGATAAAGCGCTATATAAGTACAGACCATTTACATGCAAACAGCAACATGTATCCACCCTGTAATGGACACATTCAAAGTAGAGTAAATACATTGTAATTACATAGTGATTATAAAATGTACATTTTCAGAAAGCTATTTTGTCCCTTTCTCAACAGTATATTTCAGTTAATGGAAAAAGTATTTGGATAATAATGAAATGATGGCAAACTATTTGTACCATGTCCACCCTGTCATGGAAGGCTTGCTGACATGGTGGACATTTCATGAGCACATGGTGGACCTTCAGTTAGCAACATGATTCAGTTAGAAAGGTGACTGTGTACTGTTTAACAAATATATATTAATTGACATTGCACTATGACAGAGTGGACATGTTAAGCTTGAAAACATCCAACTACACACATGATTACAATTACGAGAAATAAGTTGAAATACTTACTCTGCAACTAGCCGATGTCTCAGCCTCCATTAGCGAAAGACAAAATGGTGGTAGTGATGTCACTGAAAACATCAGATGTTTTCTTATACTGACAGGATGGACAGCAATGTCAGGGACACATGCAAAATGTTCAATATTATTATGAAAATAGAATATACATGATCAAAATGACTTGTTTTATCAAATAACTAGTTGTGGACAATACAACCATATCATTATTTAAAAAATGTAGTATAATTTAATCACTTATTACACACACTGTAGTTAGCAGAGCAGTATGTGGAACATCACAGTACATCCAATGAAAAAATACGGTATGAAATGAAGGAAACACATTTCAAGAGACTTATTATTGTACTGATATGTGTGTAAATGTGTGGCCATTTCTAATAAGACTTCAGAGTTTCATTATTCTGCTACATTTTCATGATGACTGAGTGATTCTGATGGGGACCCCAAAGTTACTTTATAGTGATATTGACTCTATTGCATATCAATTGTGTTTCAATAAAACACTGTAACATTTTGAAAAATACATGAATAAACCTTGCGTGACTTCTGTATCTCAGCTTGAATACTGGATTCAGAGCACAATAGATCACCTTTAAAGATCCTACTTAGATATGTATATCTCATTTGTAAGAAAAAATAAAAGAGAAAGAATTTTTTTTAACAATTCATCCATTTCTTTCAGCTAAATCTTTAAGTTTTAATCACAACCTGTAGGCTTACTGTCTGTTTACTGTACACCTATATATGCATTAAAATATGTGAATCATTTTCCAAATGTTAAGTTACATAATAGTCCTATTGTGAGAGAGACACTAGGTAACCTGTGTCTGTGTTTCCTTGCTGCGTTGCATGACAGAGGACGTGTAGCATGTAAATGAAACATGATATCATGTTTGCCGCTGCAGGTAGGACGATGCAATCTCTTTCTGACTGGTACATGATGGATGTTCCTCCCACAGATGCAAGTATTCAGCCCTGCCCTGTGTCAAGAACAATCCCCGAAGCCATGACATCTTCTTCTTCTCCCCACGCTGCTCCCCCGCCTTCTTGCTATGTGAATGTCTTCATACAGTATGTCCTTATAGTATCTCTTGCTTACCCTATTTTCCCAAGACTGTGGCTGGGTTTCTTGTCACCGTTTCTGTAGTGTGCCTTTTATTTATTCTCTGTTAATTCATATGTGTACATTATGTCTATATGAATAGTGGGTGAAGATCTCTTGCCGTTTTAACCCCTTGAAGTTGATTCTTTTAGGGTTTTTTGCTTTCCTGTAGCGCGTGATAAGTGTTTGTGCATACAGTAAATGGTCTGCAAAGTAAGTATATGACGTTATGTGTATACAATCATATTGTTGGATATACTATAGTCTGATGTAATTTATAATGTATAAGCTTGTTGAGGTTTTTTATTGAACACATGTTACGAGTTAGGCTACACCGAGTAAAACCTACTAGATCATGTATTTTATAGACGGACTGTTGAGCCATATGGTTCTCCAAGTTTCTGTACAAAGCTGGTGTGAATGCACATGAAGTGTCCTTAATAAAATGTTCAACTATTCCTTTTAAATCTGTCATTGTTAATGTTTTTGTTCTGCTTCCTTTCCTCTTAATATTACTCTTGCATATTGTATCCCTGTGCCCACGCCCACCTTCCTTTCTCTTTGGCTTCCTTCCACTGAGCATAGTATTGCTGTTCGTACTTCTCCTTTCTGTCTTGCTTTCTCTCTCTTTCTTACGATCTCCACTTCTGTTATTATTCATCCCCAATCCCCAGAGGATGAGAGAGGAGAGGGGAGGCCCTGCTGCCGACTTTGTACTGTCCAAATGTTATTTCATCTCATTCATCAGTGCTAGCTTCTACCCTCAGTGGAGAGGCATGATGCTGGTGAGAAGGAGGTGATGAAAGCCCTTTGATAGCTAAATTACCATCAGTCCCAATTCCCCTTGGACCTTTTTCTCTCGGAAACCGTGAAATCCGTTGTGCCATAATTTCAGCGTTAATTAAGTTTTCTCGCTATGTCAGTTGACATATAGCAGCGCAGACTAAAGAATAAATCACATTTAACAACAAGGACTGTTAAACGGACAGTGACTCCCTGAAGAAAGTGAAAAAGGCTCTCACTATAAATGAGGCTGTATGCATTTACACTGCCAGCTATTCAAGTCCAAAATGCTAATGAAATCTGATCTAATTCAACGACTTCTAATTTGTATTCAGACATGAAACACACATGGATTACATACTGCCAGTAATGTCAAAAACAAACGAGCTGACACAGTCATATCACCTCTAGTGCTTTCCAAATGCGCCTTTGAGACTCAATGACTTATACACATTGCATTTTTGTCAGCTTTCCTTTTTATATTGTATTGGTGTAACGCTAAAGAGAAAACATTGTATGCAAATGTTCTGGTTCATATTTGTATTTTGTACTGTGACTTGTTTCCATGCTTTAATGTTTAAAAAGGTCTTTATTTGTCTCATACTGCAGGGATTTTAGCCTTTTGCAGACAATGTACATGCCCATAAAACAATGTAACACACAATAGGGCTATTTGAATGTCTTCGAAAGCAACAATGGCTCAGCCCAATTGATGTGCCACCAAATCTAACATTCTCAAGTGAATGACACACGATTGATGTACTGTCATGACAACTCCGATGAATGTGAGCACACAAAGACGAGCTACATGTCCAATGTATACTTCCAGGTCAGATATTTACATGGATATATACAAAATAATGCTTTTACAGCCGCAACCTTTCAAAGCCAAGAGTTGTACCCAGAGATAAAGAAAAAAACTATATAAGACAATTTAGCTAAAGTTGGAAGTACTTGAATTATCCTGTCCTCAAGTGTTTGCACAATGAGAAAGTATCCTTGCCATACACAAAAACATGCACGGTTTGAATCATCAAGCAGGTCACTTTGACATATCTCAAGCCCAAAACAGAGCAATTAATTTATAAAGATCAAACCCGCTATCCAACGGTGCATATTTAAAAATGTCCAGCGGTGTCTGGAATGAGGCACTTATGTCAAACCATCTGTGTAAAGCGGTGACAGCAGCCAGCCAACTGGCGTCCTGTCTCATTATCTCACACCTATTCTGAACTCCTGCTGCTAAAAGAAAAGTACCTGACATCCCCAAAGTCACATGAAGGGACGTTACTGTCGGATATTTTATAGGCAACTTGAAAAAAATGTACGTGGTTCAAAAAGTCCATAAAGAAGCGCAAGGAGGGAGACATGAAAGATTTTGATAAGGCACACACACAAAGCAAATATTAATGAACACAGACAAGAAAAGACTGTAGGCTATACTTTCTAGGTTTCCTCTACTACAGATTGGTAAAATCTTACGATAAAACTTAAATAAAACTATTCTGATGACGAACACTTCTGTACAATGTTAATACTTGCATGTTCTTCAATTAATATTAACTTCATTACAGATAGAGAGTCTTGAGCAGGGATGTGCAACTTGAATGGTGGTGGGGGCCACATAATGTATGTACTGGCCACCAGGGGGGCGGCAGACTCACATGGAACACACACACAACAATTCCATGTATTGTATGTAATTATTAACAAATATACTAAATCTGACATCTTCATTGACATTTTACAATCTTTTAGGGAACATCCTCTAATAAGCTCACTAAACAAATATCAGTTCACAGAAGTGTTATTTAAGTTTTACAAGTGGCATGTTTGTATTGAACAGGTTATTTAACAGTGGAATAAAACTATTTTAAACTATTGGAAAGCACGGAAAATGTGTGTGTATTGAGATTAACCATTACGATCGATGACATAAACAGAAAGTCATGAACACTAACACAGACATTAGTTGTCTAATTTGAACCAAGACACTTGTAGCCTGTCTCTGCTGCTGACGCACAATAAGGGGAATGTCAACACAGACACCTGTCAACCCGCACTCTGCGGTTACTCAGCGCCGCTCTCCCTCCCTCTCGCTGAAATTATGAATGAAATTAATCTGAGGGCCGCAAAAAGAGTAGGTGGGGGCCGCATACTTTTAAATCCAGACTAAAGACTTGTATTGTTGCCGCTGCTTTTAATTGAACTATTCACTCTTAAACTGCACTGTAACTTTTATCCATGTAATTTTTCTTTTAATGTTTCTTTTATTATCTTTTCTTTTTAATGACTGATTTTAAATGCCATTTTATTAATGTTGTGTTGCAAGGTGCTATATAAATAAACTTGCCTTGCCTTGCCTTGCCTTACCTTGCCTTGCCTTGCCTTGCCTTGCCTTGCCTTGCCTGTGGCCCCCACCTACTTCATTGTAGCATTATAGCCATTAGCCACCGAGGCTAATGGCTATAATGTTAGTTTAGCAGGTTTTATAATAATCTTAAATATTCAATGAATTTAGATTTTGACCTGATGATGGTACTAGAGGAAAAGTGAAAGGCCCTGTATACCCAAACATGTGGATGATGATTTGCGATCTAAAAAATTGCGTCAAAGCTTCGTCCGACCTTCAACCTGAATTCTAGTCGGCCAGAAAGGGTGAAAAACACCTTTGTCATCGGTACAAATTAACCTGGGGAAACTGACTAACATTGCCATTGTCAGGAAAAAGAAAAATGTTGCAGTTATCCCCAACTTCAGCATCTCATGAGGCAACTGACATCTTTATCCTGGAAAATCAAGCACATCAATCAACTGTAGCTTCAATTGTAGTTGTTGTTTAGTTGGATATCTGGGGAGCCTAGTAAGAACTGTGTCCTTGAGCAACATTCTCCTGTACCTGTGAAATATCGTATTAACCCATAAGTCTTCATGTAAAAAGTCCTTGGAGGGATAAAAGTTATTTTTCTCAACTCATTCCTCTCTCTTCGGCTCAACGGAGAATAAGACAAAATAAGAAGACTTTTCAGTGAAGTGGAGCATTCAGCCATTGTCAGTTTGTCACTGTCAGCCGGGCCACCGGAGAGCGATGCCCTGCGAGGCGGGAGAGGTTTGACACAAGGAGGTCGAGGTATTTCTAGTTTCTCATCTCCCAAAGGAGAAGGCTTCATGTCAGAAACCCGCATGACCAGAGAGACAAGAGAGAAGAAAGTCTGTGGGTGTAAATGATGCATTTTTCATCACACAGTTTTCTTGGTGGCCCTGTTTCGGTGTGTAGGAGTAAAGCGTTGCAGGAATGTGAAACTGAGTGCCATGCTACAATTATGTACAATCATTACGAGAATTTCTGATAAACACATTCACCACCAGTGAGATTCAAGCTTTTGCAGCCTAATTGTAGAAATGGTCCTTTATATATCTTGATATGTTTTGATAAAGATACCTGAATGTAAGCATTATATGAGTAGATTGCATGCTAATGATGCAAAACAATATTATTATACAATAGTATTTCACCTTCAAACATTACATTACATGTTACTTGTTAGACGCTTTTATCCAAAGCGACTTACATTCTCAACACTGTGGACAATCCCCACAGGAGCAATTTGGGGTGAAGTGTCTCAGGGACACAACGACATGCTGACTGCAGTGGGGTTTGAACCTGTGACCCCCTGATCCGAATGCCAACACACAACCCACTGCGCCTCACGCCTCCAAACCATTACAGCTAAACTGCTGTGTCTTTCCTATCTTTGCATAGCTTTTTATAAACACTAGGATATTAAAACACAAACCTGGTGTATTTGTAATAAACCAATGTGTGATTGGGTTGGTTTTATAATGATGGCAGCTGAAAATACATGTGGATGTATATTTAACATGACAATATGCTATCTTTTTCTATATTGTAGTCTGATTTGTTTGGACATCATTGTGAGTGAATGCAAATTGTTTTGGTAGGATATTGAAAGACAAGCAGGATAATTAAATACCATTTACATGTGCAGATATGTCTCCACTCTTGTTATTTTACACCGCTGAGTCATACATCCACACAAGAGACAGAACCCAAGGATACTGTTCACATTTTAACACTTTGTATGAAGTGTGAGCGTGATCGGGGGAAGGGGGGGGGGGGGGGGGTCAGTGTTGTGCGCATGTGCATGGAGCTCTGGGACACAACTTCCCACATATAGGTGGTTGCCATGGATTCGATCCCAGAAGTGCAATAAACCCACCATCACACCAAGTGATTTGCTTCAGATAGAGAGCGCTGATGAAACACACACAGCTGTTAATTCCACAGTCTTACATGTCACACTCAGGAAGCAACAGTTCATCAGACCAGAGGCTGATTCAGGAGCCTGTGGGAAATAAAACGTTGTGCGAGAAGTGATGCAACATGCAGCACAGTCACACAATCTGACAAAGACTACTCTGATATCATCCCAAATGGATTAAGATATGTTGTCCACATTTTATAAATTATTAAAAATCGCAAGTTATTCCCCTGCCTTATAGATTTGAACTTTTGAGCTACATAAATTGTACAAGACTTCATAGCTAATACGTAGGGTCGGGAGACCAGGGACAGTTGTAACACGGGTCGGTTGAAACACCTTCAATATCTCCAATCACAAACAAGCTCGTGATGAAACTGACTCTGCACATGCGCAGTTAGATGGTAAGATCGCTGAGAAAAAAAAGGAGCCACGTTTGAATTTCTCGCATAAGATATCAGCAAAAGTGTGTTTCTGAGGTAAAATATTAACTAAAATGATATGATGTATTTGTTGGATACTGTCTTGAGTTCAAATGTCAAGGAATCCAAACTAGTATTATTAGAATCACTGTTTTGTAAGCTACAAATATAACTAGCTAAATATGGGTCAAGCTAGCAACCAGGCAGGTTCACAGGGGGTGGAAGCAAGACTGGTGGTCCTGGGACGGTTGTAACATGGCACATTTACAATGATGGCTCATTTGCTTGAATGATCAATTGTTCATTCAAGCATACAGTTGTATTGTTGGTTGGTGTGCATTGTCCCTGTACAAATAAACAGAATAAAATACTGTACACTAGGCCTAAAGTGTGTGTGTGTGTGTGTGTGTGTGTGTGTGTGTGTGTGTGTGTGTGTGTGTGTGTGTGTGTGTGTGTGTGTGTGTGTGTGTGTGTGTGTGTGTTTACAGTATGCCAAATGTCAGAAAGAGGAAGACAGACAGGGCAGTGCCACTTGCTCTGCTGCAGAGGGCCTCAAATGAAGTTGAGAAGGGCAAATCATTCAGGGAAGGGGCAAAGTCCCTGGATATATGCCATGTCACCCTGTACTATGCCATGTCACCCTGTACTATGCCATGTCACCCTGTACTATGCCATGTCACCCTGTACCGCAGGGGTGGGGAACCTCCGGCCCCCGGGCCGTATACGGCCCGCGAGACCATTTTGTGTGGCCCTCGAGGTAATTTATAAACACACGCAAAAAAGAAAAAAATTAAAGAAATCTAGACCGCAACATAATTAAACAAGTGAGTGCCTGTTTTTCCTGGCCAAGGTCAGGGTCCTTGTACACAACACAAGTCTAACGTGTCATCACGTGGTATATGTCTCCTCTGACAGGGGTGCAGTTCTGACGGAGAGCACCAGAACGCCGCTCCGGCACTTCCAAAAATTGCAGTACCCATAATAAGGAGCCGTACACATGCTGCAGTTTTTGCGTGGCTGTGTCTTTAGTTGAAAGCCCAGTGGCGATCTGCTCATCTGTCATACTGATGATACAGTCAATAACTTTGTTGTTATTAGCATCTGATTAGCTAGCTATGCTAACGAATATAAGAAGCTTTTTCTACAACCAGTGAGGTAAAGGCACATCTTTATATGATCATTATAGTTATAAAAAAACAAGAGAATAAAGTAAACAGGTATAAAATACAGTAAAAAAAAGTTGTTATTAATAAACAAGAATCAGTTTGAAAGGGGAGTGATTTGTAAAATATCCAAAAAGAAAATCTGCTTACAGTTATGTTTCATAATGGGTGTTGAGAGATGGAGCATGCCCCCGGACCCTGGAGGTTAGGTCCCCCCCACTTAAATCATGTTCACATGGATAGGAAACTAAATTTCTAAATTCTGTTTTGGTGGTCATGCCACAACCGTGCATGTGCATGCATGCACGAGTCATGGTAAAATATCTGGATTAAGAGGTTGCTTTTTCTTTGCACAGCATGAAAGAAAGGTGAAATGAGTGGGCTGTGATTTTAATATTTTTAAGCAGAGGTCAATAATTTGTACGGCCCTCGGAGGATGTTGAAAACATTGAAATGGCCCTTGAGAGGAAAAAGGTTCCCCACCCCTGCTGTACCGGTTCCATACAAAGAGGCTGAGGTTGGAGAGTCAGGGATCACAAACACCCCCAAGAGTAGGCTACTGGACACCAAAGAAGGTGTTCTCAACAGAGCAGCGGATGCTTTTGAGAGACTACCTGATGGAGGCAGCTGATTTATATTATGGGCTCAGCTCAAAGGAGGTAGGTCTACATCATTAAGGTAGAAGCACCTCTCAGAGAACAGTTTCATCCTTCACAGAGGATGATAATGCTGTGTGTGTTATCTGTTATCCTGTTCATTGTTTGATGGAGGATGTGTGAAACCCCATTCAAATCTTGTTGCCTTAGAATTTGACAGCTTTCCCTATTTGTTGTCATGTAGTGTTACAAAGGTAACCGTTATTAACATGTTACAACCGTGCTTGGCATGTGTTACAACTTTCCCTGTACACAAGCACAGTTGTAACAGTTGAGTTTAAAAAAAAAAAAATACATTTTACAACCTGTACTTAACAACATCTTAAATACATTCTTTCAGTAGCTGACATATTGATAATGTATAATATAGCAAAATGGATATCCTATTGTAAATGGTTTTTTACTTATTGGGGAAAAACCCAAAAAGTGTTGCAACTGTCCCTGGTGTCCCTACACTTAAAGGTGGGGTAGGTCATTTTGGAGAAACCAGCTCGAGTGCGCTATCATTTGAAAATAATCTGCCACTTCCTTACAGAGCCCCTCCTCCAAAACACACGAACGCGCACATGACCAATGAGGGCAGGAGATCAGTTTGTGCACAGATGGAAGGCTGACAGGCAGGTAGGCCATCCAATTACTTTAGCCGGGCCGGCTCAGATGATTGGTCGTGCTTTTTACAGTACTACAGCTTCCACAGATAACGTTTTTTTATGTATTTATTATCAAACATTTAATATATTCAGGACTCCAAGACACAGACTACATGCAGCAACTGCAACAAGTACATCTGTGCTATATACACACGAAGAAGTTCTGCACATCTTGTGTTTCCTAAACGGACTTGCCCATTGACTCACATGATGTTCTGCAGCGTCACTTCATCAATATAGTTTTCGGATATACTGTATTTTATGAATAGTGACTGTTAATTGTTTTTATTTGCTTTGTGTTTATATCTGTTCTATGTAATTTATATGGATGTTTCCTTCTCTCTATATTTCACAGCCAAATACTTTTGGATGTGTGGTTCTTGTGTTCCAATTGCTGCTAAATTGCTTTATTTCCTTCAGGGCTTTGATCATTATATGACAGATTAAAAATAATAAACATTAATGAAAATTTGTTTTACTTACATTAGTCCTAGAAAAGCATGAGCAAAATGTAAACTTAGTTTTTATTACAGTGTATTTTCTTTTAACATAAATTACATTTTTATCACAAAAAACGATGGACACTTCCATTGTTAAATTTGATCTAGCAAAGAGTATTTTCAAAAACTAATCATATATTTCATTTATATTGTTGGGGAATGAGTTAAAGACAATATATATAAGGAATTGTGCATGTTGAATTTAGTTCTGTATTTTTTTTAAACCCTGAAATATGTCCAAAGGGTGCGAAATGTGAACATAACACGTGGGTTAATCTATTTTTAAGTTGTTATTTATTCTCAACACAGTAACTCTGTGCTCAATGCTTTCTGCATGTGTTGCTTCCCACAAAGACAAGCACTCACATGTAAACCCTGATAATGGTATATTTAAGTATATTTACAACATAATACCCTCTTCAACACTCCTGTTTCTGCATGCTAAGGCATACTTAAAGGTGGGGTATGCAATTTATTTCAGAAACACTTTTTGTTATATCCCATGGAATGCTCTTAACATCCCGATAGCAATAAATACATTAAATGCTTTGACAATAAATACATAAAAAAAATGTCATCTGTGGAAGCCGGCAGGCAGGTAGGCCACCCAGTTATTTTTAGCCGGGCCGGCTCAGATGATTGGTCGGGCTTTTTACAGTGCTACGGCTTCCACAGGTGACATTTTTGTATGTATTTATTATCAAACATTTAATATATTCATTGCTATCGGGATGTTAAGAGCATTCCATGGAATAAAACAAAAAGTGTTTCTGAAATAATTTACTTACCCCACCTTTAAGGAGCTGCGTTTTGTTGACATTTACGACATAAACATAACAAGACAATGGGTATTGTTTAAAAGCAGGGGTGGGGAACCTTTTTCCTCTCAAGGGCCATTTCAATGTTTACAATATCCTCAGAGGGCCGTACAAGTTATTGACCTCTGCTTAAAAAAACTAAAATCACAGCCCATTCATTTCATTTTGTGCAAAGAAAAAGCAACCTCTTAATCCAGATATCTCACCATGACTCGCGTATGCATGCACGTGCAGGGTGTGGCGTGCTCCCTTGGGAAGATTTTTTTAAATGTTGAAGTTAAAAGCATCAATCTGGTGCACTTTGAGAGCAACATTAGGAGATCTATGGACACATCTCTCAAAACACCCAGACACAACTGTAAACAGATTTTCTTTTAATTTATGGATATTTGACAAATCACTCCCCTTTCAAACTGTATTCTTCTTTATTAATAACTGTCATATAGTATTTTATACCTGTTTACTTTATTCTCTTATTTTTGTATAACTATAATAATCATATAAAGATGTGCCTTTACCTCACTGGTTGTAGAAAAAGCTTCTTATATTCGTTAGCATAGCTAGCTAACCAGATGCTAATGATAACAACACAGTTATTGACTGTCTGATCAGTATGACAGATGAACAGATCGCCACTGGGCTTTCAACTAAAGACACAGACACGCAGAAACTGCGGCATGTGTATGGATTTATCGGCAGGGGCGCCGTAAGGGGGTGAAAAGTTAGGACGATTCTAAGGGCCCGTGACTGACAGGGGCCCCAAAATGTTCAGAACATTAAGAAAAAATATATAAGTAACCTTTCATCAATCCTCAATAATTAACATTAATAGAACGTTATATTGATAAATTACTCACTAAACTTACGATTCATTTAACTTATTTTCTTCCAAAAGTTAATTACCCAAAGCCTCTGTACACCCCCTTCTATTTACGTGTAATGGTTTGGTCCTGCCTCCAAACGAGGTGCTGCACCGGCACTTGCAGAGAGTGAAAGCATGTGAGGAGAGATGCTAGTACTTAGCCTACACACGTGTGTTGTACCATGTTTCAACGACCAACAAAGTCAGGCTCTAAGAAAAGAAGAGAAAGGAGAGAAAGACAAGAGAGAGGGACTAAAGGGCGACAGTATGTCACACAGTTTTTCACAAGAAAAGGTGGGTGTGGTCCATGAGTGGTGGAAATTAGTCTGTTAGCTAATGTTTTTTAGTTTACTAAGCTGACATTAAGTACTGTTAATATCTTTACAGAAAATGCACTGCTCTTTTAGCTGACATTTAAAGGTGGGGTAGGTAATTCACTTCAGAAACACTTTTTGTTATATTCCATGGAATGCTCTTAACATCCGATAGCAATGAATACATTAAATGCTTTGACAATAAATACGTACAAAAATGTCATCTGTGGAAGCCGTGGCGCTGTAAAAAGCACGACCAATCATCTGAGCCGGCTAAAGTAACTGGATGGCCTGCCTGCCTGCCAGCCTTCCATCTGGGCACAAACTTATCTCGTGCCCTCATTGGTCATGTGCGCGTTCGGGGGGGTTGGAGGAGGGGCTCTGTAAGGAACTCTGAAGGAAGGGGCAGATTTTTTTCGGTTGTGTACTTTCAAATTCTAGCGCACTCGAGCTTTTTTCTCCATTCTTACCTAGCTACCTTAAATAAATGCAGGCACATTTTTAGCGCCTATTACTAAATCAGTTGTCCCTCCCCCTGGTGCCAGGACCCACAGATCCATCTTTAGGCTCAGCAGCCCTGTCCCCCCATAAGGCTGAACCTGAACCAGCTTTTCTCCAAACTGAAGGAGGTGAGCAGCATTGTGTTGAATGCCACATAACATATCTGAAGGGAGACTGGAATACAAAAAAAATATATATAACAAAAAGCTAACATCTAATTTAAATTATACATTTCAAACATAGCCAATGATCTATATAAAACAAAAAACTGCTTTTAGGATGATGGACAGTTTGAAGCATTTAGTGATCAGTCTGAAAACAAAATGTTAATCAGCGACATTTTGGCTATGATATTAATACTAATGTTATTATATTAAAGCAGGGGTGGGGAACCTCCGGCCCCCGGGCCGTATACGGACCGCTAGACCATTTGATACGGCCCTCGAGGTAATTTATAAACAAAGTGGCCTGTGCCTGGTGGTGGGGCTAGTGTTGCACGGTGTACCGATACTTGAAAGGTACCGCGATACCCTGCCGTTAAAAACGGTACGATTCCTCCGTTTCATTAGTATCGGTACTTTAAGAATGACGGGGAAAAGTACTCCCGTGAAAAAGCGCAGTTTTTCCATATAATAATAATAATCACCATCTGCCCCTTATATAGACCACCCTCGGAAGCCAGCCTCTTCGACCTAGGACCAGCGATGCGGGAATGGCTACACGACACTGAGTTGGACATCTAACGTTATACGAAAGAAGAAGCGCCGTTTTTAATAAGAGCCGTGTGTGTTCAGCGCTCTGCTTCCACTCCCTGCACTGCAGCCGTGCCTGCAGTCCCGCTCCTCTCAAGCACGCTCTAAGTCCCTCCCCTCTCTCGTGCACGTGGCCACGTGCGAGCTGCCAGAGCATGTGAGAAAACGAGAAGCATGGCTGCAAGTGGGAGTGCAACTGCCGCTGCGCCTCGGCTTGTTAACAAAAAAGACGCCAGAAGTCTGTGAACGGGCCGTTCAGGTGTTCAGAGCAGAGCTCCCTGTCGGAGCGGCAGAGCGTGATGTGCACTGAAAAGTTTTTCTGTCGCAATATTATCGTTGAGCAAACTTAACTAGCAAACTAGCATCACTATCTGCTAACGTTAGCTTTAGCCTTCGTTTTCTATTAGTTTTTTTTTCATAGGGGCAGCCTTGTTTCGGTTAGGTAGCCTCAGGGTCACAAATTGCCCTTCAGATGGCTTTTTGGAGAGGATTAAGCATGAATCTGTCGGGTGTCCGGGACAGCCTTGTTTCAGTGAAGTGGCCTCGGGGTCACAGGCTGCCATTCAGATGACTAGGTGGTATAAGTATATATCTTGTACTTGAGTAAAAGTAGAAGTACCCGGGTCTTGTACTTGAGTTAAAGTAGAAGTACCAGAATGTAGGAATAATCCTGAAATCAAAATGTTCCTCAAATAAAAGTACAAAAGTATTCTCATCAAAATATAGTTAAAGTAGCGACAGTAAAAGTAGAAGTACTCAGGTCTTGTACTAGAAGCACCAGAGTGTAGGAATACTCTGTTACAGTAAAAGTACTGCATTCAAAATGTTCCTCAAGTAAAAGTATTAAAGTAGCGACAGTAAAAGTAGTCATGGTGCAGATTGGTCCATTTCAGAATAATATATATGATATGTTTTATAATGATTGATCATGAAAGTGTTCTCAAAGCTGGTAAAGGTGCAGCTAGTTTGAAGTACTTTGTAGACTGCAGGGTAGCTGGTGAAGGTGCAGCTAGTCTGAAGTACTTTGTAGACTGCAGGGTAGCTGGTGGAGGTGCAGCTAGTCTGAAGTACTTTGTAGACTGCAGGGTAGCTGGTGAAGGTGCAGCTAGTCTGAAGTACTTTGTAGACTGCAGGGTAGCTGGTGAAGGTGCAGCTAGTCTGAAGTACTTTGTAGACTGCAGGGTAGCTGGTGAAGGTGCAGCTAGTCTGAAGTACTTTGTAGACTGCAGGGTAGCTGGTGGATTTACTCCAGGTGGAACTAAAGTCTGATTCAACACTTGGTTAGATTTCACATCATTCATCCAGATCTGTGAAGTAACTAAAGGGATTCAATACATGTAGTGGAGTTGAAGTACACCATGTACCTCTGAACTGTAGTGGATTAGAAGTACACCATGTACCTCTGAACTGTAGTGGAGTAAAAGTACACCATGTACCTCTGAACTGTAGTGGATTAGAAGTACACCATGTACCTCTGAACTGTAGTGGAGTAAAAGTACACCATGTACCTCTGAACTGTAGTGGAGTAAAAGTACACCATGTACCTCTGAACTGTAGTGGATTAGAAGTACAAAGTAGCAAAAGAAACATTGAAATACTTAAATAAAGTACAAGTATCTCAAAATTGTACCCAAGTAGTACTTGAGTTTATGAACTTAGTTACTTTACACCAGTGGCTATAAAGATAGAAAGACTAAGCCTTGCACAGAGGCATGAAAATACATTTTCAAAATGCTCAACAGTGCTGCCAAAATGTTAAACTCACTGCTACACAATTAAAATAAATGCTTTTATATATATTTATATTAGATGTGACTCTTTGGCGTTTCTGTTCTTAGTAACACTGCTGCTTTAGTTGTTCTGAATCATCTGTTATTCCTAATTTTAAAGCCGATATTCCGTGTTTCCATTTTTTTAATAAAAGTATCGAAAAAGAATCGGAATCGCAATTCTTGACTTGGTATCGGTATCGAAACCAAAATGTTGGTATCGTGACAACACTAGGTGGGGCCCAATGTGATATATTTTCAGGGGGCCCAAAATCCCTGGCGGCGCCCCTGCTTATCGGTACTGCAATTTCTGAAGTGCTGGAGGGGCGTTCTGGTGCTCTCCGTCAGAACTGCACCCTGTCAGTCGAGACATATACCACGTGATGACACGTTAGGCTCTTGTTGTGTTCAAGGACCCTGACCTTGGCCAGGAAAAACAGGCACTCGCTTGTTTAATTTTTTTGCGGTCTAGATTTCTTTCATTTTTTTATTTTTTGCGTGTGTTTAAAAATTACCTCGAGGGCCGTACCAAATTGTCTCGCGGGCCGTATACGGCCCGGAGGCCAGAGGTTCCCCACCCCTGTTTTAAAGCATTGAATTTGATGATGTTAAATACCTGTTATCAATAATCCTAGAAGTCTAAATAAATGGCCTTAAACAAAGAATCGTATAACTTTTGAACAATATTTTCTCGTCACTTTTAAGATTTATTTTTTATTTAGGGCAAACAAATAAAAATAACTTGCAGTGTATGGTCATGGTTAATAAAAAACATGACTGAAGCAGGGTATACTTACCACAGTCTCGAGTGTCAAAAGAGTTTCTCGTAAATCGTACAGAAACGTTTTTTAAAAGAGTTTTTTAGAGCTGATTGTTCCTTTGCTTTGAAAGATGATTATTAAGAGGTCAAGACCATGTAGAAAAAGATTAGGTACTTGAACACTTAACCAAAGACAGGAATCCTCTGGTGAAGGCGTTCTCAAAAACATTAGCAAGACACCCAGCATTTAGTATCTAATGGACCCCTGAAGACCTGTTTAAATGAATAAAAGATCATTATTGTTCACATCATATCACAAGTGCTACACTAATTTTCAAGACATTCATTTTCTTTATATTCTCACATTCATCTGCCCTCATAAAAACTGTATTCATTTAACTGGCTTAATATTGCCTCAAGGAATAATGAAGTCTGCTTGATCTTGTGACCTTTTAAAACCGGTTTCCTTCATGGTGCTGCTATAGAAAAGCCACTAGAGGGCAGCAGAGTAGCTCTTTTGAAAAATATCTGAAAGAAATCCAGCATTGCCACCGTAATGACCTCATGAATAAACCTATGCTACTTTTGAAGTTAGTTCAGCTACAGAGAATCTCTTCCCTCTTCCAATGAGCTCCTTTTCTCTTAACTATCTTTGGGTTGCAACATTGGAGACACCTGTTGATCTATTTAACTGCCAGGAGGATATTTCAAACTCTACAGCGACTGACAGTTTCAGCTGTAAATACAACGAATAAAGCACACAAAAACTTGTCCGAAGATGAAACCATTTTCTGAGGTTTTAGGCATCTCAGTCTGTGTGGCCAGAACTGTGACTGTGGTTGTGGTTAGATCTTCTGTTTAAAATCCTCTAGGTGGCAGTGTTTTCCTGTTTATATGGAGGGTATACTGTCTGTGCTCAAACTTTAGTATATTTGTGCTGTTCCCCTCCACAATGCAAATCATAAATGTGTTCATTTTCATTCATTTAAATACGTTATATTATTTATACTGATCTTCATCAGTTGTTAATTTAACATCAGTTGCTCATTGATGAAGCAGATGAGTAACAATCACATCACTTTTAAAATTAAATGAGTTTAATTGAATTAGTATTAGTATCAATTAAGATTATAGCTGACAGTTGTACATGGCCATTTTGAAATTGGAGCAACATTTTACACCAACCCTCACCAGCCTCTTGTTTTTATATTTTGAACCGCTTGGTATTGTTCACTTTGCTTACATGTTATGTTCAGATGTCCATCTTCACATTCTGTTGAGTCAACAACCTAATTAAGTATTTGTTTTTCACCAATACAAACAGTATAAAAAACATTTGTGACATGAGAGGTAAATAAAAATCACATCAATCAAGAAAAAATAGATGACTTAAAGGAAGAGTATTATATAACATGAGAAAACTGACAGAACGGGGCACCCCTTTGAGTTGTACTCATGCATTACATGTCTGGTGTCAGGTGTTCAAACTTAACATGAGAAGTCATGACAAGATGTCAAATGTAATTTGTTGCATTTTCCACTAACAGTAAGTCTTGGTCAGCCGCTGGTTCTGAGTCGTAGCAATACCAGCTTCTGAAACACAATCTTCCTGTTCTTCCTGTGCAACATTTTCTTGGCTTGTGATGCCAGTGAGGCCGGAGACTTCTGGACCATGACCAGCAGACTGAACCCTCCCCATCCCGAGGCTGGGCTCACAAATGTCCTCTCGCCCAGCCAGGCTGTTCCTGTTTGTATTCCTGCAGGAATGGGTAACATTCACCCTGGAAGATTTAGTTTGGAGTGTTGCCCAATTCTTTCCTCTTCCTTCTTCACACAGGCTGAAAAGCAAAACCCCATCTGGAGACTCTCATGAAGTGAAAGGAGGTCTTTCAGATAAGACGTCAAACATGATGGTGGAAATTATTCCATCAAGTTTTCAAAGCATAACTCTGCTCTGTGAAGAACATAGACGCACTGTGATTGGAAAAATGCAAATGATCGTGTTTCAAAGAGTCCTTCAATTGCAACATGATTGCCAGCAACTGTTTAGTGAAACCAAATCATCGCTTTTTCTTTTTTTCTTATCTTAATTGTTTTTTGTTTCATGACGTTGAACAGTATGTGCTTTTGCCTTCATTCATTTGTGAGTGATGTATATGATAGAAACAAGCCCTCAAGACATTTCTACAAAAGAGAAGGATCAATCACTAATATGTCACTGTACATTTGTACTGATGTCATTGTAATGAATGTAATTAAGGGGTTTTTTAAATAAAATGTTCCAACCTGTGAATTGATATCGGACAATGAAAAGTAAAATAAGGATCGGAGAGAAACAGCCTACATGCAGTCACATGCGGGCTCCAAGTGACAGTGACCTGAAGAATAGAAGTAATAATGTTTTATTTCTTCCGTTGAGACTAGTCTTCCTTTTTGACTCTGAAAACAGACCAAACTGTGGAAAATATGTTCTGAACTCCGTCACCTTCCTTCCTTATAACTCGCTTTGTATTTCCAAAGCAAACGGACAATACGTTTCACAATCTTCCATCAGTTACACTTTCTTTAAAAACAGTCATTGTCGCAGTGCGTGCGTACACTTTCCACATGAATAAAATGTTCTCAAACCCCTGATCGAAAGTTGCAGTACTTAAAACTATATATTCAACGCTTTTCACTTGTAAATTCATGGAATATTTTCATTGATATTTAGTTTTTTTTGGATGATCTTTGTATGATAGCAGATCTGTCCATTTGTTTTAAATGTAGAAATCTTTTTTTTTTTTTGTGGAAGGTGTTTTACATTATAAGATTGCAGATCTGCTAACACAAATAATATTGAGGCATATCCACCTTCATATTCCTCACTTTGTTTAATTGGACACTTATCACAGGATACCTTACATAAAGATGATTTGCACAGGAAGCAATTAATTTTAAGTCTTCTAAAGCAACAATTTAATTTGATTAGTTCAGAAGAAAAGAGAGTAGATAGAATGCACAAACGTTGCAGCAGTGATATGAAATTATCACGGTAATAAACGTTCTTAATTGTTTGCCACATCAAATACATATGTTTACCATCATTAGTAGCAGTCACATGCACTATATACAGTAGGGTCAAATAAAACAGGTTTTTTATCCTAGAATAATTTAGTCTCCAAGCCAGAGGGTAGATTCCAGCCCGTGATATTCCCTGCTTTGATCTTTGGACAGACTGAAAGCGTAGATACTCAGTCATCTGCCTCGAAGGCATGCCTTGATTTCCTATCCCTGGTATAGAATATACAGTAAATACCTTCTCTGTCACTTAAGATCTCTGTGTAGCTCGGGAGTGAGGCCCCGTCAAGTTCAGAGTACTGCTGCTGGGACAGTTTGACCTCAGAGAGACCAGTCAGGAATGGGGTAGTAGAGGAATGTGTGGTGCCTCTCTCTTCAGGCTGTTCGCACCTTCAGCCAGTGACTGCACATGCTTGTGTCAGTTTAATAGAGGAGCATACTTTCAGGGTAACAAAGTGGCTTGTGTTGGACTGTAAGGGTTGTGTGTTCTTCTCCTCTGGGTCCTCATATGTTTGCAGGTATGTTTTCCACTTGGGATGACTTATGGACGGTCAGTTGCTGGGAATGCACCGGCTGAGTCTGCAGGGTGAAAAATGGGACTATTATAAACTTCCAAAAGTCTGTCCAGAAACATGAAGTGTTTTGATCCTATCCGACATTAGGTTTGTATACTGCCCAAATGGGATGTACAATAAGTGAAATGATCTGCTGCTGTTTTTGAAAGAAAACCCTAAATCCACATTTTCTTATTTGGATAAACATCTCGTGAAATTCTGCTAAATGAAAGTGTTACATACTGTATGGTAATGCAAACACTTAAACTGTGAACCAGACTAAACGTTTTGACATCAACCTGTAACTCAATGACATGTGGAACTATTGCTGGGGTTGAATTCAAATAAAATATGAATAATAAAGTTAAATCATTTTCCCATCATGTGGCACCTTAGCGTTCAATGTGTTGAATCATGGCATCGATCATCCTTAATGGTGTCATTTAGAGACTGCTGCATGCTCCACATGACACACCTCTCTCATCACAAGTTCTCTAAATATAGAATGTCACATATTCAGCGCACAACTGTTTGATTGCCCCACATATCTCCGGCAGCAGATGTTTTGAGATGCCAGTCCATGGAGATGCCTCACAGCCTTTTCAGTATGTGCGCTCATCCCTTTAATCCAGCGCCACGGCCTCAGATGTCCCTACTTCAGAAGGTTCTTATCTGACCATAGCAACATGCCATGGTATTCTAATTTTCATCGTTGACTTGGTTTTTATGTAATTGCTTTCAACTTTCTGCATAACCAAAGCTCCTCACAACTGTGACCACAGCAGATGTAGTCAATAACCCTGACATGGCGTTCAGTGAACTATACAAGAATGTAATCAATTTGAGGTTCAAGAGAGCTTTATTCCTCGAAGGCCAAATGTTCCTTGGATGGTTAACTCAGTGCTTATAGTATTATGTAGGGTTAAACTGCATGTGTCTGGTGTCAGGAATTCAAAATGTAACATTTGGAGCGACTGAAGGCATACTAAATGAGAATATTTATCGGATTTTTGTTATGGTTCCTTTATTATTTCATCTTGTTGAAACATTATAACTATATTTTTAGTATTTCCAGCTCACAACTATCCTAGATCATTGTGTGTCATAAGTGAGTTGTAATTAGAAGAATTCCATTGTTGCTGGTAATACTGAAGTATTAACATTAATATTTTCAAGACATTTTTGATACTAAATGAGGCCACATTTTGTAGAGCGGCCCTGAGTTCAAATCTAATCCTGATGACTTAATTTCAATTATTATTATGCTCACATTGTGGATTTCACTTCAAGGACCCATACAAGAACACAACATTTGCAGACCAAGCAAATACAGTACCAAAGTATTCAGTTGATGTAACATATATACACTATATATGTTTGTTTTCCATAAAACAGTTGTTTCCAGCTATCTGAATGGCACACATGTATCTTCATTGAGGTATTGCTGCAGTAGAAACCCTTTCTTCTCTAAGCGTTAGCTGCCATCATAGATGTTGAAAGGGAATTCACTCCTATACATGTTCCCTTTGCAGTCGCTTAATGAAAGCAGGGTAGAGATGTGGTTTGTTGGAGAGGCTGCCTTGTAACTGACCTCGGATTTCTTGCTCGCATGTCCTTGAGTAGCTCGCTGAATTCGAACCAGCTCTAGGGAGAATGCTCAGCCACTGACCCAACACCTGACCTACAGAACAGGGGAAATGAAGTACAGATAGAAAACATGGAGCTAAATGTGCTAGGATGAAAAGATGAGTCCTAGCTATTAACTTTCACCTTTTCACATATATATGTAATCCCACGTAACATATAGGATTGTTAATCTGTTTGAAGAGTGTGTTAATATTTCAGTGCTTTGTTCATGTTGGTTATTGACCTACTGCTATAATGAAAAGAGTATTGACATACAGTGTCCTTGCCGTATACGGCCTCCGGCAAAACTATTTCATGTGGTTTCATTCTTAACCTTAGCCTTTTCCTTCAAAAGGCTCTAATCTGAGGCATCTATCGATTTACCTTTGTGACATTTATAAGCGGTTGACCAACAGAGCCGGCCAGCAAACCAATCAGAGCAGACTGGGCTCTGGTTTCAGACAGAGGGTGAAAAGAGGTGCGCACAGGCAGTATGAGAAAAATAAAAAGCGTATTGAACATTAAAGCATGGAAACATGTCACAGCAGTGGCACAAAATACTAATACAAACCCAGACATGAGATTAACAGGGCTGGGCCCCTTTAATCAGAATTTAAAAAACTGCATGAAAATGGTCACGGCTGTTTATCGGTTAATCAAACTTCCACTATGACCTAAATCAGAGATATGTCTTGGGATGCAATGAAAAATAAAACAGGGCACGATAAACTTGTGTCTTCTGCTCATGTTGCATTTTAAAAGATCTGGATATTCTGAGAGGGAATAAAGAGGAAATATATAAGAGAAGGTGTGTGTCCTTTCATCTGACCAAGAGCGAGAGGTTATATTTGCAGATATGTTCAGTTAGTGAGTTAAATCCACTCAGACTCCTTGATCTCTTTCACAAAGAGGGGATACGATAAAACGTTCCTGGCAGCACGCCCGCAATTTTTTTTTCTACAGGCAGGAAAAGTCACCGAAAAATACATCATTTGTATTTCAATCTTCAAGCAAAGAAATATGTGGCTGTTTAGGAACAAGCAAGCTTTGACATGACTGCATCTGACACATGTTGACATTCTTTCAATTTTTCAAGTCCTTATCAGTGTAGAGAAAAGAGAAGAGAGAACATTCCTCATGGCAGGACAGTTTCATGGTGGTTCGTGTGTTAAGAAGACACAAAGATAATCATTTTGAAGGTGTTTAGGTTTCTTCCCATGCAAGCTATGAGTTCTGACAGTGACCACCCAGATGATGTGTTGTTGAAACACTCCTGGATAATCTTGGCAGTGAAGGCAGTATAATCTTTCAAGTGCTTCAAGACTAAATGGTACAATATATAAAGGCCTTTTAAAAACAGCAGACAGTCAAATAAATATTAAAGCTGCTGTCGGCACAAATGTCAAAGCAAACTTATCTTATCAGTGTTTTTCTTAAATATATGTGATTATTAGGTTGTGTCGGTGTGAGTCCATGAGCAGAAGTTGGCACGTGTTAAGGAAATAGTTTGACATTTTGGAGGTTGATGAGAAGGTTCTCTCTTATCTGCCAGCAGCGAGTGAGCAGCTTATGGGGAAATAGCTCGCTTTGCACATGGCATCACAAAATGGCTTTTACTTTGAAGCTTTTGTGAACATAGTGTGTCAAAGTGGGAGCGTTAAAGGTGCTTGTAGGGGGATTTTGTGTATCTTTCAACAGAGCAAAGCTAACTGGTTCCCCCTGTTTTCAGTCCAATGTGTTGAGATAAGCCAAAGTGTGTTCAAAAGAGCCGTAAATCCCTCGAAGCATCATGATTTAGCGACATGGTGTGTCCCAGTGATACTCAATTTACAGCCAGTAGGGTGCTCGGTTGCCCCCGACCGTCACTAAATCACAATCCAAATAAATTGATTCACAATGGGAGTTTTTGGGGGTAATTTGAATGGAAATGAAGTCGCAGAGCGCATTGTTCTCATTCATAACACTCCATTTGAGGTCTCACTATGGGATGCGTCTCATCGCGGAGCAAACAGAAGCATCAATCTCATTACGCCAATCCTGATTGGCTGGTGATCTTGATGTCAGCGTCAGGGAAATCACCGCCTAAAAATCACTCCATAAGTAGCTTGCGTCACAACGCATGCCTCATTCAAACACCTCTTCTCGCTTCAGAGCACATCTCTACAGTAGCCGGACAAGCTCAACGGTCCACAGACTGAACCCAAATACCCATTTCGGTCGACGGGCGCTCGCCAGCTACTCCTTCTGCTTCACAGGAAGACGGTACTACTAACGCCGTTAGTATTTAAAATCAACCTCGCCCTTCTCTACACGAGAAAGTAAGGTAGATCCCATTTTTTTTTCAAGCTAGCAGCACACCTGTTGCTAGCTCGCTCCCTCTCTACCGACACCACGGTAGCGAGGAAGTTTTTATTTTTTCTTCCCACGGAGAGGAAAAGGATTAAAAAAGGAGCATACTGCCACACCAGTCAGTATTCTCCGGGAATAAAAGACCCACACCGTCCTTTTCTCTCCGGATTAAGGACAAGGTGGTAATACCTTTTTTCCCGTTCCACCTGTCGAGAGCGGGCCCTCTCCCCGCCACGAGGCGACAAAGATGGACGCCTCTCTCCCTCACACCAGAGGAGTCAGGGACTCGGTGGCTCGACTCGGTGGCTCGACTCGGTGGCTCGACTCTGCGGCTGCGGGTTGAAGATCTCAGGCACAGACACACACCAGGTCTGTTCGTCCTGCCTCGGGCTGGAACACGCTCGAGGCGCTATCGACAACCCCGGCTCATGCGGACATTGTGTCCGCTTCACCGTCAAGAGCCTCCGCCGAAGGTTAGCAAGACAAGCTAGCCTGTCGGAACAGGACCCCCCCATGTCCATGGACCCGCCGGCCGGCAGTCAAGAGACGGGGGCGTCCGCCACAGAGAGTGAACCCCTCTCCGTGTCGGTCTGGGGCTCATTAACCGCTATGGCCACAGAACCGGAATCCCGCGCCCTGGTAGGCCGGGACCCGGTGACGACAAGCCACGCGGGAACGGATTCCCGCTTTACCAAGCTGGGGCTCCCGGTTAGACCTCACCATGGTCTCACCCGCGGAGGATGTCCTCGAGCTAGACTATGAGGAGGACGAAGAGGAGGACGCCCTCCTGTCCGAGTCAGATGAACAAGAAGAGGACACCTTCATGTCATCGGCCCAGGCTGCAAAGCCTGGAGCGAGTGCTGCTCTCCCCAACACACTCTCACTCCCTAAGCGTCCAATAACGACGTTTGGTCAGTGTCCGTGGCGTCCAATTGTGACGCTCCTAGGCTCCTTCAGCGTCATAAAGGGACGCAAATAGCTTTCAACTGATTGCAATGTATTCCCATCTGCGTCGGGATTTGACGCTCATGGAAGCACGGCATTCGTTTATGTCGGCTGCCCTTAAAGGTAATGTGAGCATCCATTCCCAGGAGTAAAGGATGGCAGAAGACACTACACTACCCAGAATCCCCAGCTATCGTTTGGACTACACCATGTGCTCTGTTTGACAAACCCCGTGATAGTCCTCAAGCTCTGTGATTGGAGAGTGTGCTCCGAGGGTTAAGCCAGCCTCGAACAGCACTTGAAATGGGATGGAACCACGGCAGACTGTCCAAAACTGGATTTGAACGGGTCCACCGCGTCCCCCCTCCCCCACCCCGTCCCCAGAACTACACATGCTGGCTATTCTGTTTCGCAACATGTTCTCTATGGCACGTCTCTACTGGGAGTTGTAGTTTTAAAAGACGTTTTCGTATTTCCCATAATAAGAAGTTGCCAGTATTAAACTGTGTACATCCCTGGAGGTTTAGGGGACAGGAAACACTCACATTTAAAACATATAATTAATAAATGGGTGAAAATTGCTTGTGCCCATAATGGGCAGTATTAATATATATACCCACATGCCAGCTAAGGTCAGAAGAGCTTTATTTAACAGCTGGTCTTATGTTTGTGAGCCCTGTGATAACATTACATTACATTAATTGATAAGCCTGAAACATGCACTTGTCAAGATTCAGAGGCACATTGTGCAAATATGGCAGTAGCCATCGATCAGCTTAAGATAAGATATACTTTATTAATCCAAAGTTGGAACATTTGCGTTACATCAGCATGTGTAACAGTTAAATATGCAGTTGTGTTTATTTGAAAATCATTTAGTATAATCACACAAATTCTGTGTTTTATATTCAACAATTCTGTGTTCTTTATTTATTGATTGTTCAATACCTGACAAGGCCGGAGATGAAATATCTACATACATCTTATAAGAGTAATACATGATGTATAATATCAGTTAAAATAAGTGCTTCAACATAGTTAACATTGCTGGAGGTATGCACAAATATTGATAGATGTCTTGTAATGCACTATTGAGGAACCTGCAACCCAAGTTTTTCATTCAGTGCAGAACTACACCACAGTTGTGTAGGCCTATATGATATGTCAATAAACCTTAGAAAATCATGAAATCTTGAAAGGGATGTGCAAAATAGTCATTACATACAGTCTTTACTGAACTATTAGTAGAGAATAACGAGTAATGAATATACTTTATAAGGATCGTATTAATATCTAATAATAAAAATATTGAAATTCAATAACATGCTTTAACCACCAGGTGTCTCTTTATATCAGCTGTGCACCTTTATGGTGTAAATACAGCCTATCTACCAATTGGATCAAATATAAAAGTGAGCCGAATTAGTGTTGATACTGCAAGGAGACGCATTGTGTGAAAAGAAATGTAAGATGTTGTTTAATGGCTGATATATTTATGATCCACGTCACGTTTCCAGTTCCTCATGTTTGTCTTCTCATCAGGGCTCTATAAATACAGAACTACGGCAGATATGTAATATGTAATGCAGCCGGACCGTGTACTACAATGCCGTTATGTGATGACTTTCAAAGAGAAAAGCAAGCACACTCGGAATAAAGTATTATTATTATTTTTTTTAAATGTTTTCGGTCTGTTAATGACGATGTGCTGTGAGATGTGAGACTGGAATTGCACAGGGGGGAAATAACGTAGGCTATATTTAGATGCGGATTTTGTTAAACTAATATGTTTAGGCTGTGGACCAACACTATACATTGACGGGAAAGGAGGTAGCAATAAAGATAACACCATTAAACAGTTACACAACATAACAGAAATAATATCGATAGCAGCGTCCCTAGCAACCACCTTGGTAACAATGAAAACGTCGCGATTTCCTGAAGTAATCTTCGTAATAACTAGCAAACTAAAGATCATGTACATCCACTGCACACATAATCTGAAATAACAACTCATATTTCTCGCATCAAATGACATCAAAACGCATTTTAATGGCCAAACTAACTTTAAAATAGGCATTTTCTACCAAGAATAAAACGAATTTCGGCCATGTTTTCTTTTTCTGCAGGGAGAAATTTGAAGATCATGTGACATAGACGCTGGGGATTCTGGGTAGTGTAGTGTCTTCTGCCATCCTTTACTCAGAAAAAATATTTGTTTCTCCGAATCGAAGGGGAAAAATACAAAAGCATTGCACACAATTTAAACCAATCAATGTTGTGTAATTAACAAGGATAATCTGGTGTTTTTTAGTCGATGAGTAGTGCAGATATCACTGTAAAATCAATCGACAGTAAGAGGAATACTTACTTCCGGGTGTACAATTCGCCGTTATCCAATGGGAATGGACGCTCACATTGCCTTTAAGGCCAGCCGGCATAAACGAATGCCGTGCTTCCATGAGCGTCAAATCCCGACGCAGATGGGAATACATTGCAATCAGTTGAAAGCTATTTGCGTCCCTTTATGACGCTGAAGGAGCCTAGGAGCGTCACAATTGGACGCCACGGACACTGACCAAACGTCGCTATTGGACGCTTAGGGAGTGAGAGTGTGTTGCTCTCCCGGGTGACAGCACACCAGCTTCGCCCGGTCTGAGCATGGACCTGCAGGGCGTGTGCAAACGCGCTGCGGCCTGAAATGGCCAAGGAGACCTCCAGGTCCCGCTACGAGGGGAAGCATCTTCCCCAAACAGCGGGCAAAAGGAGACAACTCCTTCCGGTCTTCCCAGAAATGTTGGATGAAGTGTCGGTCTCGTGGAGAGACCGGCCCTTCAGCAACAAGGTCCCAATCCAGGGTGCCTCTTCCCTGGACTGCGACGGAATAGAGAAGCTCGGCCTGCTCTGCATGCCGCCCATGGAACCGCTGGTAGCGGCCCACCTTCTACCAAAGGTGGGCCCGTCACCAAGCAGGAACCCCACGCTGCCAGCAAAGGCGGACCGCTTTCAGTCTACAATGACTGAAAAGTCCTATAAAGCTGCAGCGCTGTCCGCCAGGGCCCTGAACGTGTCCTCGCTGCTAACCGCCTAACAAGCGGAGCTCTGCGAGGACCTGTCGGGTAGCCCGGGAGCAGCCACTCTGGACGAGATGGCACACGGACATTTGCCTCCGTGTCCAGCGCTGCGCCGTCCAGGCCACGGGCAAGGTAATGGGGATCATGGTCGTGCAGGAAAGAGCGAGATGGCTCAACCTCACCAACCTCCCTGACCGAGAAAAGGAAGATGTGCTGGATATGCCCATCGGCTCCGCTCTCGCCTCCATGCAAAGGAGGTGTGAGACGAAGAAGAAGGAGGACGAGGCACTCCACCTCTGCCTCCCTCGAAGGGTCCAGCCGCTGCCTTCGCAGCAGCAGTCCTTCACCCATGCGAACTCTGCTCGGTTTAAAGCACCGGACAACAGAGGTCGCAGCCCGCCCCGAGTCCCCAGCCCAGGCTGGAGACAAGGGCAAGTTGGCCGAGAAACTCTCCGGTTCCGGCTGCAGCTCAGGCTCAGCCAACCCAGAATTTCGGCCAGCAGTCGAGGAAGAAGAAGCGATCGGCGTGACAGCCCCTCCTTCTCCCCTCCGTGAATGTGTTCCCGCCGCCTGGAGAGATGCCTAAACACCATCCTCAAGTCCACACAAACACATGTCACACATTGATTGATTCCTCTGTCATAAAACATTTGCCGCTGACGCATCCAGGCCTCAGGCCGAGGGCGCAGCTCAAAAAAATGAAAAGAAAATCAATGAAACCAATAAACAGCCCATCAATTGTTCCCCTTCTGAGAGCAGCTACGGCATCTCTCAAAAGGCGGATTACTGACGGGTCTGTAAAGGCACCACCGTCACGCGCATGCGCAGTGCCGGCTGGAGCCGTAAGCGTGACATCTCAGCTGGCTCTAACGGCCCCTACACACGGCGGCGTGCGTTGCCGCTTCAACGCTTCTGCCGCCAAGCAGACGCTTAGCGGCGAGCTGGTCCTCGCCGCTCACTTTTGTCCACTTTTACAGGCTAGACGTCTCTGCTCCAAGCGTGGCCCGAGCAGTGCTGGGCACCTTGTTGAGTCGGGACTCTACCTGTGAAATTCTGGTTGATCGGTGATTTTCGAGATAAGCTCGTCTGGCAATACGGGAGCTACAATTTCCCATAGTGAGACATCGAACGGAGTGTTATGAATGAGAACTATAGGTTACTTACGTAACCCCAGGCCTCAGAGTAACATGAAGTGAGATGTCTCACCAGACGGCCCTCCTTGCTATGGTGAAGCGAGAAGAGGTGCTTATTTTGAATGACGCATGCGTCGTGGCGCAAGCTACTTATAGGGGGTGATTTCCCTGACGCTGACGTCAAGATCACCAGCCAATCAGGATTGGCGTAATGAGATTGATGCTTATGTTTGCTCCGCGATGAGGCGCATCCCATAGTGAGACATCTCACTTCATGTTACTCTGAGGAATGGGGTTACGTAAGTAACCTATAGTTTTACACTCATAAAGCTTGTTTATAAAAAATTGAAAAGTGACAAAGGAGCAATCCCCCTGTGTATTTAAACAGATACATATTAACACCAATGTCGTTTTTAAACTTGTCACTTTTGCAAAAGCAGGTAGAGTCTTTACTTGCTGTTTTATGTGAAGTGACATATCAAGATATTGCCCGTGTCTCAAGTTCTGCACAAGTTCAGAGCCTGGGTGAATAAATGTCAACATATATATATTACTCTGACCAGTACTGCTACATGGCACATGTGTTTAGACAGGGTTCATGGAGGTCAGTGGCAAACTATGGAGGGCAGGGAATGGGAAAAGTGACATCATGGTAAACCAGAGTGATTATCAGCACCCAGTTGAGGTCACGAGAATAAAGTACTCCTCTGTTTGGATGATGTTTGGAGTCTGACCAAGCCGCAGCTAACATGAACTGTCTCAAACTATTCTCATCATGTAGTCTGAAAATCTAAATATTTTCGCAAGTGATACACTCTCAAGAAACACGAATACAAAATGTGTTAAATTGTTGGTGTGAAAGAGAACAAAAGAAAAGCAGAGAGTGTAAGAGAGTGTTGGACAAATATTAATATATATGTTTAAAAACCATTCCTGAAGCTAAACCTTGTGAAGTTGTTTTGAAAACGTTAGTACAAATTATTATCCAAATTACCAGCTTATGTCTCACGGAGCTGAAGCTAAACCCTGCTTAACAGAAGTGTCTCTTCAGGGTATTTACATTTTAATGACATACCTGAGGACATACAGTAGGATTTGCAAAAACTGCATTTTCCCAAAAGGCACATACGCCTCAAGATAACAAATGTTTTGCTTCAAACTTTCAATTTATATTTAACTGTTCATTTGTTTGTTCAAGATCAAGTGCCGTTTATTTATTTTCAATGGGATTAATTAAACCTATAGCACTTTACAGAATAAGCAGGGTGAATCCAAAGTGTTCTGTATGTAGCTGATAATGAGCATACTGTAGCACATCGTTATTATACTCCCTGCACAAGAGGATAGCATTTTGTCTATTCTACAAAAGCTAGTAGCTTCCTGACATCTCTATATTAAACATACAGAGATAAGGGGGACATCAATCTTATCATCGAACTCGCTGCAAGGAAGCAAATAAGTATATTCAAACTATGTTTTTGTGCTGTTCTTCAGTAAAGATTCTGACTTTCACTAACCCACATCCCACAGATGCCTTCTACCCTCAATATACTGTAACACAATGAGCTGCAACAAGTAATTGACTATTGTATGAAGTGCAACATATCATTTATTTTGAATATTGATTGAGTCATTTTCATGCTAAGATGGCAGAAATGCCAATCATATAAAACTGAATAGCTTTCGGTTTTGGACTGCCATCTTTGCAGTAGTCTGAAAAGCAGCTGCTTCTCCATAAATGGGGAGAGACTTCCATATATTCCAACCCAGTCTCACGGCATTTCGTGTTCACCAACACGATTTTTAATCTATTGATTCGTGTTCACCAACACGATTTGCCCCTTTTTTTCGTGTCGCACAGCACGATTTTAAAAGCAATATATTTCTACTGGTAACGTGTTTCGTGCCTGCAGGCTGCAGCACGTCTTTTTCTCCGGTCGGGTCGTGGAAGACCGGAAGCTGTGTGGTTCATAAAAACATGTTCTTACTCAATATCAAGCCACAGTTATTGCTTTTATTTTAAATCGTATAATTTCGGACTTTTGTTGCCGTCTGTGAGGAAAATAAATGGGGCTCAGAGCCTCAGGATACTGAAATCTGTATTTTTTAAATCTTTTTTTCCTTCTAATTTGTTGTTCTTTTCAAAATAACACACTGTTATTTACTCACCAATAACACACAATTATCCTTGCTTTTATTTATTGGTTTAATTCCATAATCTCGGGCTTTTTTGGCGTCCGTCAGGAACTGAATTTCAAAAATAAATATAACCGGAAACAGACGTAGGCATTTCGTGCGATTACCCAAGATCCTCAGCTATGGTTTTAAGCTCGCTGATTGGATGTGTTAGCCGCAATGCATGCTGGGATTTGGTGTTTATATTATATGAAATCCGGAAAACATTTTAAAAGTATAAAATAATACTTAATTCCGAGTGCTCTTGCTTTTCTCTTTGAAAGTCATCACATAACGGCATTGTAATACACGGTTCGGCTGCATTACATATTACAGATCTGCCGTAGTTCTTTATTTAGAGAGCCCTGATGAGGAGACCTTTGGAAAAACTGGAAGAAATGGCGCCGAAACTGAATACTTGACATGGATCATAAATATATCAACAATTAAACAACATCTTCAATTTCTCTTCACACAATACGTCTCCTTGCAGTATCAACACTAATTCGGCTGACTTTTACATTTGATCTAATTCATAGATAGGTTATATTTACACCATAACGGTGCACAGCTGATAGAAAAGGACTGTAGTTTTCAAAGATATTACTGATTTTCTTTGAATGTAAGAATGTAAATACTGAGTCTGAAATAGTATAGCAATATGCTGTAAAATGATGTGAAAGCATGCATAAAACTATACATCTTCAGATGTTGTACATACACACTAATAATACAAAGTTATTATGGCTGTGTGCACCTTGTGTGCACCTCCTAGTGGTTAAAGCACGTTATTGAATTATTGTTTTTATGTGAATATTTGATTACAAAAATATTAAGAGTACTACTTTCATAGGGGGAAAGTATAAATATAGAAATATAGAATATAAAAAATCAAGAAGATACTATAAGTGATCTCTACAATAAAACAGTTTAGTGCAGGATGTACACAGATATTAATAGGAGGGGGTGCAAAACAGAAAAACCTTTATTTAAACATTAAATATTAAATATTAAGCCTGACAAAGTACTTAACGTCTAATATATTGCTTTCCTGCAATGTTATATGTTGAAGCACTTATTTTAACTGATATTATACATATGAATTATACTCTTATGTATGTAGATAGAATAAGAAATGTGCAGAATATGACAGTTTAATGGTGGTGGTACACACATATTGATAGATGTCTTGTAATGCACTGTTGAGGAACCGGCTGTGACCCAAGTGTTTCATTCATTGCATAACTACACCGTAGTTGTGTAAATGATATGTCAATAAACCTTTGAAAATCTTGAAAGGGATGTGCAAAATAGCCATAATATACAGTCTTTAATTAACTATTAGTAGAGAATAACGAGTAATGAATATACTTTATTACTTGTTTCCATTCATGTCAATTGCAGATACATGTTTAGTCTTCTCAAGCACCAACTATCAAATATCTCTCCTGGTTGTTGGCACTTGACAATCACCGTACCTGAATTTTACTCAGGTGTAACTAAAGTCTGATTTAAGGGTTGTTTATATTTCACATAATTAATCAGAATCTGCAAAGTAACTCAAATAAATGCAGTGGAGTAAAAATACCAGGTTAACCTCTGAATTGTAGTGGAGTAGAATTACAAAGTAGCAATGAGCTGTCATGTGGGTATACGGCCTAAATATAATGCTGCACATTATGGACACAAGTGATTTTCACCCATTTATTAATTATATGTTTTACATTTGATAACACCAATGTGTTTAATAATGGCAACTTCTAATTGTGGGAAACACGAAACCATTCAGTAGAGACGTCTCATAGAACATTTTGCGAAACACAATAGCCAGCATGTGTAGTTCTGGGGGGGCGTTCGATTCCAGTTTTGGATAGACTGGCGTGGTTTCGTTCCATTTCACACAGCTGTTTGACGCTCTGCGTAACCTTACGGGGACTCAGAGCTATTTAATAGAAGAGTTACGACATCTCCGTTCACTCCAATGGACCACTTTTTTACAGCAATGGCGGATCGTGGAGCCTCTCAATCGTTCCCCGGAAGTTAGCGCCAAGGCTGGCAGAGCTGTGGAGTTGCAGCATAATACACCGTTCGTGACGGACTTTTAAAGGTAAGAAGAAGTTTAAAGATTTATATTGCGGATATTATCAGTACATCTGATTCAAATGAACATGTGTATTAAAGGATGTCAGTGGACTATCCCTAAATTAGTAGATTTAGGGAACGTTTACAGATAACAGATTAAGCTAGCATACCGAAGCAAGTGAGCAACACACGTTGAACAGCCTTTTAATTGTAAATTCCGTTCTCTTAATGTCATTTCGTCCAACATGTTGAATTAGAGAAGAGGGGCTTCTAAACGGGATTGTATGCGGGGGTGGAGGGAGTTAAATATTAGATAAATATAACTTTGGTGCGTGTAAGAGTGAGTGTTTTTAGCAGAGCCATATTGTGTCCTTGTGATTATGTTGATTATTACCTGTCTGTATAATGTTGAAGCTCAGCTGATTTTGGATTGATGGCAAAGGGAGAGGGACTTAAGTGAGAGTGAAAACACTAGGTAAGTTTAATACTACTGTTTTATATAAGTAAACACCTTATCTCCCCAAGGCAATTTCCCATCCAATAGGTGTGCTGTGTGTGTGTATAACCCTTTCTCTTGTCTGTTACTCCCTCTTTCAGCACAAGAACCAGAGGGGGATTCAATGGAGCCTGAATACCTGCACTGAGACCCTCACCCTGCACCCTGAGTCTCAACTCTGTGTTTTTCAAGCCTTTCCCTGTTTTTTTGTATTAAACAAAACATTAAGCTTTCCCAATGGTGTGGTTTTCGTTTTGTGAAAAAGTGCAAATGCAGTGTTTGTATATAATTACATCACATATTTTGTTGCTGGCAGCACAGCAAACCAGGACAACACGGAGGAAAAGGCACCGACAAACTGCATGATATGCTATTCAATGTTTATTGAATTCCATGTATTTGCAATGGATGTTCCTAAAACAACACATTTAACATCATCATATGCTGCTAGTCCTGCTGCTGCTGCTAGTCCTTTGATAGTCACCTGTCGGTCTCCTGTCCTTTCTGAAAGCCATAAAGACGACATTAGTCATTTAGATAACTTGTGTCCTCAGTTACCATGGGGATTACTGAAACTACCATGAATTTAAGAAAATGGTAGAAATGAATCCAATCTGAATTTTAAAGCATTACTTTAGATCCCCTCCCTCTAAATGTATCAATAAACATTAGAAAGTGATGCTCCTGACTACCATACAAGTTTAAGAAGATAATATTGGTTTGAAAGAATTCAAAGCTATAAATAAACAGCAACAGGCTCTTTAACAAGGCACTGTTAGTAACATGTAAACTAATCCTAATATTATCACTTAATATTAGCAAATTCGATTTTATTTTTTAAAACATATTGATGTAAATACATACACATATCGATTTGTTGTATAAATATTGCAAATCAAAACCTTTATTCACTAATTATTAACAAAAATCGTAGTTCTATCTCCTGTTATCAATGCATTCACATTGCCCGCCATGAACTTCCGGGGAACGATCCTCGTCTACATGAACCACGTGACGATAACCGTTTTTGGACTTCCGGTGTCGTAACTCTTCTATCTATATGGCGCTGCGGGAACTGTAGTCCTAAACGATAGCTGGGGATTATGGGTAGTGTAGTGTCTTCGGCCATCCTAAACTCAGAAATGTTGACAATCGCAATGATGCTCGAAATGTCCCTTATAGGCCTACGTCTGTTTCCGGTTATTTTTATTTTGAAATTCAGTTCCTGACGGACACCAAAAAAGCCCGAGATTATGGAATTAAACCAATAAATAAAAGCAAGGATAATTGTGTGTTATTGGTGAGTAACAGTGTGTTATTTTGAAAAGAATAACAAATTAGAAGGAAAAAAATATTTAAAAATACAGATTTCAGTATCCTGAGGCTCTGAGCCCCATTTATTTTCCTCACAGACGGCAACAAAAGTCCGAAATTATACGATTTAAAATAAAAGCAATAACTGCGGCTTGATATTGAGTAAGAACATGTTTTTATGAACCACACAGCTTCCGGTCTTCCACGACCCGACCGGAGAAAAAGACGTGCTGCAGCCTGCAGGCACGAAACACGTTACCAGTAGAAATACATTGCTTTTAAAATCGTGCTGTGCAACACGAAAAAAAGGGGCAAATCGTGTTGGTGAACACGAATCAATAGATTAAAAATCGTGTTGGTGAACACGAAATGCCGTGAGACTGGGTTGCATATTCAGATGTTATGGATTTCAGATGTAATGTATCTCGCTGAAAAAGGACCAGTCTTCATTTCATCTATATGCAATGTAGTAGGAAAATGCTTTTCATTTGTGAAGGCTAGAACAACACCGGGCATGTTAAAACAACATGCCCGGCACGGACACGAGAGAATAACCCACAAAGCTCCGTCGACTCCAGCTCTGAGAGCCCAAAGCACGCTGTTTACGATTGCAGGAGAAGTAGACACCACGCTCTGGCTCAGATTTCAGAGCCACAGACTATTTCTGACCATGCTTTGACACATTCTGCATAGACGTGAGAACATATATTTCATAATGCATTTTTTAAGTTAACTTTGTAATGGTGGAGTCAATGTTTTATATATCACGATTCAAACATTAATTGAAATCACATGCTGCCATATTCAACGCCAAAATTCAATATAGCTGAACAAAATGGAAGGCCAAAACTCATAATGGATGGCAATCAAAGTGTGCTTGTTTTTCTCCAAAAATGATTTTATTATTCAAAGCAAATGTATTACAAAGAAATCCATTCATTGACCATCTGGAGCTCGAACATTTTTGACAATTAATAAATAAATACAGTGAAAATGGTTTTGTTTTTAAAAGGAAAATAATAGTGCATATAAAAAACACCATTCGACTTCTCTTAAAGTTCTTCCGAGAATAGTCAATGCTAAGTTTCCAATGTCCAATCTTTATGATGGGTGTTGCTGTGTTGTTGTGTTTACATCAAGACTGTACACAACATTGAATAACTAATTAAAATGGCAATCTTTCTTCAGTGAAAAACCCCAATGAATTACTGGATTAGGGTTGTAGCTTGTTAGCTATTCGATAAGAGGCTTAATCAACATCTCAATTCCTGCAAGAAAATAATATATAATTTAGTTCAGTTCATTCATACACAATGCAAATGACTTAGCCTCCTGAAAGGCCTCTGGGGGAGCAAAGATTATGACTGCACTATGCTGTGTACGTAATGACATAAGTGTTCTTGGCTCCAGGTAAGAGGGAAACAAAGACTTAAAAAGAACCGGTAGTGAAACACAAGACGCTAGGATGATATTGGATGCTGGCTAGGGAAATTGAAGCCTATCTTAGTTAAGAAATGTGATAGGTTTCCTAACTGCAAATTACTTGAATGGATTTATGTTAAAAAGTTATCAACAACACAACATATGCTATTTGGAAAGAAAAGTCTGCATTTCTAACAATTCCTATAGCGATATGAGTCAATGGTCATTTTTCCAAAACATATCGATAAAAATTGTAAATAATCCAATATTTAACGGCAAATTGATATGGTCCTGAGAAAAAGGGTCTGCTGAGGTTGAAACCATTATGTTTTACGCTCTTCTATTAAAGTGGATAATACAGAATCAATTTCAAACATGAACTCGTGTTTTTCAAAGGTACTTAAAAGAATGTAAGTGGAAACCATTTCAGTGTCTGGTAAGAGGATATTCTCTGAACCCAGTGAAGTCACAGGGTTCAAGTCGTTATTACGTGCCACATTCATTTGGCCACTAGGCTGAAGTGACCCTCATCACACATTCATTGTTATGACTTTGATCCCATGTGCGTTGATGTAGGTGAGGAGGACCTTGGCCCGCCTCTCAATTACATCGATCAGCTTGTCGATGCCCTGCCGGCCTCCCTGGCTCTCCCAGTATGTCTCATCAAGAAACAGAGACTGAAGGAGCTTCTCCCTCAACCTCTTGCTCTGCAGCACAGACACCGCCGACTCTGGGAGCCTAGAAAGACACAAAGTGAGTCAGGAAGAGTTCAATTAAATTAGAGTTCCAGGTATCTCAGAGGCAGAGCTTCTCTTGGCTGGGAGCAGAAAATAATCTGATTAGTTCTGTGGTGATGCTTAAGTAGGCTAGACTGTTTCTACGAATCAAAGTGCCTATACAAACGTGCTCATAAAAGATACAAATCAACATGGTAGTGAAAATGTGTGCAACTTTATCTTCGTTTCTTAAAATAAACCAGTTGCAATGTTAAGAAGACAACTTTAACGAGAGGCAAAAGTGCAGAAAACAATATAAGCGGGAAGAACACGTGGAAAAAAGACAGTTGATAAAATAAGAACAACTTTATGACTCCTAACTTTCTTCTCTACGGTGTGCTTGTATGTGAAGAGCAATTCAGCAGGTAAGCACGTCTCCGATAAAGTCTGAGGACAGGAGTTTGCCTGAGTTTGGGAGAGGAATATTTTTGAAATGAACAGCCTATTGCTAGCGACGAGTCATTAGCTAGCTAGCGTACAACACACATATGTGACCCCTCAGTCTTTATCTGCTCAAAGGAAGCTTGTATCTTAAATTATATCTAGGTTAAATCATCATTATGAGTAAGCCAAACTGCTACTGCCGAATGGCAATCTGGGAGCCGTATCCACAGGAGCATAGTATGGCCAATGTTTTAACCTATAAGCTAATGTGTCTTAACTATAAAACGCAGAAAAACACATAATTATTAAAGCCATGGTTGTTTTCAATTGCTTAAGCAGTTGGTTATGAATTAATTACTCAATAATGTTATGATATTTCTGCTATCTCTCCTTTGGTACTTTAGTATGTACAAATCAAACCAGCTTTTCTATGGTTCAAGTAAGAAACACAATTGAGACAAAAGTACACTAACTTTTAGTGACGAGTCATGTTAGCTAGCTAGTGCCCACAAATGTCCGCCAACGAGCGGCGTGTGGTTGCAAAGTTTTGGAAAGAGACGTTAAAAACCAACACAGACGTATCTATTGAAACAGTCATCCTTCATGTTTTTCTAAATGCATGGAAATGATCAAAAGTCGTTGAACATTGGCAATCTTCCTGTGGGTGTTGCTAGTAGCAACAGATTCTTAGTTCTGGAATTTGTATGCTATTCGCACATCTTGCAATTAGGCTGCACTCCTAAATGAAGTATCTGCAGAGATTGAAAATGAGATCGTATAACATGTGAAGCAGCAACTGGCTTGGAGCTGACCTGTTTAGGGTACTTACTATGAGTGGTGGACTGGTGTTAATGAGCTAAAGTGCTGTTACTTGATACAGAGATGGATCTGTGCCTTGCATTCCTGTGTTATGGGAGGATTAAATAATTGTCTGCAAGAAGAGTTCGCCCGATGAATGTTATGAATGTTTGGACAGCTAAAATGACAAAAAAGAGGGACTGAAGCTTTACAAATGTAGACTATGAAGATGACTGGGAGACGTTGGACCGGCTGTTACTTACATTTAGGTTTTCAAGCAGATAATTACAGATCCATAAAGGAAAAAACATTATTAACCCCCCTCAGATTCAGGCCAAAAATACATATTTACTTTGCTGAGCCATTTGTGATTCAGTGATTCTGTGAGTCAGTTTTAAATTAAAAACAGAATTTGAAAGTTTAAAATATCATTGTGGTGTTTGTTCAATTCACTTTGTGCTTTGTGTTTGCAGATTATTGTGCCAACAATATTAAATTGAGTTTCCGAACAGGCCTGGCAGATATTAAACACATTCCTTTCAGATGATCAAATCTGATTATTATTATTAGTATTTTAACATTTGTAAATTAACTACCTATCAATTGAAATAGAAGATTGATACATCTGACAAAAGTTGTTATTTTGCTATTTAAGTTATCACGTTTTTTCTGATATCTTAAGACACATTCTGAGTGAAATGTAATATATTTCTATATAATAATCATACCAATATCAGTATTTATCACTGTTGTTGTGATCCAAACTTACTCTTTGATTCCTTCCAGGAGCCTGAAGTCCAGGTTGTCCTCATTGCGGTCGAAGAAGCCTTTGTTGTCGGTGAACACCAGGTGCCTGGGGTCGTGTCCCCTGTGGATGATGTTTGTCAGCTGTATGTGTTTCTGGTTCCCACACTCAGCATCGAGGCCCAGCTCCACACACACATCCTCCTGTCTGGGCCTGAACCCACAGCAGCTCTTATCAAGACGGTTGTGAATCTGATAAACAAAAATAACATTCTTCTTCTTGCCACAAACATATTTGCATGGTAAAGGATTACTAAACTGTATTCACATAGCGCTTTTCAAATATCTACGGGCCCTCAAAGCGTGTTTCACATAAACAAGTCAGTATTCACTCATTCACAACGAGGCTGCTACAGTATACAAGGAGCCACTTGAAGCAACTAATATTTACACACACTCACATACTGTTGGCAGTGCAATTAGGAACAACTTGGGATAACAAATCTTGCCTGAGGACTGGGAATCGAATCACCGACACTTCGATCTACCTTACAGCGAAAGATGCCCTTACTAGTATTTTAAATCATCTCACAAAGTTAATAGAAAACAGAAAGCTATCCAGCAGGTTGTTTATTGTGGTGCTTTTCTCAATGACTTTTGATCAGACAGCACTTCCTGCTACGTTACTCCTGCTTCCTATTCAAGGACAGGTGAGCCATAATCCCAATGGAGGCTTCAAACCATCTGCCAATCATTAACTGCTTAACTATTTGATTGGCAGAAGTCTCAGGAGATGCTACCAAGTGTAAGTAAAATGAAGGATGGAGCATCTCAGATGTCAATCATTGGTTTCACTTGGGACTTGTTAAGTCAATGAGCATCCACTGTATGCCAACACATGCCGTGGGATTATCCACAATACATCTTTATCTGTCAATCAACAAGCCCCTAAACATAGATGTTTCGAGGCCCATATACAGCATCTTTCAATTGTTATGGACTCTAAGCACTTTCTGTCTTAGATAATGAAAATACAGGGTTTTTGTTTTGTTGTTTGGTTATTGGGAGACAAAGTAAGCCAGTGAAGCATTCAAAAAAACATCTCTCTCCCTTTCTGTTTTGTAACATATTTTGTCATATCCACCTTTTCGCCTTTGTGCTTATTGTGTGGTAAAGGTACACATTCATTCAAATGAACTTCACAGCAATGGTATAAGAGGTCTAACCATTGGTTTTACATGCAGGGGTCCAAACGTACAACACCCAGATGTGACCCATTTAGTCGTTATCTATGCTCAAAGGAAGCTGGTATCTTAAATGATATCTAGGTTAAATCATCATTATTAGTAAGCCATTGGAGTAAGCCAAACTGCGACTATCTGGGAACTGTATCCACAGGAGCATTAATGAACATATGCATTGTAAGCATAACTATGAAGCATATTATAAGTGCATTTAAGGCCAATACTTTAACATATAGGCTAATGTCTCGTGTGTTAAACTATAAAAGGTGGAAAAACACGCATAATATGCACGGACATTTTTTTTTTTAAACTTCAAAATACTATTTTTTTAATGTTATTATTAAAGCCATGGTTGTTTTCAATTGCTTAAGCATTTCTTAACTTCTCCTTTGGTCATTTAGTAATGTACAAATCAAACCAGCTTTTTGATGGTTCAAAGAAAGAAACACAATTGAGACAAATGTACACTAACTTTAGAGATGCATTTTCTCAGTTGCACAGTTTAACTTTGGCATCTGTATTCAGGAGTAAGCAGCCTGTCAGGGTATTTTAAGGATAAGAAAGTATATATATTAAGTGAAATGTGTTAGAGTTGTTCAATATCAAAGAAACCAATGTACCGTAACTGTTTTCAGATGACTTGCGTCTTTCATAAGATTTATTATGTGTCAAGTCTGTTCCTCTTAACTGCACAGTATAAATGTAACTTTACCATTACACAATAAATTCATCAGGAACTTGAATAAAGATAAATAGTCAAAGCAGTGGCACTTTGACCTCAATGCCACACTTAATAGTAATACAGTTATTCAATCTATTTGAAAGTCATTTTTTTTCATTACTCACTCTGCTAGTTTTGCTCTTTAATGTTCATGCAATGAATTTTAAATAATTCTCAGGATAAGTGATAATAATGCAATATCAGTGATCCAGGCTTTCCACATAAGAAAGAAGACTTAATTTCAGCCGAAAAGAAAGGTTAAAAATAGTCATTTATGAAACATTTTTGGAAGCATAGAGAGGCTGCAACTGCATGAAAGCAAACAGAAGGAGAGAAGGAAACATGTTTTTGCTATTCATCATGTGGACTTTTCAAATATTTGAGTCATTATTGTCTTTTTTAAATGTCATTGCTTGTGTTACCTGTAGTAAGAAGTCAAACAGAGCCAGTTTACTCCACTCATAGTGATGCACCGTGGAGCAGTCGGAGTCAGGCTTCGGGCTGATGTTTGTATGCCAACACTTCTGTTTCAGGGAACTCTGGTATTCCCCCCATGTCATCCTCACAGTGGCCCTGCCTGCAGCAAGGCCTTCTGGGTAGAGAGATGCATCCCATAACAACACTGGCCCGGGCAGGCCATCTACAAAGTGAGGATAAAAGGATTATATGGCTAGATTTCAGCAACTGTTTGGTCTCAGTGAGTTTTTGTGGGCCTATTTTTACCGAGGAAAAGCTTACTGAGCAATGCAAATGCTTTGTCGGTGGTAAACACATAAACACCTGCACAGCAAAACCTCATCATTTTCCCCTGTATAATGAAGCAGATCAAAAGTGGACTGTGGATACATTTTCTGATATACTTTCCTTTTGCACATCATTCATTTGAAATCACGAAACAACCAACTGTGGAGACTCTAAGAAACATGATCTGTTGACGGACACAGATGTTATATTCACAGGTGGAATCAAAGACTTGTGGAGAATAAACAAAATTGGACAACTGCTGTCGCCTGCTATGCATATGCCCCTAAGAGCTCAGTGCTGACATTCTCAACATGTTTCAGAAGTTAGAATGTATACCTTCCCTGACCTGCCTTAGGTTCAAATATATGGATACCTTTTTGTCTGTACTGGCGCTGCTTTCAGTATGGCCTCTAAGGAAATAGTCCTGACTGAGTGGGCCCACATGCTGAGTGCCAACGTTTCAGTGTGTGGTACACAAGCACATGGCACATGGATCTTCAGCACACATATGTTCCACCACTCGACCTCAACTTCATAGCACATGAGTTAACTGACATTTAATTTAATTTGTACAATACATTTACTGTCTACATACATTTAAAAGGATTGTGTGATAAGTCTGTTTTTCAAATAGTTTTATCCCCAGACAATAAATCTATTACACATTGACATAGGCCTACACATATCTGCAGGGGGATTTTGAAATGTGTTTTTTCTGTTTTGAGTTGTGAACTGAAAGGTGCGTACACAGAAATAATGCAACTTTGACTGAGGTTATAGTTAGAGATGACACACATAAAGGACAAGTTAGATTGTTAGATGAAGCAATCACATGACTTAAAGGTGGGGTAGGTAAGTTTGAGAAACCGGCTCGAGATCGCTAGAATTTGAAAATACACAACCGGAGAAAATCTGCCACTTCCTTATAGAGCCCCTCCTACAACACACACGAACGCGCACATGACCAATGAGGGGACGAGATAAATGTGTGCCCCGATGGAAGGCTGACAGGCAGGTAGGCCATCAGGTTGGTTGTACTTTTTACAGTATTACGGCTTCTACAGATGACATTTTTTATGGATTTTTTGTCAAAGCACTTAAGATATTCATTGCTATCGGGATGTTAAGAGCATTCAATGGAATATAACAAAAAGTGTATCTCGAGCCGGTTTCTGAAACGTACCTACCCCACCTTTAACTTGGGTTTAACAGTGCTCTACACCAAGTGTTATCCAGATTGGGTCAGAATAGAATAAACGTTGTCCTCTCCTGTTGACATACCGTTTAAGAAGCTGAACTTTCTGCTGACAGCTGGTAATGTCCGATTGAGCCCCAGCACCCTGTCCAGATGGAAAGCGAACACCTCGGTGGTGTCCACGGGGCTGCTGATCACTCCACACTGCCCTCCACACACATTGTTCCCTTGTGTGTCTCTTCGGTTGCCCAATGAAACGCTTATCTCGCCCTCAAATATTAAAAGTGACGTATAATTCCCATGAATAACTTCTTTGATGCGCAAAATGTTGGCATCCGCAAGAAAGCGCATGGCTTTCACGTCCTGGGGGCTGAGCCATGGCGGTGCCCTCTGACTGTAAATTCGGATAGAACTAATGTGAGAGCCTGCTTGTGAATCTGTATGATGTGTAGGGATTATATCCAATAATTTATAATGAACATCCTTGGTTTCTCCCAAGAAATTCTTATGTGGAAAGTTTCGCTGAATTTGGCCCACGTCCCGCAACAAAGTGCCACGTTTGTTCTGCGTAAAAGCTGAGTTAGCCTCCGTAATCCTTTTCACTTTTTTCCTCAGTTTTGGTCTGAGTGTCCCCCGAATATTAGCAGGTTTCAGTCGCTTAGTCTTTAGCGTTATGTAGACCACGTTTGACCGTGTCGGAACAACAGAGTTCGCACCGGTCTGAAAATCCACATTGTCTGATTGAGCATCACTAATATCCAAAGTATACAATCCACGGGTGAGTCGGTACTTGTCTTTATCAGTCCTCATATCCCGGTGCTGCTTCGAGTATCCAATTTGTGAAACAACCAACAACAAATAAATAACACAAACGCTGGCAATGATTAAACTCCTGTTGGAAAGAGGGCACCTCCGGTAGCTGCTGCTCAGTCTTAGGAAAGGGAAGAGCAGCCAGTGAAAGCGAAACTTCCCCATTATAACTTATGATATTATTATGGTTGAGTGTCTTTTGTGACAAACTCAAACCAGGGAGGAGCGCACAACTTCCGAAACTCATCTTGGAAAGGAGGATTTGTGGTCACATAATGCATGGAGACAACTGCGTGGGGTGGACAGGGCTGGGAAACCACCCTCTGACCCAACATGAGGACACAACAACTTTTTTTAACGTATTTCTACCTTCAGATATAGCTATAATCCAACATGGTGAATACAAAGAACAGACACTTGGATATCATTTATTCAGTGTGTGTTGCCTAACTCAGACTACATTATGCTGCGGAAATTAGTTGAATTACCGCGGACAAAAACTATATCTGTTAATTGATAACTATGAAATGGTCTGCCAAAAATAACCAGGTTATAAAAAGTAGCATCAAAATCACATATGTATGTTTCGGATATCATCCCATTCATTCTCACCCTGGATATGAATACAAGAGCTATCCTAGCAGTTTGTGCAAACGTGTAATTCATGAACAAATGTTTTATAAATAAACTTTCGAGTTAGGGGGATTCTTAAAATATAGTACTAAAACCATTGATCCATTATCGGCCTGAATACACGCGTTTTAGGCGACACCTGCTGGTCCAGTTCCTTCATCTTTAATTGGCTGAGCGCACATTCACATTTTAGAGACACAATACAATTGAACAAAATATGCACGTGAAAAGTGGAACAGTTAGCAGCAGGAAACCACTATATCCTCCTGTGGAAGGAGCTGGACCTGGAGCCCATGAAAAGGATTTCCTGAAGCCGAAAATAAAACGGCTAAATATAGAGCTATTGTGCTGTGGCCTATATAGACTTGTATTGTAGATGATGTAGATAACTGATGATGTGCTGTCTTCCTAAAATAACAAGGAGATGAGGATTTGAATGTGCAGATATTGAAGAAGAACTCACATTGTACTCAAAGTACCATACCACAGTGTAGAAATACAATGTTTTCAATAGAAACCATCTATTCACATTTCAATGGACAGAAATAATGTTGAAGCTGAAAATGTCAACCTCACCTCAACTAGCTTGATATATCTTTGTTTTGATACCTATAATATAATGTCAGTTAATGTTGTATCATTGATCTGGATCCTTAACTATAACAACTAAAGGTATCATACCATTGTAATGGAGTGGCCTATACAGTATAATGTCAGCCTAGATTTGTGTTTCCTTTGAAATGTTACGTAAATAAAAAGCTGATTATAATAATCAAGTACAGTGCTTGGGTAAATATACTTGGTTACTTCCCACCAACATGAACAAACATATTGTGATCTTTTTTTAATTAATAATAATAACTTTATTTGTATAGCACCTTTCACGCATCCCAAAATGCTTAACAGAGCACGTTGAGGTACAGAAAAACCTTGACAATGAACAAAAATGACCAAAAGCAAGGTACAAAAAATAAATAAGAAGCGTTACAATAATACATGATATCACTAAAACTAACCCAAATTAAAAGTCAAATCAAAAAAGTTATGACTATTGTATTATTTATTTTTTTAAATCAAAGGGATTTAGCTGTTTTCAGATTTAAAGGGAAGCTTCTGTTCCACAGAAAGCAGCCTTCCCAGATGTTCTCATAACACACTTAAGGTACTTATTAAATAAAGGCAGTGGAGGACCTGAGTGTTCTTGTAGGCTTGTAAGATGATAGGCAGTCACTCAATGATAAATGAAGGGTCAATATTTTGTAAGGCTATGTATGTATGATTGAAAGGACTTCAATCCATGAAAGATGCTGCAACCAGTACAGTGATTCCAGCAGAAAGGAAATATGATTTATCTTTTTGTTGTTTCGTTTAAAATCCTGGCTACAGGCTTATCAATAAATAATAAATACATGTATAATTTAAGTAAAACATTTTCTACGATTCAGCACATCTTATATTTTAACAAAGCCACAAACATGACATTAAAACTGCTCTCATGAGACAACAAAATATCTCAGATGTCTTTTTCTCCACCGGTCCTGCAGTAATTAACTCCCTGTGGTCATGTGGTCTCCCTTGAAAAAAAGATCTATGATCTCAATGGGACCAATCTCCTTAAATACAGGCTTGAATGGATCCATGTCAGCCTGCGAGTTAGATTGAGTGATTGGTAATTGGCAGCACCTGGCTGAGCTTTACTCCTCACTGCACAGACACACGCAGACACAGACACACACAGTCTCTTGCTGGTTAACACGACAGAAAAAAACCGTTACTTTTGACATGCTTGAATCAAAACTCCCCCATTTGCTTATATTTGTTACCACATTGTTGATGGTGAACAGTATGGAAAATGATGCTGACCAAGGTGAGTGAATTGTTTGTGATTTAATGTTATTAAGGAGCCTGAGGATGGCATGTTGTCTGTAATCAAAAATGTTTGGTCTTTTGCTTTGCTTTAAACTTTTTCCAGATACGGAAGGTGGTGCAAATGCAACAGCAGGCAGCTTGGGAACGGTTAAAATGACCAATATGACTGGTTTTTCCTATGGATTAGCTGCAAATGCGGTTGCTGTGCTGTTGTATGGAAGCAACTATGTTCCTCTTAAAAGAATAGAGACTGGAGATGGTAAGCTTTCAGTTCTTGCTTTTCTTTTAAATATTTCCGTATGGGGAAGGACTTTTTCTAGTAAAATCAAAAAGCGTTTTTTTGCATGCCTACAGTATATGACAAGTATTTTGTTTACAGGTATGTTCTTCCATTGGGTATACAGTGCAGCAATATGGGCTGTAACCTTGGTTGGAGACATAATGCTTGACTCGCCCAAATTCCATCCTTTTGGAATGCTTGGAGGTGTCCTCTGGGCTACAGGTAAAAGCAAATCATTTGTCACGTTTTTCATGAGATTGAATGTATTTGTATCACTGGAGCAAGACACCTTCAAGTGTGGATGAATGTAGAAACAGACCATCTTATTTCACAAGTCCAATTTAAAATGCTGACATTGAATCTGTTGCTGTGAGGGATGACACACTGTAAGGGTCTGATAGACCCAGGTTCTTTGGTTGTAGGGAGTGGTTAAGATCTCCTTGTTTTTGCTATCCTCAAGGGGAAATGCAGTTCTTTACTCTAGTGGTATTTTACTATTACAGACATACAGCTGGAAATGAACACACACACACACACACACACACACTCGCACTAACAGGACCAATAGAAATGCACTAATGAAGAGGTATACAGTAGAGCAGAGCGACGGGGCTGTCAATGTTCTGGCGCCCAAAAGTAGTCGGGGGTATGGTGCCTTGTTCAAGGACAACTTGGCGGTGCCCATCAGTGAAATGGCTCTTCTCCAGCTACCAGTCAACCCTCCATATATTTGGCCAGATCGGGACTTGAACCGGCGACCCTTTGGTTTCCAGGCTAAGTCCCTGTACATCTGGCTTAAAAATACAGCCTTGCAAATGAATTCAGAGGCATTTTATTTGGCCTTTCACCGATCAAACATTCCATTCAGTTGTGCATAAAACTTAAAAACAAATATTCCAATGTATTCCAAGTTTGGATTGCCTAAAACCTTTTGCACTGCATTCTCCTCTGTTTATACGTTGACATGTGTCACAAGCTTCACAAAGAGGGATACTACCGGTACGTGGCTTGCATGATGCTTACTTTTTTCCCATCCACAGGAAATATAATGGTTGTTCCAATTGTGAAAACGATTGGCCTCGGCATGGGGACTCTGATTTGGGGCTCTTGTAGTTTGTTGATGGGCTGGGGAACTTCACGGTGAGTCAGATTTATGTTCCTCCACTCGGAATGGGAAATGAATTGCCTTCCTTTTGTTGACTCCTTTTTTATTTTCTAGATGAAGTTAACTTTATATTAGAAGGGCATTCTGGGAAAATAAATGTTTTGTAGACAGTGGCTGGTTCCAGTTATATAGATTTCACCACAGGGACTTTTTGTTCAGAAGAAAGTGAACATCTAAATGACTTTGCTTCACAGGTTTGGCTTGTTTGGGATTACTGCAGAGGAGGTTTCCAGGCCAATATTAAACTATTGTGGAGCAGGGATGTGTCTTCTAAGGTAAACTTAAAATGGGGAAGTATCCCACCTTCCTGCCAGTTTAATAATTCTATAGCTGCAAACGGAACAAAATACACCACTGTCTTATATTGAGTTATGTTTTGGATGTCTGATGACTGATGTGACTTCTTTTGATTTGATACAGTGGCCTTATCTTTTTCTGTGTGAAAACGAACGTGGAACTGCATCCAATCTCTGAATCAATCCCATTACTTCTTGAGAGGGTAAGGGCATTGATTTGCTGTTTATTTTTATCCTCGTCTTATCTTAAAAAAATCATTTCTGGAATCAAGTTTAAGAATCTGAAGGACACTCCATCCATGTTGTGATGACTTTGACATGCTTTATGTGTTTTGAAGTACACCATGCCTTCATATAAGGATGCTTTCACCCTCTACAGAGAATACATTCGAGCAGCTATTGTCCGAGTTCCTCCGAATTCTGGATAGACATCATCGGATTGAAGACCAGGCGTTTCGTGTGAGCTCAAATCCTTATCCGTCAGTGAGCTGTGTGCACATATTGTTCTTGCCAGCTAAAAGCAGAAGCAAGGGACATTTTATGAAACATTGATTACATTATAACTATAAATGCTCCTTTAGGAGGAAACAAATATATTTTTTAACTAAGCCCCAGGCTTTCACTAGAGGACTTATGTATTATGTGTACAGCTGATGGGAGGCTTGGTGTTACATGTAACTTGATGTGTCTCTTGGCAAGCATTTATTTTCCAGGCAACATTTTTTAAGTACACCTTTTTATTCAGTCATGACCCACACATTTCACTATTAATGCATCACTTACATCAAAGTGGGTGGGTTGCAGCAAAATAAAACGACAAGCCAGGGGGACTGGCTCAATGCAAACAGCAGAACATTGTAAAACAAAAACAATTGGCGATAGACACTAGAAATGATGTATCCACTTTGAAATATATTTTTTTAAAAGGCCATGTTATGTCTGTTTTATGAAATGGTCTGCTTTATTAAAGAAACAAAAAACATGTTTCAGTGGAGGTTTGAAATCCATCATGCAGTTTCTGAGTGTCACTCTTCTTTAGAGGCTACCTGCTATCTGTTGTGTCGGGCCTGCTGTACGGCTCCGTCTATTCGCCCATCCTCTACATTAAGAGCCGTTCATCATTCCGAGACAGCATGTTCTACGGAGCCAGTGACTACGGTAGGGGTTCAGTGTTTGATACCAGCCTTCACTTTTACCTTTTTTTTTACAAGCTACTATAGATACATCTTAACTGGGAAAAAGATTACAATGTCTTCTGGGGTTTAAGACCGTATCACACCGTTATCCTATAAATAACACCTGATCCTCCAGCGCACCAGGTTTAATATCCAGCTTCCTGAGAGTCACTGCGATGGTACGCCTTCCCTTTTTTGTGCTGCTTTAAAGTGGCTCTAACTTTGATATTGGTTCTACTGACTCACCTCTTAAAGCATGGGACAGTTGATGTCTTCATTGCAAACCTACAGGGAAGAAAAGGGAATAATGTAACTGTCATTTCTTGTCTTCTCAACAGACCTCGACTATGTTCACTCGGTGTCCTCTGGTATTCTTGCTACGAGCACAGTGTACTTTGCCATCTACTGTCTTGTCATGAAAAACAGGCCCAGAGTCTACTCCAAAGTCATCCTACCAGGTAACTCTTTATCACTTGGGTGTTTCGTGGCATAGTCAACGTTGCAACTGCTGTAAACCTAGGATCATGGCATTTTACTTTTTGCTCTTATTGATATGTTTCATCCATAACCTAAAGGCATTGATGATATTCTGTGTTTTTAATCAGTGGTTCCCATACCTTTATCCTAGAGACCCCTTTTCCTTTCATTGAGTAAACCTAAGATTCGTGACATATTTCAGTGAACATACAATGAATACAAATAACGGTACAGAACAAGCAAAACACTGTACAGTTAACCCAAATAATGAAGCCAATAACGGCAGGAAGTTCGTGTAAAACGAGCAAAATTGGTGATTTTTCCCCAGATATTTTTCGTGAGATTAAAAAGAAATGTATACAAATCCTGAAATGGGCTTGTTGTAGATTTAAATATAAAAAGTTGTTGTACACCCTTTTTAAGATAAAGTAGGCTTTGATAACCCCAACGTGTCTGTCATACTAGTAGTTTCAAACTAATAGGATCCAATAGAAAACTACAAATAATATCCTGCCAACTATGAGTACATGTAATCTGTAAAGTCAATTACTAATAAAACTAGGTTTTGCAGATGGATATGGTGGATAAGAGAAGGATCTATGCAAGTGATTAACAAGGACATATAAAATAATATTGCTTGACATTTTGACAAATTATGCAGTTTGCTTGTCAAGCACAATTTAACTTAAAAACAAGCTGTATGAAATGTTAAAAACAACATATTCTCAAGTCCAAAGTCATGAAGACTAGCCTCTGTAATTGCCTCTCTGCACACCCAACTCTTGCACTGTCTGTCACATTAGTGTAGGGGTTGTATAATCTCCTGGGATGATGCACAAGGCTTTTTGGCGCTGGAATGATTTTGGTGAAACTGGATAATATATGATGGAGGAAACTGACTGTTTTCCCTTGTGATGTCCTTGGGCTGCTTTGCCTCGACTACCTTTCTGACGGACAGAAAACTGTGTTATAATAATAAATAATTCACCTCTGCAACTGACGAAGAAAATGCAGAACATTGCATAATGTTGCTTTTAATTATGTGCAAAAGTTATTTGTGTTTTGTTGACCTATGTGCTGTGTAGTGTATCCGAGTCAGCGTGACAAAAGTACACTCTTGTCTCCGTCTGCTCGTCAGGTATGTTCTCTGGATTGATGTGGGCATCGGCCACATACTGCTGGTTCCTGGCCAATAACTACCTGAGTGCTGTCGTTACCTATCCTATTGTCACCGCCGTAAGTACACATGTCCTGACAGCTGAATGGGCCGGGTAATTGAAATACTGTCAGTTTGCCTTGACGTAGAAGAGTGAGTCTTCAATTACATCTGTCAATGATGGAAAGGAAAAACACTCTTGCGGATGTTTCAGTTAAGTTTGACGTGTCAGAATCCTTCTATAGTCTGAAATTCATTAAACTCTCCAGCTGCAGACCTGCATGACAAATGGATGCATCTAATTGCCGTTATCGAGCCGAGCATGGTTTATATATTTTTAGATGTCTGTCTCTGATTGGGATATTGCCCCTGTGGTGCTTTGGCAAGAATTCTGCAGAATTTTAAAAGGAAAAGTTAATTTCCCAGAAGATCATGACCACTCGGTAAATGCCTTGGCAATCCACATACTTTATTTTGACTTGCCAACTTTAACTTTAGTAATTGGCTTTTTAATGAGTTTCATTAAGAAAGGGGATGGTTTTGAAATGATGACCTTAGCAAAAGTTAACGGGTTATAAACAGTTTCTCTGGGGGCAATGTAACCAGACTTAATGTTGCAGTAGATGGAAGAACCTGCTGTTTGTTCTGGTGGCATAATGAGCTCCTGCATTGCGTATCCCCCCTTACTGTTATGTTGACGTTATTGCTTGCTCAGGCAATTACACTTGTTGGCATACTTTTAAAAACATTAGGTATATGAGATCTTCAAAAATATTAAAAGTAAATTATTTGAATCTTTAATTTGTGCTTGTTGTACTCTGCAGGGATACGGTCTGGTTGCTGCTATGTGGGGATCCTTGGTGTTCAAAGAGATTACGGTAAGGATTATCATCAATCTGGTTGTAAATCATCCCTACATTCCTCCTTGTATGAGTATACTGCATAGTTTACCAAGGAGAACATGACTTCCTCCAGATGAAGGTTAACAGTTTTTCAACTTTCAGTATTTTCTTCAATATTTGAAATCAAGGAAAACACCCTAACCCTACATTTGAGTAAAGCCCTCCATGTGATTTTTCCTCTCAGGGTTTAGGCAACTGTTTAATCTTCTCCTTGGCGACCGTTGTCGTGCTGACCGGCTCCTTGCTGACCGCCATCTCAAAGAGCGAATAAAGCGGAAGACCGTCGTGTAAGAACATCAAGAAAAGGCCATTCATTCATCACAAACAATGTGCTTGGTTTTATAAAACTGCTTGAAATCCCATTAAATGACTGTAAAGCTGTCTGTTGACAAAGAAATGGAAATGGTCCTTTTTGAATTCTCCGAGCTAACATTTGGCGAAAGCTTCCGATGCAGAAATGCCCTCATGGCTGTTAAAAGAGGAGTATACTGTCAAACCTTTACTTCACAAATCATGCTATTAAAACATCTTTGATAATGACATCACTGTGTTGCTCTTAAAAATATCTCTGTTTATAGGCAGTCTTTTATGTTTCTGTCCACACCAGTGGTTCTCCACAGCTCATGCCCATCTGCTCCCCATGGAGCTCGGTGTGTGTGCGCAGTGTTGAGACATTAAAGCAGTGGGCTCTTGATTAATTTGTATCGTGCACCGGGGAGAATATAGTTCACAACACACATTTGACATGAGAGTCCACTCTGAATAATTATATGGGCTTAATGAAATCAAGAAGGAGAATGTCTTACCGATCTTAAACTATGTGAGTAGATGTTACAAATATGCAAATACAACTCTCAAACAGTAAAGATTTCTGCTGGAGCCCTTATTATTTGACTGATTTCGTTGTGCTTGTCCAGCAAAAACCTCAAAGTTGAATTGTTATCTGGGTTGCAAATGCTATTACTATCGGTGTTACGACCCGCCTCCCTACTCAATAGTAGTGGCTCGTGAGGCAGTCCGCAACATAAAACAAAAGTACACAACACGTAGGCACTAAACTGTGATCGTACATTTATTGCCACAATCATAAAACATACACTGGAGGACAGGTAAAACAAACAAAAAGACGGAGGGGACTTGGGCCAACCACACCACGGGCCGTAGGATCCAGAGCCTTCCTCCGCTACCCAAAATCACACAGAACCTAACGGGAGAAATACTCTATGGATAAAGTAATGTCATTTCAATTTGTGTGAAACGCACAAGCTGCATCAAATTATTGTATCCATGTTTATCGAATAGCCCAATATAAAAATGGTACATTAGTCTCAGGGGGCTTTCCAGTTTGTACTGAATACTACACCCTCTTTTCTTAGACCCTCGAATCGGACAAGGAACTCTCAAATAGACACACATTTTTGTATGGAAATCAACAGTTTTGCATGTCAAATAAGAAACGGGAATCCCCACCGTTTGTATTTATCCTGGTCCTTGCCGCTGGCTGCTACATTTAGTTTTAAGCCTTCATATTTTGGGAGAAAAACAATACAAAAGAAAATGCAATTCTTATGCATGGGGTTTTTACAGTTCTCGATTGCTAACGCACTAAAATGCTACATAAAGCACAATTATTTTAACTGACACTCAAAGAGCAAAACATCGGCTCAAATCTCCAAAACTCGAAACACCTTTTCAGCTTTTCACACAATTTGCAAATCAACATGGCACTTTCTGCAAACCACTGCACACGTTTCTCCACGTAAAACACAGGAATCTGACAAAGTCACGTGTTGGCAGGTTTAGAACACTGATATTCAAAATGTCTCACACATGGACCAATGATCAAGAAACACGTTCCACCTGACCAAACACCTGATAGCATAATTATTGGCTCATCAATCAGGATGTTAGCACTATGAAAAGACCACAGGTGAGAACTTTCTTACAGCAACAATGGAAGCCACCATGGAAGCAAGAGGAAGAGCTGGGCTGAGAGTGAGAGGAGGAGGAAGAGCTGGGCTGAGAGTGAGAGGAGGAGGAAGAGCTGGGCTGAGAGTGAGAGGAGGAGGAAGAGCTGGGCTGAGAGTGAGAGGAGGAAGAGGTAGAGCTGGAGGGAAAGGACGTGGACAAAGAAGAATACTCTCTAATGAAATGAAATGTTATCAACCATTATTTGACGATGAGAGAGGCTGGACAGAGGGTTGAGCCTAATCTAAGCCGATGTACTGTCGCCTCTGTAATCCGGACACTTAGACTTGAAAACAGGTTAGTTACCAGTTTGTAGCTCTGCATAATTCATGATATATCAGAGCTTATATCTGTTGTGTGAAACGTATTTACTTCATTACTGTAATTGAATTGTTGGCATGTTGCATACTATAACTGTACACAAATCCTGCAACACAGACACTGACCGACCACTAGGGTTGGGTATCGTTTGAATTTCCACGATTCCGATTCCGATTCTACTTTTCGATTCCGGTTCTTAACGGTTCTCGATTCCGATTCTTTGAGGGGCAGGGTAAACAAATGATACATGCTTCTTCCACCAACAAAATTACATTTATTCGAGAAACTTTTACACAGGTTAGTTTAAAGTAATATTCACATGAATCAGTCTGTTTATATTCACTGCTATGTAACTTTAACCTGAGAACCACTGCTACAACAGTGCAACAGTCCAACTTTTAAAAACAGTTCTTGTTGAGAAAAACAAGCATATCTGCCTTCTCAGGCATACCGGGAAGAAATGTTTGAACATTTTGAAGTAAAATGCTTCAATCTGGTGCACACGCAGAATTACTAGAGACTAGATCTAGGGGGTACAACTCTAAACACCCATATGAAAAAGATCGGTTTACATTTTAATAATTAAATAACAAATAGCCTACATGTAACGCATTTTATTTTTGTTGTTCATTCATATCTTATTTTACTATTTTATTTATGCATATGTTTTTATCTCTCCAGTTTAAAACGATGTGTCTGGTTTACTGTCCTATAGTATACATTGGAATGATTTCAAACCTGTTTTATCCCAATCATTATAAAAGAATGCCTTGGAAATATGTGTTTACATAAATTGTGATCAAAACGTTTGAGACCCACTGAGATAACTTAGACTAAAGTGAACTATTTAAACCCTCAGAGTCCTTTACCTCACTGAGCTGTAGTTATCAGCCTCTCAGTATGACTGGAGAGGACTCTCCCTCCACATCATTGTAGAAACATCTTCTTCTTATATCCGTCAGAGCAGCTAGCACCAGATGCTAATAACAACAGCGCCCTCCCTTTCTCCCTAGCTCACTCGCATTTTGGCTGTGAGCTGCGGTTGCCAGATAAGCCAACATCCCCCATTTTAATCACTTGCAGCGCCCATCGTACAGGGCAAATGAAACGTGTAGCCGGGGTGAAAAGGGTGTTACATTTACTTAATTATGAATGTTGTTACATCAAGGCCGAAAATTAGGATGAGCACCAACGGTCAAAACATTTTTTTTTTCTCCCAGAGCTGCCAGCGCAGCGCCTCCACAGATCTGGCGCCCTAGGCGAACATCTATAACGCCAGTGCAACGGGCCGGTCCTGGTCTCAGGTTACACTGTAGGAAATGTCCCGCCCCGCCGCAGTCATGCAGTAGGCTACGGAGAGCGGCGAGAAACATTTCCTCAGGAATCGAAAAGCGGAACCGAAATTCACATTTCTAAATGATGCCGTTGGAATCGAAATGTTGGAACCGGTTCCGAACCGGAACCGGTTCTCGGTACCCAACCCTACCGACCACTATGTCTTTGTTTATCTGGAGGACTGAGAAACAAAGAGGTGGAAGGCTAAGGGTTTTCAATGAGGCAGGAAGCAGCAGCTACAAACTGGGTTTTGGCAAACAATGCATCACACTTACAGTAGAGAGATCCGAAGCAGAGTAACTATGTGCTGAGATGCACAGTGTTGTTTTTTAATAAAATGTGATTTTATTTTTCAACAACTCATTTGTATTTCTTCATTTACTGTGTTTCTGTAAACTCAAGCAATCTTTCTCTGCAGAAACCTCTATGTACAGAGCACAGCCCATAACAGATGAAAGTGCTTTAGAGTATGCTCAGCAGTGTGTAGTTGGGTGGTCAAACAATCTAGTATTAAGAATGGAGTGTGTTATATTTGGTGCAAAAGTTTGCAACAGGTAAGTGTTTATGTAGTTTTGAGTGCAGTTCTTCACCTAGCAGGAGACATGAGGTGTTTTGCACTTTGGGTGTGGGGTTTTGTGAATTGTGTTTAGTGTTCGGAGAAATAAAAAATAAAATGTGTGTTAGCAATCGAGAACAACTGTAAAGTGAGACTGGAGAACTGAGTTGAACTGAACAGCCGCTCATCCATTTCATGGTAGCATCCATGTAAAGAAATCTACCACAAACTGCTGGATTTATCCCTGTGAATAAGGGCTGTGGATTTTAGCGAACTTAATGAACTGAACAAATCTTGAGCAGTGCGATGGAGTGGGGGTTTCGTGGTGGACTCATTCCTGAGGGTTTGGGCTGAACTGGATTCTCAGAGTCCTTGTTTTTGAATGGAATAGGTTACAAGTCTCAGAGACTGCACTCTGCTCTTAATGTGAATTACTTTATGATATACCATAATTTGATCTAGTTGCACCATATCCTCAGATTCCCACAGCATGTCTGAGGAAGTGAACTATTTTGAAAGAAAATGTTGGCATTCATGCTTCAGTAGACAGGTAAAGGTAACAAGAGAAGACATCTTGCTAAAATGGGTGGCCTGGATATGCCAGGTTATCACAAAAGAAAGTGACATTTAGCTGGAACAACCTGAAGTTCAAGTCTCTCATTCTCTTGTTATTTTTCTATACACTTTGAGGAGCTTATTGGTTGCGCAACAAGAGTCCAGCTTTGCCTAAATTCTGTTATCTTTGTTTGTTTTTAACATGGAGAATTCAAAGTTAAGCATGACAAAGTACGCAGTGCTACCTTGAAATTGTTCCTGCGGGTTTCCTGAAAGCAGTTGTGGAACATTGGATCGTCTGAGGTATTACAGTTTTCCATTTCTAAACCATTACTTTGTTGCACTGAGTTCAATCGCTCATGTTAATTATATGTAATATCCAGTCTGGCTGGAGTGGAGCCATGTCGGTTCCCACACAGCACCTGTGTTAAAGTTGGCAGACAGCTGTGTTGGGAATTCGGCTAGGCTATTCAAACGCTAACCGATTGCAACAGCCCCTCAAATCCACTTTATTTTTAACAAACACGAGGATGTGAGCTGTCGGGGATGCATAGCGCCTGGATGTGAAGAGTTCCATTTCTGCAGAAGTGCTGATAATGACTTTGCGCTGTAATCTTCAGTTGCGTTCATCAAATTTAATCCAGAATCCAAAGGGACCCATGGAGAGGTTGTGAGCAGACTGTAATACAGGGAGGCGTGTGGCGCAGTGGAATAGTGCATTGGTGTTGGGATCAGGGGAGCACAGGTTCAAACCCCACTGCAGTCAGCATGTCGTTGTGTCCCTGAGACGCACCCCAAATTGCTCCTGTGGGGATTGTCCACAGTACTAAGTATGTACGTCGCTTTGGATAAAAGCATCTAACAAGTATCATGTAATGTAATTTAAAAATGGACTTACTGATTTAGATTATGATTAAAAGGTGCTCATGAAACGAAAGGCCACAACATGAAGCATCAAATTGGATTCTTAAATGTTAAATCCAACTTTGTATCCTCTCGTCACGCCAACAGATATTTATTTTAAAAAATGTAGGACAGGAAATCGTGAGTGATACCTGTGGTGCGTTCAGATTTGGAGCTAAATTCAGCTCCGTCTTTTGAGACTGAGGCATAGAATTGAAACAGATCTCCGTTGAAACTAGAGCACGGTTTTTCATGCTCAGGGACTTTTGAGTAAAGAGCTTTAGGTTAAAAACAAACATTTATCATAATGAAGTTATCCTCTCAAGCAGGATTAACACAGAGAGAATCCCATCCCTTTAGTTATGTAAATCTTGCTTACACACAATGTCAGTGAAATGTTTTGTCAGCTTGTTTGGGCAACTTCATTTATACATGCACAATTGAGTGTGCAGTTTTTGTAAGCGTGATGCAACACACACCAGAATCAGGCATTGCACAGTAAAAGACTGGAGAGCTAGAACAAACAACTATATTGGCTTTGATGTTTTGAATCCAACTGCTTTGATAATATTTAAAACACCATGATGCTTGCAAAAAACTAAACATACTGTAGTGTGTATTGAGACCATGAACTCATTCTGTGAATACGTCTCACGATGAAATGTACCTGGATGCTACAGTAGCTTTTTTTTGTTTGCAGAGGCTGATGCTCAGAATCTCACGTATATAGGAGCTGATCCCAGAGGTGGTGTTTGGGTTGAGATCTGGGCGGTTCCCAAGCTATTCCATTCTCTCTTCTCCCACATTGTGAAGCTGTGATAACCTCATCTCTGTAGGGCAGGCATTGTCATCTTGGAGAATGGAGATGGCTCCCAGATTGTGGAGATATAGAATCGCCACTGGCTGTGAGATCTCGTCAAGTTATTTATTTCGCATTTAGATGGCTTTCAATGGTGAAAAGCCTTGATGGAGATATAGCCCCATATCATGTTCCTGCTCCCACTGAAAGCTGTTACTCTATAAAAATCATTGTCCAGCTTGTTTTGACATCAGTATTGCAATGTTAACCAAAGGATAACATAATGTGTGTATTTTCCCTGTGGTTTGGATGTTTCAAAAGGAAATATTGAACTATTAACTAAGCACTTATATACTAATAAAGGACTGGCTTATCTAAAGCCAGTTGAGTAGCACTTGAAATGTTTTAGCTCTATGAAACCTGATGTACTTTATGATTCTGTTTTTTTCTAGTTTGTATTTTGTTGGTCGAACGCACTTATTGTAAGTCGCTTTGGATAAAAGCGTCAGCTTAATGTAAATAGACTCTTATTAGGCCCATGCTTCACCCTTGCACTTGATCATTATATGGCTGGTTGTTTTTCCTACTAATTCTCATCAAAAGGTGAATTAAACACACAGTACATCGGAAAATGTTGAACTATTAACAAAGCATTCTTCCTGTCTTAACGTGATTAATTGTGTCTCTTCAGTCTTATCTGTATATCTTGCTTTTAGGTCGTTTATACTAGTTTGAGTGCATGTTCCCCTTAGAGTCATTATCTTGGCATTGCATTTGTCAACCAAATGGTCCAAAGCTTTGCTCCGGTTGTGACTAATATGGTTATTATTCATTCACAAAGTGCAATATTACGATTGGAACGCATAACCTGATCTTATTGTTGTGCATCCATCATGTCTACCATCACAGCAGAAGTACAACAAACAGTTCAATGATGCAGTCTTAGAAGAAACCTGAGCTCAAAACATGTTTATGTTCCCTCTTCTGGAATCTACAAAATGACATATCATGAAGCCACTGTTGAAACCACAGCTTGGCATGAAGCATGAATATAAGACTGCCTGAGGGCATAATCTAATCATATTTGTATCATTCTTTGCACAAATAAACTGGAGTCAAAATGCTTTTAGCAAAATGATTTGATGTTTGAGATATGTTTTCCAGCAAACTATAAGCTATGCACATTCTTGTTTGAAGGGGCCCTGCTTTGATGTTCACTTCCTGTAGTGGGTTTCTGTGCATGTAAATGGCCTGCAAAGGCAAACATCCCTGTGTTCCCTCCAGAGGGAGTTTCTCTCCCACACACTCTTCCCTCCTGCCTAATACGCCTCCATTGGACTCCTTTGATTACTTCCCTAACATGATGACATCACTGTGCAACATTTGCTCTTCTATTGGCTATTGCTGAAATGTATTGTATGTGATAGGCTAATAATTACAATAATAAAGCTTTATTTATAGAGCACTTTTCATACAACACATGCAGCTCAAAGTGCTTTACAAAATGACACATCACAAGTTAAAAATAAACAAGAAATTATTTGTTAAGAACTTTACAGGTACATGCAGCAAAATATAACATTGCATCAGGTTAATAGATAATAATAATAATAGTATGATAATACAAATAAATAGTATGATAATACAAATAAAATAAAAATTAATAATAGTTTCTCTCTGACAGATAAGGCACAAGACAACTGAATCGATATAGATATCGATTTCTATATAAATATATATAGAAATCAATATAAAATATAAAAGGGGCTCTAGGAGGTTGACTATTGACAACAAATACTGCAAGCAAACCAATCAGAGCAGACTGGGCTCTGGTTTCAGACAGTGTGACAAGAAGTGCTGCAGCAAAAATAAAGAGCTGTTTGAACATTATTAAAGCAAGGAAACATGTCACAGTAGAGGCACTAAATAAACATATGAACCTTCAAAAGTATTTGTCCTCTTTAAGTTGTAAGATTGGATCAGCAAAACAGGGTGGTACGAATAGTCTTGATTATAGAAAAGACAATCTACAATGTAGACTCCACATTGAGTTTACAGTCAAATAAAACCCAGAGGAGAGCTGGTATTCGAAAGACAGGGTGAAGGTGACCAGACGAGGTGCAAACAGGAAACAGAGTGATTGACAGCTCACTTCTTTCTATATATAGTACACACACAAACTCGAGAGAAATAGGAGAAGCTGGTTTGATAGAGGACAGGGTCAGGTAATGGGCTGAAGTGACACCCTAAATAGTGACAGCTGGTGGACAGGTGTGGAATAACAGTAGAGGTGAATGAGGAGAAAGGAGAGTGGAGGATGCAGCTAACCATGACTTGAATAAATAATAAGGATGCTAGGATCAGTTTCCCAGTAAAGTCAATAATACATGTGGGAGGCGTGTGGCACAGTGGGTTGTGCATAGGCGTGGTGCGTGGGTGTGGTGCAGTGGGTTGTGCGTAGGTGTTCGGATCAGGGGGATCACAAGTTCAAACCCCACTGCAGTCAGCATGTCGTTGTGTCCCTGGGCAAGACACTTCACCCCGAATCGCTCCTGTGGAGATTGGCCACAGTATTGAGTATGTAAGTCGCTTTGGATAAAAGCGTCGAACAAGTATCATGTATGTAATGTAATGCATTGGAGAATTCGACACAGTATACAAGAACATTTTTAACATGAACTATCCGTCATGGTCAGCTCATAGCTAATTTGTTCATCACATTTGCAACATGTTCAGGGTGATGATTTCACGTCTGTCTATGAAATGGATTACTGCTCGTGCTCAGTATTCGATAAAATGTCAAATTCAGATTATCATATGTGTCAAGCCCTTGGGTATATTTGCAGTTTTCCCGGCTTGAAAGGGATGGTACAGTCCATAGGAGGTTTTCACTGGGTTTCACTCGTACAATGACCACAACTTTGTTTCTTTTGAGTTCTTCTTTACTTTGGTATTTGTTGTTGCAGTACAGCTTATGTTGTAAGGTTGTAAGTTGTAAGGTAAAAAACCTTAAATAAAAAATAATTACTGTAAATACAATGCACATCAAATAATAAATGAAAGAACACATGCTTTACATATACTTTTTACCACTTGTGAATATTGTTCTTACTTTCTTAATGTATTTTTATAAATTATGTTTTAAACAGTTTTTAACTTATGCAGTCTCATTAAAAATGCAAATATAATAGACTGAATTCTTAGCAGCACGCAAACCGTTTTTACCAATCTACATATCTCAATAAACAAAACACACTCGTTTTTAAATCAACAATCATTTTGCTTTAGCTTGAGGACATCAAACAGACAAATGACACTGAACTAGAACGCATGTTCTAACGTGCGCCATGAACGGTAAGTTGTATGACTTGACTAAACACACAGTTCGTCTCTCACCGGCCGCTTCTCCTTTTTATGGCTGCACCAGTGCTGCTTCTTCGACGTTTATTTGCTGGTTCGTTGCTGCTGCTGGACGCACGCTCTTTAGTTTGTCCCTTTCCAGCTTGGATTACTGCCCTTCTTTCAGGTGCGTTGCTTTTAAAGGTGCAGCGACGCTGATTAGCAATTAGAGACTGATTTCAGACAGCTGCCACTCTGTCAATCAGCCCGACTTTTTAACCCCTTGATCTCCTGTGAGGATTTTTCAAGTTGACTTCACACCTCCCACTCGACTTTCCAGTGGAGACACCTGGGAGGTCACATGTTACAAAGGTAAACTTGGGTCAGACGCTTTGTTCTGCTCTTCAGCGGGAAGCAAGACGACCAGTCGCCTGACGTCTCTGTGAAGAACTGTCGCTGGGATCTCCTCTTTGAGTTTTTTCGATCTTTGGTGATTTCCTTTTGCTGTGGTAGGCCTTGTGACAGGAACAGGGTAGCTTGGGAATGTTCTGACGTTGACATCCCTCACAATTCCTTTGCTGTCCGAGTTGACACTGACCACTCTTGCAATCCTGAACTGACCCCTCAGGGCGTGTTGGTCTGCAATCCAGACGATGTCTCCGACTGCGACATTTCTCTTGGCTGTATGCCACTTGTTCCTTACGAATAGATTAGGGCCAGCGAGTTGACTCCAGTGCCTCCAGAACTTGTTCACTTGCGCTTGCATTTCTTTAAGCCTTTTGTAGGGATAGTCACTGAAGTCCAATGTTCTGACATCTCCACTCTGCGATGCTCGTCCGAGCAGGAGACAGTTAGGAGTGATGAACTGAACGCTGTCTTCTCGGCTCTGTGTTCTGGCATCAATTGGTATTTCATTCGTAAGATTGGCTGCCATGTAGAGAGTTGTTTGGAATTCACTCCAACTTAGCCCCGACTCTCCTCCCAGACTCTGCAGTGCTCTCTTGATGATGCGCACAGCAGCTTCTGCAGCAGTGTGGAGAATCGGCAGGATGAATTTTCCATGTCCATTCTGTGCCATTCTTGGCAGCTCTCTCTTCTAGTGTAGCTTTGTCAAGATTGGTAAGGAATCTGTACTGTTCTTCTAGGACTGGCTTAGCCCCTACGAAGTTAGTACCTGGATCTGACCAGATCTTCTTTGGATGACCTCGTAGTGCTGTGAACCTCTGGTAGGCAAACAGGAAACTTTCAGTGGATTGAGAATTCACCAGCTCTGTGTGAATAGCTCTGGAAGCCATGCAACAAAACACAACTCCCCAAACCTTCAGTGACACTCTTTTCTTGACATCATCCTTGACTTGGTACGGTCCGAAGAGGTCTACTGTTGTGTATTCAAAGGGGGCAGCTGGTTCTGTCCTCTCTGGAGGTTATCACCCATTATTTGCTGGCATCTTTTTGCTTTAGTTTTTCTGCAGAGCATGCCGTTTTTGACCACTTTCTGAGCAATCCTCCGATCCTTCACGACCCATGCTCTTCTCCTCATCTTGAGCAAAGTTCCGGCCACTCCATCGTGGTTCTCCTCATGGGCTTCTCGTGCTAACAGCGTTGATACCCAGGCTTCATACGACAAGATGGGGACAGCAACTTTATCTTCATTGAAGATCTGCACGCGACCCCCACAGACCAGCAAGCCAGTCTCTTGGTCTCTGTACACCACTAGCCTGTCTGTGGTTGTACTTGGGAAGGATGCACCTTGCTGTGCCGCAAGAAAGATGTCTCTTAGGGCATCTTCTCTCTCTTTCACTGAGATTACTTGCGAAGACGACACTGCCTCCCACTTTGGACTGTTTGCAGTTTGCTGTTTCCCTCTAATGAACTTCTTCGCTGCTCTCCAAATCAAAGCAACTGTCTTGACGAGTCGACTTAGGTTGCTGAACCGCTCAACGTTCACAAGGTTTAGGACAGCTGATCCTGCTGGTGGCCTTTTTGGGTGTGTTTGGGTTTGTTGCTGATCTAGCTTTAGCTCTGATGGGTGTTGTATGTTGGCATCGTTTGGATCTGATGGCACTTGTGCCTTTGCCTTGGCTCTGGTTAGTGCTGCAACAAACGTTTTCTTTTGCAATCTGCAATCTGTTGACACTGTCTCTGGCAGCTGTCACCAAATCTTTGGCAGATTTCATTGGCCAGTCATCCACTGGAAACTTCAAGAACGTTGGTCCGTTCTGCCATTCTGAACTTTCATCCAGGTCTTGAGGACTGGCCCCTCTGGTTATGATGTCAGCAATATTAAGAGGACCAGGAACCCACCACCAATCTTGGATCGCTGTTGTGTTCTGGATCTCTCCGATTCTGTTTGCGAAGAAGGTCTGATAACCATAGCTCTCTCTCTGGATTATACCGAGGACTGTTTGGCTATCAATCACATGGAACCACTTTCCAACCTGCATCTTGCTGTGCTGCTCGAAGTATGTTTTGAGACGTGAGGCAAACACTGCTCCGCATATCTCTGCCTGAACAGCATCACCTTTGTGGTCTAAAGGAGTTAGTTTCGCCTTGGACTCCACCAGAGTGACAAATGGGCCTTGGTCGGTGTTCCACCGGAGGTACATCACAGCACCGTAAGCATGCTCGCTTCCATCGGAGAATGTTATTGCCCAAGGTTTTCCAATGAAGCTTGGAGGCGTTATGGCCCTGGTGAATGTAACCTGCCCGAGTTGCACATACTCTTCGAAGAGTCGGATTGCATCTTCTCTGAGGCTGTCTGACAATGCTGTATCCCAGGTGTCTTTGACAGGGCAGTTGTCGCTCTTTGCCTCCTGGAATGCTCTCCGCACAAGGATGGCACCCTTCTGCTTGGCAGGAGTTACCAGACCAACTGGATCATACAACCCTGAGACTTGACTCAGGAGGTTCCTTCTTGTCAAAGCGTTTGGGGTTTGCGCTCTTACTTGGTCTAGTACAGGGGTCGGCAACCCGCGGCCCACGGGCCGCATGCGGCCCTTTAAGCCCTCTGCTCTGGCTCCCTTGAGCTTAGACAAAAATAAGAAGGAAATAAAATAAAAGTATTTGTAGGACTATTTATATTTTGTTGCACGGTTGAAAATGTTTCGTATCTTGTATTTTGAGGTGATACTGTGACACATAAATAAAAAACAAAACGGTTTTAATTAGGTCAACTAAAAATATGCGTCACATCCTGCTACGGTCCCGCGCGAGCGCCTTTTCTTGGAGGCGAATATCCCCCGGCTCGATGAGCGAACTATGGATACATCAAAGAAAGGTACCGGAGGAACACAGGATTTAATTCTGCGTGGACAGAGTTATCTGCTTTCACAGCAAACGATCCTGGTTTACCGGTATGTCTGATATGTGGAGAGAAGTTGTCAACGGTGGTGCAGCCTTTACGTATCGAGGAACAACAAGGGAGGAAGACAGCTGACGGTCTTCAGTCATAATTCAATGGGGTATGTAATTTATTTCAGAAAATACTTTTTGTTATATTCCATGGAATGCTCTTAACGTCCCGATAGCAATGCATATATTAAATGCTTTGACAATAAATACATACAAAAATTAATCTCTGGAAGCCATAGCGCTGTAAAAAGCACGACCAATCATCTGCCTCGGCCCGGCTAAAGTAACTGGATGGCCTACCTGCCTGTCAGCCTTCCATCTGGGCACAAACTGACCTCGTGTCCTCATTGGTCATGTGCGCGTTCGTGTGTGTTGGAGGAGGGGCTCTGTGAGGAAGTCTGAAGGAAGAGGCAGATTTTTTCCGGTTGTGTATTTTCAAATTCTAGCGCACTCGAGCTGGTTTCTCCATTCTTACCTCCCCCACCTTTAACTCTTTTTAGGGTGCAGCTATATGTTTTATTTATTTCAAAGTGGGCCCATTTTAATAATATTTTTTTCCCTTCAAATGTTCTAGAGGACTCCCCAAGTGCTGTATTTAATTTATTTTAAAGTAGGCCTGTGTATTATTTTTAATTCTCCTTATAAGAGTTCTTTGTTTCTTGTTAGAGCTTAACAGTTTTATATCATGTAATAAATAGCCTAATAAATGCAAAAAAACTGTAGTTTTTGTCTGATATAACAATAAAAAACGGGTTTGCGGCTCCAGACAAAAAAATGTTTTGGAAAAAGGAGCAAAATGGCTCTTTTGGTAAAAAAGGTTGCAGACCCCTGGTCTAGTAGAAGGTCTTGGCCAAGTCGCATCTTCTTCTTTCTCTTTGAGAAGTTAATGGATGCCATTACATGGATCTTGTCTTCTTCCACAAGGTAGCCTAGACCAAGCGCTTTGTTATCTTCATCCCTCATTTGATTCGGGAGGACCATGTTATTAACTTTGGTCTTCATTGGTTTGTTGTTGTTCCCCTTCCTCCCACTTTGGCCTGAGAAGACCCAAGGCTTCAACAGGAAACCTCCAGCTTTCAGAATTTGCTCCACGTTTGCTGTGATGGGTTTCAGCTTCTCGAAGTCGTTGTGAGACGTGAGGAGGTCGTCAACGTAGCTATCATTTTGTAGTACCCCTCGCTCCTTTTCAAGGTGGGAGAAAGGAGGTAGGTTGGCTGTTTCTCGCATTGCGAGCTGTGCGATGCATCCTGCAGGCTTGTCACCAATATTGACTCTGGTGATTGCGTACTCCTCCAACTCTTTGTCCTCATAATCCCGCCAGAGGAACCTGTGGAGGTGTATCTCTCTATCTTCCAACCATACAGAATTGTACATTGTCCTGATGTCCCCTAAGGCAGCGTTGGTTCCCCCTCTGAACCTCAGGAGGATAGCACGTATCTGGTTAAGGACGTCTGGCCCTTTCATCAGCAAGTCGTTCATGCTGGTGCCTCTGAATTTGTGACTGCTGTTCCAGATGAGCCTTTCTGGGGTTGTTGTAGAGTGTGTGTTTGGTGCAATAAGGTGACTCACGAACCATACTGGTCCTTTCCAGGTCATGATCTGCTCTTTAGTCAACTTGATTGCAGCTCCTCTCTCGATCATGTCATGCACTTGAGCTTTGTAGGCAGACTTACACTCTGGTGCCTTGGCTAGCTGCTTCTCTGTTCTTAGGAATGTTGCTTCAACTGCACCTCTGTTGTTCGGCAGTGAGGCCGGATCCTCTAGCCAGGGATACTTTGCATGCCAATGTGGTTCTCTGCTGTGATCATCGCTCATGACATAGGTGAGTCCATCCTTTACCACCTCAAGCTCCCTTTCCTCTGCAAGGGTCATTTATTTACCACCGGGCTGGCAGTTTCCGTACCGGCAGCCTCCACATCTGGGCTTGCATGCTGCGCCAATGCTGTCCCATTGCCACCATTTCAGGAAACTCTCTTTGCTGGTCGAAACAGTTGATCCCTCTTTGCTTGAGGGGTTTTGTTCTGGAATGGGGTTAGTGAGCTCTTCATATTTCACAGCTGCTGCTCTCATTGATCTCGCAAAGTGCGTCTTTGACATGTGGGCTGACACTTCAACCTCCTCAAACAGTCTGGGGTGGGTTCCTCCAACTGTTTTCCAGAGTGGTCCGTCCTACAGTACGAGGTCTCCCACGACTCTGATCCTCTGAGGAGCTAACTGGCCTTCTCTGTGGCTAATGAGAAGCTCGACTTCTTTGGGCCTCACAAGCTCATCAAGAGGTATGTCTGGGAAGAATGGCTACAGTTGCTGAGGTGTCACACTTTTGTGGACGTCTGCAATGTTGTCAATCCCATAGAAAACCAATTGATGTGTTCTCAGTGTGCCCTTGGGGGTGGATACATGGATTTTGAGGAGAGAGCGCTTTGTCTTTACTTGAATCTTCATTCCGCCAACTCCATGTACAACGAGCATGATATCTTCACTCTTGAGATCCAGACGGCTCGCCGCTCTGTGAGTGATGTAATTTGTGTCGGATGCCAAGTCGATGAGTGTTCCGACTTTCTGTCCGGCGTTAGCTGTGACGAAGAGTAGCATCATGATCACTGGAAGCTCTTGCATTCCACTCCTGGTACGTGTGTCGCTCTCAGAGAGAGGTGACGTCCGCAGCTCCATAAGATCAGTTTGCGTGCCAGCATGTGTAACTGGAGAGAACGCAAACCCTTTTTAAGTTGTACGATTGGATCACAGCAAAACAGGGTGGTAAGAATAGTCTTGATTATAGAAAAGACAATCTACAATGGAGACTACACATTGAGTTCACAATCAAATAAAACCCAGAGGAGAGCTGGTATTCGAAAGACAGGGTGAAGGTGACCAGACGAGGTGCAAACAGGAAACAGAGTGATTGACAGCTCACTTCTTTATATATATAGTACACACAACAACTAGAGAGAAATAGGAGAAGCTGGTTTGATAGAGGACAGGGTCAGGTAATGGGCTGAAGTGACACCCTAAATAGTGACAGCTGGTGGACAGGTGTGGAATAATAGTAGAGGTGAATGAGGAGAAAGGAGAGTGGAGGATGCAGCAGCTGTAACCATGACTTGAATAAATAATAAGGATGCTAGGATCAGTTTCCCAGTAAAGTCAATAATACATGTGGGAGGCGTGTGGCACAGTTGGTTGTGCGTAGGCGTGGTGCGTGGGTGTGGTGCAGTGGGTTGTGCGTAGGTGTTCGGATCAGGGGGTCACAGGTTCAAACCCCACTGCAGTCAGCATGTCATTGTGTCCCTGGGCAAGACACTTCACCCCGAATCGCTCCTGTGGGGATTGGCCACAGTATTGAGTATGTAAGTCACTTTGGATAAAAGCGTCTAACAAGTATCATGTATGTAATGTAATGCATTGGAGAATTCAACACAGTATACAAGAACATTTTTAACATGAACTATCCATCATGGTCAGCTCATACCTAATTTATTCCTCACATTTGCAACATGTTCAGGGTGATGATTTCACGTCTGTCTATGAAATGGATTACTGCTCGTGCTCGGTATTCGATAAAATGTCAAATTCAGATTATCATATGACCTACATGTAAATCAACCGTGGCATTTTACTGCATGAAAAACTGAGCTACGAATACATTTTTCATCTTATCAAATGTTATCTTTTCTTTCTCTCATTCTCCATTTCTCTGACTATAAACCTCTCTCCAGTCAACACAATGTCTTCATTTGCAGATTAAAGCTGCATCTGTACAAAGGTTTGAACAAAATGAAGTGTTTATGAAAGACGAAAGCATCCACGTTTATTAACATGAACGACTCGTCTCATGCAATCGAATTAAAACGAATAGCCGTGTGATTGTAAAGGGATTTTCATTCACATAACTTTAACTTGCCTTTTTATGACTGTGCTCTGAAGTAATTATAGGCCGAAGGCGTATTACAAATTAAGCTCCCATTATTAATAGTTTAACTAACACAATTAAATGGTGTGTGAAAGTCTGTGACACCACCAGGGTCTGAATATGTTGATGGTTTCTTCTGAGCCAAAGCGCTGATCATGAATTTCTCTGTTTCCCTTAGCTAGATTTGTTATGTTTTAGCCCAAAACATGAGGGACACGACGAAAAACAAAAAGACATCCGCAATGACAGCAAGCTACAGTAGATATTTCAAGGTGACTGGGGTTATTGAAGATCAGTGCTCCCACTGTGGAAAAGGAAGACAACCACAGTGTTGTTGAATGTTAAGGGTCCATCTCCATTTCTATTTAATATGAACTTATTAAAGAAACTAACTTTTCAAAAGTATTATGAGACAAGAAGACTTTATGCCTCAGCCACAATTCCAATATTAAGTTTGACATTTGACATTTCAATGTTACATTTTGGGTGCACTTTTGCCCTTCGTCATAAAACTTTTCAATGATAAAAACACATTCTCTTTGGACAAAATTCGATTTTCATCGTAGTTTTTTAATGTTATTTCTTATGGTGAGCATTTGAAGTAAAAATAAGCTTTGATTGATGTTGCCACAATGCATCAAAATAAAGTAAAATGAGATAAACAGTGACATTTTAGAAATGTTAACAAATTGTTTCATCTTGTACGTAACCTTGATTCAAACAGGACACGAAATCTCTGATTCATTGCTCTCTACTCTAAGCCTTTTTTATCAATTTTCTTGATAAAGATTATTGGTAGTAATTAAGAAATATGTTCACAACATTTGCTGGTTAATGATCATATATGCATCCTTTAAGATAATATCAGCACATAGTGGAGTACAGCAGCATATTTACTTCAATATAAAGACTGCCAAGATTTCCATTTTCAACTGCTATATCCATTTTTTCATCATGCCTTACTTCACCACCTTCTTGATTTGATCGATTTCCAAAACTCAGATTTCTCAGCTGTAATACCCTGAGTATAAGGTATATATTTATTTATTTATGTGTAGTTTTTTCAATGTGAAACTCATCTGGCATGCAGGGCCAGTCTTGTGCCTCACTGAGCAAATAACTCATCACAGTGAGCCTGCAAATGTTCTTTTCTAAGGTGAGCAAGCTTGAATGCAATTATAGTTGTGCTGATGCTTTCAGAATCTCAATTAAACAACACATGTCCTGCCCTAGCCATACCTGCAAGCTTAGAATAGTCACTATATTATATGTTCAGTGCATGTACAGCCCTTTTAGTATACATATCACAAGCAGTTCATGTCACGCTTGTGGTGCAGCTTTGTTCTCCCTCATTTATTTCTCTTCATGTTTTTCTTCTGGTCACCACAGGACTTCAAGCTGTTGCTGAATCCACTGCTGAGGGTGTCTCAGTGGAAATTGCACCGAGAGTTTCATTACAATTGTTATCAGATCAATTTCTCCCCCCTCATTTCACACTCTTTCCCTCATTTCTCTGATAACACCACCAACTTAGTGAGCTCCTGCAGAGGCTCTTAACAGAAGAATAAAATCAGGCCCCTTAGGATAGTTAGTCCAAATGGTCTTCAGTTGTAGTTGAAGGACTCATTAATAATGGTCATGTTGGTATTTCTTGTCCTCATTCCATTTCCCCATATTATCCAGTTTCTCTATCCAGAGGTTGTTTGCTTGTGTTGTCTCCTCTTGTTAACAGAGTTGGGAGGGTTACTTTAAAAATGTATTCCGTTACAATAGTTGCACGTAAAACATGTTTAATCAGTAACCTAATCTGAGAAGCAAAATATAAGAGAAAGTAAATATCGATAATATGTTGATTACCTAGGTGTACTATTAAAGACAACAGAACAATGTAACCTCGAAAAGAGGAGATCAAGATATTTAGGATTGTTACGATCCGCCTCCCTACTCAATAGTAGTGGCTCGTGAGGCAGTCCGCAACATAAAACAAAAGTACACAACACGTAGGCACTAAACTGTGATCATACATGTATTGCCACAATCATAAAACATTACACTGGAGGACAGGTAACACAAACAAAAAGACGGAGGGGACTTGGGCCAACCACACCACGGGCCGTAGGATCCAGAGCCTTCCTCCGCTACCCACAATCCAACAGAACCTAACGGGGGAAATAAAGCCGCGAAAACCTAATACTAACACGTCCTCCAGGAAACACAACAAAAAGGCAAAAGAGCTCCGACACAGCAGAGACATCCGGAGTAGTGATCGGCCTCCTCCTTCTCCTTCAGTCTCCTCTTTTATGCTCGGCTGAGTGGCAACTGGGAACACCTGAGGAAGGCGGAGCCAGGTATTCCTGCACAGCAGAGAGAGCAAAGAGGACAACAAAAGGGGGGAGTACGTAACAAGGATCAAAAATGTGTCATCTGCATAGAGATTGTTTTTATAGGAAAACCTGCCTCTCATTGAGCATAGTCAGTGAAACACATGAGAACATAATACAGTGTACACAATAATAAACGACAGGTAAAGGAGTATGAATTCACACTTAATGTCTTAATCCACATCACAGCTTGGAGGAAATACATCAATCTGCTCCTTTAACAACAACCACAGTAGAACTTAGACCAAACACATCACATCTTAATGTGCCGCATCTCCTTTGACACTTGTGGTATACAGAAACACTTTTCTGCAGCTGACATTGTTACAATGGTGCATTGTGTTTGGGGAAGAAAGTCATTATTCCAGGCCCATCAACTTGTTTTGTAAAATGTCGGATTACCAAGAGCGGTATTGTTGTCACACATTGTTGTTCTAGTCAATATGTGTTTGATAACCAATGATAACATCCTATTATATAGTGCTCATTGCATGGCCGTTTGAAATGACTGAAGGCTATGTGACCGACCTCATAACAGTGCACACGTTTTTTCGTAAGAGCACCACATGTTAAAGTAATGCTACCAAGATCCACACATTATATTTTAACATATTTGAAATGTAGAGCATCAGCAGTTTATTAAAGTGAGTACTATTGACTGGACGCCCCAGGTCAAAACTATCTTGAAAGCAATTATTCCACCGAGCCTCTCAGTTTGACGCACGCAGCAGGGACAGTGGACCTGCAGAACGAGGTCATTGCTCCGAGAGAACTACTTACAGAAAGGATTTCGTAACAACACAATAAGTATTTTCAATCAAGAACAGACCTTATCTCTGTTCCCAGGGAAGGGGTCAAAGCCATGAATACATGACTACAGAGAAAGGGAGAGAAGGTGTGTGCCTAAAATATTAATACAGCTATGACAATTAGACTGAACATAAAAGCCAACATCACCAGCTGTTAGAAGAATGATAACAGCTTGGAATACATGTTGTGAAATGTTTACCTGCTTTGAACTTTATCAGCAGAATGAATGTCAGGTGACATGTTATTTTGGAGCAGGTGTTGTTGCAATACGCTATTTCCTAATTTGCTCAATAGGATGTTATTTTCCGTTGGTAAACTGGATCACCACAGGAGGGTATAAAACCTTAGGCAGCCTCTTGGTTGGTATTAAATATGTCTGGAGGATATTAGTTATCTACGATGCGGTATAAACAGCGACAGAGTCCATGTAGGGAGGGAGTTTGAGTGGATTGTTAGATAAAAACACTCTAGAATACAACCAAGGATTATTGTTCAAATCCATAGCAGTTGTTTTTTTAGCATGTTTCCCCTTTTGCAGCATTATAGTGGTACCAAACAATATCCTCATGTTGTGTTACATATTTTAGTGTCCATGTACTCATTTAAATACCTGCATTGCTTGGTCTTTCCTCCATAAGCCTTTTAGGGTGGTTGTTAAGAAACAATCAGCCGATGGAGTTTGCCCGGTTGTCATGGTGATCATTTGAATATCCTTTTTCCTGAACACTTTTTCATACATTTTAGCTTAAAAGCTGAGGTCTTTAGAAAAAACTCACCATGAGGTCTACTTCACTTTGATTATAATCAATCATATTGATCATGTGATCTCCATTTGAAACATAACATTAGCTGAACATGATTTGTTTGGAAAAAGCCCACAACACAGGATGAAGCTAATGGAGATCAAACCCTCAAGAGCATATATGCAGCTTGTGGTCATTAGGAACTGCTGTTTCCAAGGTAGAGAATGTACCTTGGATGTTAATGTGGACATGTTACCACTGATCTAAAAATACACACAATACAGCCACAAATTAGAAATCCTTTGTTCATCTTAAAGCAGGGAAATATACAGCATAACAGTAAAGGTGGCAGAAAGCAGAATCAAAAGAGTATTTAATAAAGAGGTGACCACAAATTCCCTTTACATGTTGAATCTGATTTGAGTTGTTGTTTAAGGCTCCATGTTTTAAGCAGAGCAATTATTTCGGCAGAGATAATGGTAAAAGTCATTTAGGCTCTCCAGGCTGTAGAGCAGCTCTGTTGTTTTGGGGAATTATTGCAATATTCCAATCTAATAAGCAAGCTATCACTGCATAACATAACACACATTTCACGGCAAATTATTATATGCATTCCATTTATTTGATTTGCAGTCGTAATGCATACTTGTAACAAAACAGGGATTTAATAAAGATCACGGCCTCAGGCGTTTGAGTGCCATGTGATACTGGGAGTCTGAGAGATAACAAGATTATTCTTAAACACAGTAAAAAAGCTGTAATGTGGTGTGGATCAAAGCTTCAGGTGTTTGGATTTAAAGTGAGGATCCCAAGACTCAACTTTGTGACATGGGAATGAATTATATGCCATCATCCGTCATACAGTAAGTCATCCAACTGCGTATGTCTCTTATCTCCACAGACAGAGAGACAGGGATAGAAGAGAGATCTAGAGTTGGGTGCTCAGCAAACAATTGTGTTTGTGTAGAGCTGATATGCAATCTGTGCTGGCATCGAGTGTATACCGCCATTCACGGAAGTTAGCCAAAGTGTTAAAAAGTAGTTTTCTTTTTGTCATTTCTGAGTAATTGAAATTCAACTCTAATGATGTTTTATAACTGTCTGTATCCTTGAGCTGATGTCAAACTTCCCACCCTGCCTTCTGCCATAAACTGAATGCTTTTTGGATGATGAGTGTGGAAGCCCTGGGTGCATCAACTAAGGGTTAGCAGATTGCTGTCACACGAGGGATACATAGGAGTAACTGAGGGAATCAGTTATAGATCAAGAGCATGTGGAGCTGTGCAGAGCTGAAATGGTGCCTTCACTCTGATCTAATATTTAAAGTACAGCTTCAGAGTTCTCCTGGGGAATACATATTGATTTATTTACATCCACAATTTCACTTTTGCATAGAGTTTATGTTGTGTTGACTTACAATCAGGTCCAATCAAGTTCAAGTGTCTGCCTCTCGTTATATAAATCTCATTTTAAATCATGAGGCATATAGAAATGTAAAAGTTGTATAATCTGATCTGCCGCAACTTCACTTTATTTGACATAATTCTACTAAACATAGCCTTGTTCATAGCATACTAAGACAAAAATAAAATATCGAAAGTAACTGAAAAGTCCGGTAGCAGTAGTGCACTGGTTTAACTATCAAACAAGGCAGTATTTTGTCAATAGGCCTGTGACCTTTGTTTACCTCTGTACACATAACCCTGCAGTCAGGTCATTGTTTGTTTACCGAACTGAGCCGCATGACGTTTTCTTAAGGGCAAGGTCATAAGCTGAGAGGAAATCAACATGAGAACAGTTGCTCATCCCTCCCAAGTAATACTTCCTGTGGGAGACTCAAAATATGTTGTGTGCATATACTTATGAAATGGATGTTTTGTTATTGTACAGGAAACCAACTGTGCATAGTACAGTATGGGTCCCTCCCACAAGGTAGGGTGTGTGTGTGTGTGTGTGTGTGTGTGTGTGTGTGTGTGTGTGTGTGTGTGTGTGTGTGTGTGTGTGTGTGTGTGTGTGTGTGTGTGTGTGTGTGTGTGTGTGTGTGTGTGTGCATCCGTGTATTTGTGCATGACACCGTCTGCGTGCATCCATGTGTGTGTCTGCGTCCATGTGTGTGTGTCCGTTCGTGCATCTGTGTGTGTCTGTTTAGTGTGTGTTTTGGGATCGCTCGACTGACAGATTTTAAACTTACCCCGAGGACCAGTATGTTCTCTCATTTTTCTCCAGGCTCTTATCTGTTCTTATTTATTTACAACAAAACGATCGTCTTTGAGGCTACATTTTGCAGGTCTGTGGCCAGCTTTGGTTTATAATGTGTAATATTGAGTAACTCTCCACTGAGACGACTAACTTGTGAAAGTAATTTCTCAAAACGAACAAACAAAAGAATCCCCTTAGGCTAAGCTAATTACTGTAAGTGTTTCATTTTTTCCAGACACTGGCCAAACAAGGAAACGATTAATTAAGAGAATAAGTAAACAAAACATTGTCAATTAAAATTATCACAACTTGCAGCACTACTCCTATTATGTTTAGTAGAAAATAAACATAATCACCAGATAAGACAGCCATTCATTTTCTGCTTTAAAGAGCAAGAAAGCACATTTTGCACTTGCTTAATTGACTTAATTACTCAAAAGAGCATTAGTGTTTCACTCCCGGCTTATCATTTTTACACCATGTGCATTTTTTTTCGGTGTGTGTTCGGCGTCCTAATGACCACACTGACCCTTAAACCAAAGCATAAGAACTCTAATACAGAGATTCGGACAAACGTGTTTAAAAATGCTGAAAAAAGCTTCCAAATTGTCAATTATTTTATCTTTCCATAAAATTGCAAATATATTTTCTTCCGGTTGTATTGGCCTTTTGATCCATATCGACTGATATTCTTTATATGGGTAGGGTACTTTGATGTTATTAAAATTGTCCATCCGTTCATTACTTGCTTGTCCTCTCCATGGCTTAGTAACTAATGATATGAGTCCCCTGAGAAAACACAATTGCATTTTTAAAAGCCACAGCTCACTCATTAGAGCTGTACATATGGATATTAGAGGACATGGAGTGTTGGACCAGAATAAATTACACAGACGATTATTTATAACAATAAAAAGCAAGACATGCTGTGTGAGCTGTATGATGTACTTTTTGCTACGGATCTGTTGATCTGCAATTTGTGGTGGTGTTGAGTTGTATTTTATTTGTATTCTGAATTAGTTATTCAATTAATTGATGTGAATAGGGTGGATTAAATATAAGAACGTCACTATAAAAACTTCCACATACGCTACACAGCTTCCAAATTAAAAGGAAGTTTAATTATCACTATTGTAATGTTCAACAAAGCTGAACATTACAATGTTCTTTCACTATATATAAATGTAGGAATGTTGTATCATAATGTATTTATTTTATCTGGCTGTACCTAAATTGGCATCCGAGCATGTATTTACAAAGATACTGAGCAGTGTTAAAGAAACTGACATTAGAATTTCTGCCATAATTATAAAATCACTAATTTGCATCCAGCAGTGTTGTGACACTGGCAACGTGCATTCATGTCCCTACACTCTGCACCTCAACACAGAGAACACATGCTGTAATCATAAGGAGGTAATCTTCCTTAACACCAACTTGAGTTTGAAAACTGCTTAATTATAGACAGACAGATTGTAACTTGCTTCTAAGCCCCTTAAGCATCACACATGGAAATGTCGAAAAACATTTTATGTATTTCCTGATTTCTAGTCACTATGCGACATTTCACTTTGAGTTTCTCGTGTCTCCTGCCCTTCTCAACCTTAGCTGCTCCCTCTGGAGTCTGAACACTTGTTACTCATCTTGATGAGCCATCTGCCTTCAAACGCCATAACACGTGATGATGAGAAAAACAGCAACTCAAAATCTACTCCAGGAGCTGAACGTAGGCCAATGTACAGTATCCATCATTAATGCTGTTATGCAGCAGAGCTTCTAATGAGCCTCCTCTGCTGAAATGTATTTTGTCAATGATTCCTGTCCTCCCATTGCCGCCAAGTTTTTTGGTTGTTTGAATTTCAAACGTCCAATGCAGCTTTAAAGTTCATCTGGCTTTTTGCATTTAGTATGTTGGTGGTTTAAAAAAGCTTTTAACTTTTAAAGGGCTACATTAACTAGCAATTCTCAAAAAGCCAGTCCATAAGCTACCAACACATTCTCACTCCCAACTTGGCGTATGTTGACATTATGTCAGGGTCCCTGTCGTCACTTTCCAACGCAAGGGGGGGGGCTTTAGCGTCGAGTTTCAACTATCAGGGAGTCCCACTGACTTGCATAGAGCTCCCTGAACGTTGGTAATAGACCAGTTGGGATCGCGGCGAAAGGCTCTCTGCAGACCCATTCTCACAGCGTTTATCAACCCTTTTCTAACTCAATATCAAGCCACACTTATTGTGTTTACTCCTTTATTTTAATTGAATAATGTCGGACTTTTGTTGCCGTCAGTTAGGGGGAGAGTAGGGGCTCAGAAAACCGAAATCTGTATTGTTTCATAGTTTTTTCCTTCTAATTTTGTATAGCTACTCAACAATAAGACACAATTATCCTTGTGTTTATTTATTTGTTTGATTGTATAATTTCGGACTTTTGGAGTCCGTCAGGACTGACAGTCGGAGCAGCTCATAGTGTCCTCAAGCTCTGTGATTGGATGTTTGTGTGCGTCGAGGGTTACGCCGAGCGTCAAACAGCACTTTGAAATGGGATGAAACCATGGCAGACTATCAAAAACTGAATTGGAATATGTCCACCACCCCCCTCCCCCACCACGTCCCCAGAACTACACATGCTGGCTATTGTGTTTCACAACATGTTCTATGGCACGTCTCTACTGGGAATTGTAGTTTTAAAAGACGTTTTCGTATTTTCCCATAATAACAAGTTGCCAACTGTGTACATCCCTGGAGGTTTAAGGGATAGGAAACACTCAAATTTAAAACATATCATTAAAATCATCGTGAAAATTGCTTGTGTCCATAATGGGCAGCATTAATATACTCACATGACAGCTAAGGTCAGAAGAGCTTTATTTAGCTGGTCATATGTCTGTGACCCTAATTGATGAGCCTGAAACATGCACTTGTCAAGGTTCAGAGGCACATTGTGCAAATATGGCAGTAGCCATCGATCATCTTAAGATAAGATATACTTTATTGATCCCAAGTTGGACATGTTTTCGTTACAGCAGCATGTGTAACAGTTGTAAATATGCAGTGGTGTTTATTTGTAAATCATTTAGTATAATCACACAAATTCTGTTTTAAATTTAATAATTCTGTGTTCTTCATTTATTGAATGTTCAATACCTGACAAGGTCGGAGATTAAAAACTTGGGTCGCAGGTTCCTCAACAGTGCATTACAAGACATCTATCGATATGTGTGTACTACCTCCACCATTAAACTGTCATATTCTGCACATTTCTTATTCTATCTACATACATCTTATAAGAGTTTAATACATGTGTATAATATCAGTTAAAATAAGTGCTTCAACATAGTTAACATTGCAGGAAAGTTTATTGTCAATTCACTTTGCCCACAGCAATCTTTTGAGTGAAGAAGAACTGAGGGGGCTGATGTGAGAGAGAATGAGAACAGCTAAATATGGCTCAGGGAGAAATTAAGTTGATTAGTCAGGCGAGCATAAAGGTTACTGCGTGTTAAATGTGCATCCATGGCTAGGGCTCATTTACATTCAGATTTTCAATTTGTGAATAAATGAATCGCATCAGTAAAGATAAGAGGGACTGTCCGTGGAGGAATCAGAAATAATCAATAGCTGATTAATGCAATACTTTTTAAGAGGCTTTTAACATGCACTGACCTGTCCTCCGGAGACGTCGCGAAGAGACGGAGCGGCTCCACCTGTTGCTGCATGCGATCTGCGATTTACGGAGGCCTGCTCGTCGCGAAGAGACGGAGCGGCTCCACCTGTTGCTGCCTGCGATCTGCGATCTACGGAGGCCTGCTCCCACCTGTAGAATACGGCTGTACTGGAGAGGTTTTTACCCCGGAGTCGTCGCGGAGAGACGGAGTGGATCCACGCTTCGGGCTTGGCCTGCTTCCACCGGGCGTGTGCTGCTGTGCGGAGGAGGATTTTACCACCGCTGGGGCCTGCTTTCCACCTGTCCTGGTTCTGCTGTTGCAGAGGCCTGCTTTCACCCCGGGATACCACAGAGGGACCGGAGCGCTTCCACGCTGCTGTTTTCGCCTGTCCTTTGCTGCTGTGCTGATTTTGCACCAGGAACATCGATACTATATGTTTAAAATGTGTACACACCAATTTGTTTCCTATCGCCTAAACCTCCAGGGCTGTAAGGCAAGGCAAGTTTATTTATATAGCACCTTTCAACACAAGGCAATTCAAAGTGCTTTACAAAAAACGAAAGACATTAAGAAAATGGCATTTAAAATCAGTCATTAAAAAGAAAAGATAATAAAATAAACATTAAAAGAAAAAATACATGGATAAAAGTTACAGTGTAGTCTAAGATATGAATAGTTCAATTAAAAGCAGCGACAAAAAGAAAAGTCTTCAGCCTGGATTTAAAAGTAGTCAGAGTTGCAGCGGACCTGCAGGTTTCTGGGAGTCTGTTCCAGATATTTGGAGCACAATAACTGAACGCTGCTTCTCCATGTTTAGTTCTGACTCTGGGGACAGAAAGCTGACCAGTCCCTGAAGACCTGAGAGATCTGGTTGGTTCATAATTTAGCAGGAGGTCAGAAACGTATTTTGGGCCTAAACCATTCAGTGCTTTATAAACCAGCAGCAGTATTTTGAAATCTATTCTTTGACACACAGGAAGCCAGTGTAAAGACTTCAGAACAGGAGTGATGTGATCCACTTTCTACGGTTAGTGAGGACTCGAGCAGCGGCGTTCTGAATCAGCTGCAGCTCTCTAATAGATTTTTTAGTGAGACCTGTGAAGACACCAGTAGTCCAGTCTACTGAAGATAAAAGCATGGACAAGTTTACTGTCCACAGTTTAATACTGTCAACTTCTAATTTTGGGAAAAACTAAAACGTCTTTAAAAACTACAATTCCCAATAGAGACGTGCCATAGAGAACATGTTGCGAAACACAATAGCCAGCATGTGTAGTTCTGGGGGGCGTTCGAGTCCAGTTTTGAATAGTCTGCCGTGGTTTCGTTCCATTTCAAAGAGCTTGACGCTCGGCGTAACCTTGGCGCACTGCCACTCCAACAACCAATCCCAGAGCTTGAAAATGAATCACGGGGTTTGTCAACGGGACTGTAGTCCCAAACGATAGCTGGGGATTATGGGTAGTGTAGTGTCTTCGGCCATCCTAAACTGGATATCATATCACATTAACAACACCACATCTGGCGTCACAGAGATCTTCTGTTACTGTCCTTTCTTCTTAGAGGAAGAAACACATAACTCTTTTTGGCATGATAAAACTATTATTTTCTGCCTCGCTCATGAGAGTAACAGCTGGCAAAATTACAGCCTCGCCTACTGATTTCAAATGTGTGCTCTAAAATGATATTTATAAATGACTATTATCATTATTATAATAAATAATGGCAATAAATGGCAAAGATATGTAGAAAATAAACGTATTTAAGATACGTTCATAACGAACGTAACGTGGGAGAAAATACGTTTCTAACTAAACGTAATTGAGAATGCAGTTTAGTTCTTTGGGAACGTAATTTTTAGGTGACAGGATTGATCCCTTCTAGTTTTCCAATGTCGCAACACTAACCTACATCCAGTAATAAGTGTTATTCTGCACTATGAGATCTGATGGACATTCAGATCACTTTCCTTTGGAACCATACCTAGTATGCAAAGCATTGGTCCCTGTGCCAGAGAGGAGGCCATTAGCCATTACTGTATTAATGAAGGTAATAATCTTCGACCATAAGATATCTATCATGGGGCATGAATACAACATTTCAATCAGGAGAGACGTGATGTATGGAATACATGTTTATTATCGGTCACATTATATAAATGAAACATAATGATGACAGTTTATAACAGGTGGATGAAATGTGTTTTGGCGATTAGGCCCAGGTTTTGTAGGACATCATTCGGGAAGGGAAAGAACCGTTTCCGATGAACCCCCCTGGGTCTAGACCTGGTGGTGGTGATGAGTGGTTAGGTCCGGTTGGAAGGGAGAAGGTTAAGCTTGGCCCTGAGTTGGAAGCAGGAGGCGAAGGGGTGGAGGAGGGTTGCGCGTTGTTGCGCGTTGTTCGAGGTAGATTTTGCTTTGGTTGCTGCAACATCCTGTCTTATACCACTATCTGAGACTATTTTAGTAGAGTTTGGTCCAGTTTTATAACTGTGGCATGGGGGCAGAGTAGCCCAGCGGAGCAGAGCAAAGGGCTAAGCAGCCATGATGGTCACTCTCTTCACCGGAACTCTTAAGTCCCATTTCTTGTTTGTTATAGTGTCTTGTTGTTTTTATATTGTCTTGTTGTTTTTATATTGTCTTGTTGTTGCGTGTTGGCACCTTGAGTTCATTATAATTGTGTTTTACCTGTACAATGACAAATTAAATATCTATCTATCTATTACCAACGTTCAGGGAGCTGCAAGTCAATGGGACTCCCTGATAGCTGAAACTCGACGCTAAAGGGCCCCCCCTTACGTTGGAAAGTGACGACAGGGACCCTGACATAATGTCACTATAGACCGAGTTGGGAGTGAGAATGTGTTTAAGCTACGCACACCCCGAAATTGCCTTCCTGCAATTCCACTTAAATATTGATGCAATGTAAAATGTTTCTTTTAAGTGAACCCACTAAAGCACATTGGGGTCATTGTAGAGGTTTCTTATATTCCTTTTTTTCTAATTACAGAGCCGGAGGAGGCCTATCTTTATACAACATGAATGAACTCGTAATAAGAAAAACAAATATTTTCCTGAAATTAATAAGTGGCACATTTAAAAAGAAATATCACAAATAACAAGAAATACATCACATCACTGACATGACCACTTTTTGTCTGTTATGCATGCAGATTTAGTATTATGTACTTAGTCATGATTTTAGATCACCATATTAATATAATGACATTTCATCATTATATTATTATTATTATTATTATTATTTGGACAAACACACCATGTTCTATTCTAATGCAGTTAGATGATGCCGCTCCTGAATGACATTTGCATGTAGCATTTTCTATTTATAGGTGGCAAATTGTGACCATACTCTCAGAAAATGTATGTGTACACTGTGGAACAATCTACCCATGCATATCAGACAGGCCTCCACACTGCCTGTTTTTAAATTGCTTCTTAAAACCCACCTCTTCTCTTTAGCGTATTAACATCTTTCAGAGCGTTGCTTTTACTGCTTTTAAATTGTCTATTGTTTTTACTTGTACTTGTTTTATGGTGTGTGAGCTGTGCTGTGTTATTTTGTGTATGTTTTGTTTTGTTTATTTGACTGTACAGCACTTTGGTCTGGAGGTTTAAAGTGCTCTATAAATAAAGCTGTATTGTATTGTATTGTATTGTGTATGACTTCAGAATCTCAGGGAATATTACATTTAGCATATCCGGAGAACATCCTTGTTGTTCTTTCTTAATGCACAGCTTTATCGTATTATAACTTCACTTCCCTGGCTCCATATATTTTTCATATTTTACTCACAATGTCCATAATACGCCTGCTGACATGCATGAGTTCTCTCAGAGCAGTGGCTCAATGACTGTACTTGTGCTCTCAGACGCACCTGCAGGCGAGTGAAAATGGAAAAAGTATAAACTCCATGTCTCCCTAGAGATCCTTCGTGCTTGCCTTTCCGACTACCAGACGGCAGTCAAAGCAGCCAAAACAGAGCACATTTCTCTGTTAATCTCCCAAAACAGCCATAATCCTCAGGTTATTTTTAATGTCCTCAACTCTATTATTAATCCCTGTGATGTTTCTTCAATTGTGCCATCGACTACTCTCTGTGATAAGTTTCTTACATTTTTTTTATCGAAACAGTATCTGCGCTTAGGCTAGTCCACACTAGTGCTACCCCAGATCCTGCTCCTTTCCGGTGCCCTGCTGTCCTCGACCACTTTGAGCCTGTATCCCTCTCTTCTCTCTCGGATGTTGTCAAGCATCTGCGGCCGAAAAACTGCACCTCAGACAGCATTCCCTCTCGCCTTCTCAGAGATGTTTTCGATTCAGTTGGAGCAAGTATTTTATTACTAATAAACACCTCTCTTAGCTCACGATGTGTGCCAGCTGCCTTCAAACATGCCGTGGTGCAGCCACTACTTAAAAAGAAAAATCTCGTCCCCTCCATTCTCGCAAATTTTAGGCCCATCTCCCAGCTACCTTTTTTATCTAAAGTCCTGGAACGAGTAATCTATGCCCAGCTGCAGTCTTTCTTAACCACGCATGGCATACATGAAAAGTTTCAGTCTGGCTTCAAACCTATCCACAGCACTGAAACAGCCCTTTTAAGAGTTTTTAATGATCTGCTCCTAGCCGCCGACTCAGGTAGCCCTGCTGTCCTGGTGCTGTTAGACCTGACATCTGCCTTCAACACTGTGGACCATACTGTAGCATCCTGTTGTCGCGGCTCGAACAATCCGCAGGCATCACAGGTTGCTCTCATTCAGGTCCTACCTGACATACCATAGCTTCTTAGTGCAGCTAGGTGCCTTCTCCTCTGCCAAAGCCCCTCTTACCTGTGGGGTTCCCCAAGGCTCTATTCTGGGCCCCATCCTTTTTCTACTGTACATACTGCCCCTAGGTTCAATTCTCACAAAACACAACATCCCCTTCCATTGTTATGTCGATGATGTACAGATCTATATGCCTCTCAATTTGAATGTCAACTCATTACAGCTATTGATGGACTGCTTGACAGAGATCAAATCCTGGCTGAGCCAACATTTTCTCAACCTCAACGAGAGCAAGACCGAGGTAATCATTTTTGGACCCCAACCTCCAGCCTCTCCGGTTGATATTCTGGGCTCCCTCAATAAAAACATCCTCCCCTCTGTCATGAAACTTGGAGTGACCTTCAATAGCGCTTTTAAATTTGATAAGCAGGTCAGCACCGTAGTCAAGACCTGCTTTTTTAAAATACGACTATTGGCCAAGACCAAGTCCTTTTTATCTTTTAAAGACATAGAAAGAGTTATTAACGTCTTTGTAACCACAAGGCTGGATTATTGCAACGCTGTATACGTGGTTATGGACCAGGCGTCAATTAGACGCCTGCAGCTAGTCCAGAACGCAGCTGCGCGTCTTCTCACTGGCCATAAAAATGTCCGTGACCTAAGATGTTCATCATCATAACTACACTGTAGCTATGTTTGTATGACCAATAAAAGCCTTGAACCTTGAACCTTGATTTGTATCTGAACGCTTCATTTATGTTTCCAATCTCTGCAAAACATTCTGTGGCAAAGCGAATTTTTAAATGTGTAGTTTCATTTGACTCTTTTGGAGGAACAATTATACCATCAAACGCCTTTAGCTGTGTCTGAATGCCTTTTTTTGTACAGCAGCCTGAGTGAAAAGCTTTTCAGACGTACTGTACCAACGTTTCTTTGACACTTGTTTGGCAGCTATTTGTTGCTTCTGTCAGTCAGTACACTGCTGAATGTCATAGGAAGGTCTTTACTTTGACATCTGGCAAACGTTTACCTGACACATGATTCATTTCTATTGACAGTGAAAGGCAATTTTCTCTTCAATGTAAAGGACAGTAATTACCGTTACTTCTGGAAACAGTTTATTGAGGTTTGACACTTTGACATATTTTTTTTCTCAGCTCTGCTAAAGTTCGTGTACGGCATCACTTGATCATAAATGTGAAGTAATTGTGAAGGACTGAGCCTTTTCAAAATACCAAGACATGACCATGAGCAAATACTACATTCACAATGACATAGGATGTCTTACAATTATTCACATAGAATCGACAAAATAAAAGAGTTATGTTTTAAAGTCCAAGGTGGGCCAACGGAAACCAATGATGTGGTCTTCAATCAAATTCAATCACAAAGGTGCGGAGTCACCCTTCCCAACCTTGACAGGAGGGTGAAGAGATAAATGAGATACACGTGTGAGCTGGGAAAACTACCAAAGCAGCATGGAGGCACACTGAAAGAGCAATCCTGTCTCCTAAAAATTACGTTCCCACAGAACTAAACTGCATTCTCTATTACGTTTAGCTAGAAACGTATTTTCTCCCATGTTACGTTTGTTATGAACGTATCTCAAATACGTTTATTTTCTACATATCTTCTCGAAGCATATTTTCTTCCACGTTACGTTAGTTATGAATGTATCTTAAATACGTTTATTTTCTACATATCTTTGCCATTTATTGTCTTGCTTATAATAATGATAATAGTTATTTATAAATATCATTTTAGAGCACACATTTGAAATCGAGAATCGGGCTCGATATATGGTTTAATTAAAATCAGTAGGTGAGGCTGTAATTTCGCCAGCTGTTACTCTCATGAGCGAGGCAGAAAATAATAGTTTTATCATGCCAAAAAGCTACTGTGTCGTTTATTGCACCTCAAACATTAAAACAAATCCAGAGTTACGTGTTTCTGTACTTCCTCTAAGAAGAAAGGACAGTAACAGAAGATCTCTGTGGCTTCAGGCTTGATCGCCGTTCAAATGACAGCGTTGGTTTCCCCAAAAGTGGGCGGGGCTGTAAAGTGAAGTCGATTTTACTCTCATCTATTATTCAAAACCATTATATTTATTCTAACGTAAATTACATGCCACTGTTTTATCTTTTATTTATTTGTTTTTATTTTAAATTGTATAATGTCGGACTTTTTTTCCGTCTGTGAGGAAAAGAAATGGGGCTCAGAGCCTCAAAATACTGAAATCTGTATTTTTTAAAATCTTTTCCTTCTAATTTATTATTCTTTTCTAAATAACACACTGTTATTTACTCAACAATAACACACGATTATCCTTGTTTTTATTTATTCATTTAATTCTATAATCTTGGGCTTTTAGCCGTAAATAAAGTCACCGGAAACAGACGGGACATTTTGAGCGATACACACCACAAACCCACTAAACTGATTACCCAAGATCCTCAGCTTGAAGCTTGTTGATTGGATGTTTTAGCCGCAATGCACGCTGGGATATGGTATCCCTGCCATGCTTGCTTTTCTCTTTGGAAGTCATCACATAACGGCATTGTAATACACGGTTCGGCTGCATTAAATATTACACATCTGCCGTAGTTCTTTATTTATAGAGCCCTGATGAGAGAGACAAACAGGAGAACTGCTGCCAAAACTGAATACTTGACGTGGATCATAAATATATCAACAATTAAACAACATCTTCAATTTCTTTTCACAAAATACGTCTCCTTGCAGTATCAATAGTAATTCGGCTGACTTTTATATTTGATCCAATTGGTATATAGGTTATATTTACACCATAACGGTGCACAGCTGATAAAAAAGGACTTGTAGTTTTTAAAGATATTACTGATTTTCTTTGAATATCAGAATGTAAATACTGAGTTGAGAGAATAGTCAGGGGATTTGGGTGATGGGAGACACATCTATGGAATCACAATTGCAATAGCTTACCATTAAATGACAGGTGTGCCTTTCTGTCTGTGATGTTTTACAAATCAGATATTAATGTGTAGAAGTAAAACAAGATAAATAGTATTGCAATATCCTGTAAAATTATGTAAAAACATGAATAAAACTACACATCTTCAGATGTTATACAAATACATAAGTGTCTACACTAATAATACAAAGTTATTATTAGTAATCTGTGTGTACCTTGTGTGCACCGCCTAGTGGTTAAAGCATGTTATTGAATTATTTTTGTTGAATAATCTTATATGATTAAAACAATATTAAGAGTACATACTTTCATAGGTGGAAAGTAGAAGGTCAATGATAGAAATATAGAATATAAAAAGTCAAGAAGATACTAAGTGATCTCTACAATAAAACAGTTTAGTGCCGGATGTACAGATATTAATAGGAGGATGTGCAAAACAGAAAAACAAATTAACCTTTATTAACACATTAAAGAATACTTTAGGTTAAGGTCTTCTTTTAAACAAGAAAAAAGCTTTGGGGGTATCTATCTACAGATGAATATTAAGCCTGACAAAGTACTTAACGTCTAAAATATTGCTTTCCTGCAATGTTAACTATGTTGAAGCACTTATTTTAACTGATATTATACACATTAATTATACTCTTATGTATGTAGTAGATAGTATAAGAAATGTGCAGAATATGACAGTTTAATGGTGGAGGTATACAGTACACACATATTGATAGATGTCTTGTAATGCGCTGTTGAGGAACCTGCGACCCACGTTGTGTATAAGATCAATACACCTTAGAAAATCTTGAAATCTTGAAAGGGATGTGCAAAATAGCCATTATACAGTTTTTAATTAACTATTAGTAGAGAATAACGAGTAATGAATATACTTTATAAATATCTGCAGATAAATGTTTAGTCTTCTCAAGCACCAACTATCAAATATCTCTCCTGATTGTTGGCACTTGACAATCACCTTCCCTGAATTTTATTCAGGTGTAACTAAAGTCTGCTTTAAGGGTTGTTTATATTCCACATCATTAATCAGAATCTGCAAAGTAACTAAACTAAATGTAGTGAAGTAAAAATACCAGGTTAACCTCTGAATTGTAGTGGAGTAGAATTACAAAATAACAATGAGCTGTCGTGTGGGTATATATTAATGCTGCCCATTATGGATACAAGCGATTTTCACCCATTTAGTAATTACATGTTTTAAATGTGTACACACCAATGTGTTTCCTATCGCCTAAACCTCCAGGGCTGTACACAGTTTAATACTGTCAACTTCTAAATTTGGGAAAAACGTCTTTTAAAACTACAATTCCCAGTAGAGACGTGCCATAGAGAACATGTTGCGAAACACAATAGCCAGCATCAGAGCCATAGAGAGATAAGAGTTACGACACTCTTTGATGTCGCCGCCAGCCGGTCACGTGGTTTATGTATGCCGGGATAGTTCAAAAACGCACTTCCGGGGCAATGCTTCTCTATGGCAAAAACAGCACAAACATGGTCAAAATAGTCATAGATTAAACCAACGCTGTTATTTTTTAAAGATTGCTTTCATATTTACATGATGTGGTTACACTTTGTATGGATTGGCAATATTTACAAGTTTCGTTATTTAACGATATTTTGAGGGGAAAGTGTGGTAGCACAAGCAGGCTATGTTGCTGTCACTGTCAGGGAAGTCACGTCCGTAGTATAGTTACGCTGCGCTGTCATGTTCTTATATGGGACAGACAGACAGCAGCGATTGCGTTATTGAATGGTAAATATATATATTAAAAAAACACACACACCCAAGTACTTTTTCAGCTGTAATTGCATTATTGCATACTTTTTATTGACAGTTTTGCATTTGGAGAGGCAGGGTGACAACGGAAAGCTTGGTAGCCTATTACTTATTAAGAACAGTGTATGGAAAAAGTGATGTGTGTTAGAACAAAACAAAGTCAAATGAATGAGAATGAGAACAAAGAGGGTTAGGGTTCAACAGAAAAAGATTAATTCAGCCAAAAAACACAATTTTGATTAATCTAAAGTGTAAAACAATCTTCAACACAGACCAAATGAGTGCCCTTGGACAACAAAATATATGGTGGGGCAAAGAAACGATAAATTAAATTGAGAGAGTGGGAGACTGAAAATGATACTATGATAAATATTCAAACTATTTACAAAACTATTTACAGAAGCTCCTGTTGAACCATGGTTCAACAGAGCAACAAAAACAGGTTTGTCAACAATACAAATTAAAATGACGAGGCCACTTTGCCAGGGGGAGGTGATCCAGCGACGAGACAATAAAGCAATTCATATTAAGTTCTGTTGAGACGCCACAGGATATAAAACCTTCCAAGCGATGACCTCTCCTCACCTTTCACCTGTATTTCCTCAGGAGACTGAGGTCCTTCAACGTCTGCAGCACAATAAGCACCCACCTACAATTGTTGTTCGCACAAGCATAATTGTGCAAACAACAATTCTGGGTGGGGGCATTTTACAAATATTTACAAACAACTATTTTCAAAAAAGCAACTATTTACAAAAAAGCAATACAGAACTCTAGTCTAGGGCATCCAGGGGCCTAATCATTTTGAAAAAAACAAGAAGGTTCCTTTGTGAAAGGGACATCCTCTTCATCTGTTTCCTGGGCCCTACAAAGCAGAGCAAGAATAGGAACAGTGGTGAATAATGGGAGAGAATACAGTTGGGAGCAGACTGAACAGAGGACAGCAATATTCATGTTAAAATGTTTGCACAATAAATATTATGGCACTTTCGTTTATATTGCATTTTAATAGATCAGTTGTCATACATAGCATTTGGGTGCTCTAATCGATCCGAGAAGGGGTTCCGGATGTATGGCTTCCCTAAGGACGTAGAACGAAGGAAGAGATGGATGGCAATGGTCAACAGACAAATCCCTGTGTATGACAGAGGACAACAACAGCAGAAAACTCTGTCATGTAAGTAATGTTCACAGAGGTGACATGACTTGTTAACATTTTAAAGGGCATCATATTTCCAAGTGTCGAGAATTATGACTCTTCAATGACATTTGAAGTGTGCAGGGGAAACTGATCAAACCTACCTACCCACAGGTACACTTTGAAGACGACCAATATATTGGCAACAAATCAGGAGGAAATTTGAGGTTGAGGCCAGATGCTGTTCCAACAGTATTTATACATCGGCCTAAACCGAAAAGGAGAAAATTCACGTCAAGGAGTATGCCTCCAGCTGTCAGGAATAATGACCACACCTATTACTGCACATCAAACATTGGTATGATATATGAAGCTAACAATGTTTCCCATGTTATATAATTCAAGGATAGACTACACTCCTAATGCAACTTTCAGATTATACAGCTTCAAAAATACCAGGGTTCAGGGATTCTCTGAAGATGCATATACCACATGTACATAATCTACAGATTTCTTCATACTGTAACATTGCCAATAGACGAACTTAGATGAATGTCACTATAGGAGTGTAGTGTACCCTTAAACGACAATAGGTGCACATGTAAAGGCAGCATACACATATAACAGCAAGATTGCCTTGTTATTGTTACAGAGATTCAGGGAGATATTGAGGTGGAGTTCCAAGGGAATGAAAGGGACATCACAGACAGAGAGAGTGAGACAGATGTCAGCAGACTGCCAGGGGCCAGTATGTCAGGGGCCGACAATCAAGAGGCCACCTTACCAGAGATCAGTGTGCCAGGAGCCAGTCAGTCAGGGGTCAGCTATGAAGAGGCCAGTTTGCCATGGTCAGGTGCTCCAGGGACCAGACTGCCAAGGGCCAGTTGTGACCGGGCTCACGTGGAGGATCTAATGAGGCAACTGAGAAGGGAGAGATTACTAAGAAAGAGAGCCGAGAGGGCTCTGGTAAACTAGAAGAGGATTCATTCGGCATTAAAAACAAAACACAATTTGATTAATCTAAAGTTTCAAAAAATCTTCAACACAGACCAAATTAGAGCACTTGGGCAATCAAAAAAAGGTGGGATACGGTGGGGGAAAGACACCGTGAAAAAAGCAATACAACTAAGGTTCTGTTGTGGCACTACAGGATATAAATGAGAGAGCTGGTCTGCTGGTATTAAAATAATGTAAAAGGGGTGCACTTTACCGTCCATCAGATGAGGTTTTCACCCTTGTTCAGAACGTGGAGCAGCTGCTCCGTGTGAGGATGAGCGATTCCCTCATGGAGTCCTCAAATGCAGTGTCACAGCTGGAACAAGAAGCCATGTTGCTGGACAGCAACCTGCCGTCATGCCATGACCTGAAGAAAAAAATCCTCTCAACATACATCAGGCTGAGGTTAAGGATTGCATCAGGGCTGAGAGGAAGGATAAACATAAAGGGTATCTTGGCAGCAAGAGTCAGAGTAAGAAGGCAAAGAAGACCCAACAGACCTCTGCACCGAAGGTCATAACATCTAGGCCACTGCCAAACACCTTACTCTGCCACACACCTATTCCCGGTCCTCCGTCAGCAGCCTCCAGCCTCCTCTTCCTTCAGCAGCAGCACCCTCCAGCAGCAGTACCCTCCTCCAGCAGCAGCCCCCTCCTTCAGCAGCAGCCCCCTCCTCCAGCAGCAGCCCCCTCCTTCAGCAACAGCAACAGCCATATGAGGCTGACATATGAGGCTGAATAAAAAAATGTGCTAATTATTTTTTGTAAGTGTTTATTTTGTTAAAAATAAACATTTTGGATGCATGACCATGTTTTAGGCTCACCCTTCATTCACTGCTGTAGAGTAGCCTATTCAGTATATGCTATTATATTTTTAAGACTGAATAATACCTTTGAAGAACAATCATTAAACTAGTGTGTATATTACAACACAAAGGAATCTATCCTAGCATGCCATCAAGCATTAAAAAGTAGCGCTAGGCTAGTTGTACAGTACAGATAAGTTAAGACGGAACAGTACAAAAAAAAACTAAGTACAGTCAACATGTCACATAATGAAATGTTAGTATATCCCAAAATGCAATGAAATATTTATCACAAACGCCACTAGTGCTAGCAGTTAAGTCATATCATACAGAAAAAGTCATATCATACAGAAAAAGCCGACTAAGGATGGCTGACACGGTCAGGTTCAGCAGATAAAAACCAAAATAACAATAAAAACACATAATCAATCTAAATCCTGCTTGTTAGTTACCCAGCATCATTGATATATAAGCTGCTAGCGATTCATTACTGAAATCTTACCTTCAAATCAAAGCTGAGGAAGTCGCGCTAGCTAACTAGCAGGCAATGCTAGCAAAATGGGTTGTAATAACCAAGATAAAATATAGATGAAGACCAGTATAAGCATCATAAAGGGCCTCTGATACAATATAGACAGTTGACAATTCAAAAGAGTTCGATATTTCAGCAACTTACCTCTGGAACTAATCGACGCGCCGTAATGTAAGTGAATGAGGTCCAACGCCCAAATGACAATATGTTGAACTATTTCGATGTCCATACCCCGGAAGTAGGCGCCGCCATTTTTTACAACGGAGGTCTATGGGAGTGTCGTAACTCTTATCTCTCTATGGCTCTGGCCAGCATGTGTAGTTCTGGTGGGGCGTTCGAGTCCAGTTTTGAATAGTCTGCCGTGGTTTCGTTCCATTTCAAAGAGCTTGACGCTCGGCGTAACCTTGGCGCAACATCACGGGGTTTGTCAACGGGACTGTAGTCCCAAACGATAGCTGGGGATTATGGGTAGTGTAGTGTCTTCGGCCATCCTAAATCTCAAAATGTCCCGTCTGTTTCTGGTGACTTTATTTACGGCTAAAAAGCATGCTAAAAAGCCCAAGATTATAGAATTAAACGAATAAATAAAAACAAGGATAATTGTGTGTTATTGTTGAGTAAATAACAGTGTGTTATTTAGAAAATAATAACAAATTAGAAGGAAGAGATTTTAAAAAATACAGATTTCAGTATTTTGAATCTCTAAACCCCATTTCTTTTCCTCAAAGACGACAAAAAAAGTCCGACATTATACGATTTAAAATAAAAACAAATAAATAAAAAGATAAAACACTGGCATGTAATTTACGTCAGAATAAATAGAATGGTTTTGAATAATAGATGAGAGTAAAATCTACGTCACTTTACAGCCCCGCCCACTTTTGGGGAAACCAACGCTGTCATTTGAACAGCGATCAAGCCTGAAGCCACAGAGATCTTCTGTTACTGTCCTTTCTTCTTAGAGGAAGTACAGAAACACGTAACTCTGAATTTGTTTTAATGTTTGAGGTGCAATAAACGACACAGCAGCTTTTTGTCATGTTAAAACTATTATTTTCTGCCTCGCTCATGAGAGTAACAGCTGGAGAAATTACAGCCTCGCCTACTGATTTTAATTTAACCATATACCGAGCCCGATTGTCGATTTCATAGGTGTGCTCTAAAATGATATTTATAAATGATTATTATCATTATTATAAGCAAGACAATAAATGGCAAAGATATGTAGAAAATAAACGTATTTAAGATACGTTCATAAGGAACGTAACGTGGGAGAAAATACGTTTCTAGCTAAACGTAATTCAGAATGCAGTTTAGTTCTGTGGGAACGTAATTTTTAGGAAACAGGGTTGGAAAGAGGAGTGAGAGTGGCTAAAGGAGAAAATAAAGAAGAGTTGTTATTCAGTTTTCATGAACAGAGCCGAAGCTGAATTTCCTGAACAACAACATGCTTTGACCTGAGTGGATGTAGCTGTGAACTATAGTTAAAGGGGCCCTATAATACACATTCTCAGGTTCAGATTTGTATTTTGTTCTTCTGCTTTGACATGTTTCCATGCTTTAATATTCAAAAAGTGCTTTATTTGTCTCATACTGCCTGTGCTACAGCACCTCTTTTCACCCTCTGTCTGAAACCAGAGCCCAGTCTGCTCTGATTGGTTAGCTGGTTGGTGTTGTGCCGTAGATTGAAGCCCTGCCCTACTTGAGGCCGTTCTTGTACTCCAGTACAGGCGTACGGACCTCGGCGCAAGCGCCTCGGTCCTGCCACAGTACTGTTGTACCAATAATGACGTTCAAGAACGGCCTCTCGTGTATGATTGCTTAAATGTCTCTCATGGAAGTGAAACGGCTCTGATCAGGGCTCCCTTGGCCTTCTCCTGAAGAAAACAGTTAAGCTGTTGTTGTTTTAGGAGGGACTGTTCTATATTTCGAGCAGACACACTCTCTAACTCTCTGATCTCCCTCTCTAACTGCTCTATAGCTCTCCTAATGTTTGCAGTAGGCTGTATACTGTTGGCAGAACACTCTAATCTGAGCCTTTCCTACCTCCCACCACTGACTCAGGGAGGGAAAAGACTCTTTCTTTGATTTCCAGTTGATCCAAAATAATTTAAAATTCTCACAAAAAGTCAAATCTTGTAACATTTTAACATTAAACTGCCAGAACGATCTCGATTTCCCTGTGTTGGATCAAACCAAATCTAAAGAAACTAGTTGATGGTCTGTGAAACCAACCGGTTGGATGTGACAGTTCACTGCACGAGTAATAGAAGAAGCAGACATGTAAAATCTGTCTAGCCTGGCTGCACTGACGCCCCCATCTAGCATTCTCATCCAGGTGTATTGTTTAACAGAGGGGTGCTTCGTCCTCCACACATCCACTAAGTCAGCCTCTCTTATCACCTGTGACAGTAAAAGGGACGACTTAGGATGCAGCTCCCGTCCTATTCTGTCTAGTAAGTGACATTAGTGCAAGCGTTCCAGTCCCCCCCCAGTATCACACACTACCCCTGTACACTAGTGTCTAACTCATCTTTTAATAACTGAAACACAGATACACGTGCAGGGCCCTGATTGGGTGCATAAACATTAATAAAAGTGAAAAAGATCTCTAACAGTTCCACCTTCACCATCAAGGCTCTACCTGCCACTATCTCTGTGCTGGATAAAATCTTAATATTTAGAGAGTCCGTCTCATTCAGGCTATCACTGTGCGTTTCCTGCAGAAATATCACATCTAATTTTTTCGGATTAAAGACCTCCAACACTAAAGCTCTTTTATGTGCACTTCTACCCCCGTTAATGTTTAAAGAAGCAACCCTTAAAGCCTGCATCAGAGGAAGGAGATAGAGAAAAAGAGAAGACACCCAGAGTTGCATGATCATAAGAAATTATTTAGACCTTTTCAGTTTTCCCCCCTTTTTTCATATTAGTCACATGCTTCCTGAGACGATAGCGTCTCTTTTCATCCAGCAGGTCTAACCCTACAACTATCTGAAGAGTGCTCACTGTGTGAAGAAACTTGTTAGTGTCAGGGAAAAAGTCTCTCACTTCCACTGCCTTGCCAAAGGACTCATCTAAAAAGACATTAATCTCTTCCAAAGAATATATCTCTGCGTTCTGAGAGAGACTATCTGCAACTGAAACACAGTCAGAATCCCCCTCACCGTCTGTATCCATCTCTGTCACCTCATTAATGTCTGCAGCCTGTTGAAGCTCTGTTGCCTCCCAGAACCAGACGGCAGCTCCTGCTGTGTGCCAACAGCCTCCACCTGTCCCACAGCCCTCACCTGTCCCGCTACATCATCTCCCACCCGTTTACCTGTTTCCACATGTTCTCCTCTCACATTCACCACATTCTCTACAATCCCCGTTTCATCTCTCCCGATATTCATCTCTACTTTATCCGCAGCCCCTGGGGCCCCGGCGGGTGCAACAGCAGCCCCCGCGACACCGGGCTCCGCGGCCGCCGCCCCAGCGGCCCCGGCCGCCCCAGCGACTGGCTCAGCGGCCCCAGGCTCGGCGGCCCCGGGCTCCGCCGCCCCGGGCTCCGCCGCCTCGGGCTTGGCGGCCCTGGGCTCGGCGGCCCTGGGCTCGGCCGCACCCGGCGGAGCGGCGTGCCGTCTCTGTGGACATGCAACACGTTTGTGACCCGACTCCCCACACTCAAAACACTTTACGTTCCCTGAGCTCGCATAAACCATATAAAACCCCTCTTCATGCCTCACCCGGAAAGACACATCCAGTGTCTGAGTGGGACAAGTCAGAAACATGAACACCTGTCTCCGCAGAGATTGGACATGTTTTAGTTTATCATCTTTACACCCCAGAGCAACAGTGCGGAGATTACTGGCAAATTTACCAAAACGCTTCAGCTCCCGTTCCAGCGCCTCATTCGGGATGAATGGAGGAACGCCAGACACAGTGATCCGCGTGGACGGTGTCGCCAACGGCGAAACTTGGATATATTCCTCATTTACCATTAATCCGCTCTCAATAAGTTCTGTTACATATTTCTGGTCTTTCAAAAAGACCACGACCGCTTTGTTCATGCGGGAAGCATAGGAGATGTTTACATGGCCTACCTGCTCCCCCACAGCTAGCAGCACCTGCTCCACTGTGCTTGCGGCCTGAGCCACCAAACGCACTCCGTGTCTCAGAGACACCGGCGGCGCCCCGAAGGACGCCATCCCCGCCACGAGGCACGGAAAAACAAATGAACCGTACTTGGAAAGAGTACAAATATCCCCACGTAAGATCATACAGTGAAAGAAAACGATTGAAACAGAAACAAACAAACTAAAAATCCCTCTTCAAAAACACACCTCCACCACAGAAGAAGAAGAAGAAGAAGAAGAAGAAGAAGAAGAAGAAGAAGAAGAAGAAGAAGAAGAAGAAGAAGATTTGATTTTTAAAACATCCTCTTTTACACACTTTAAAAACAAAAACTACACCTATCCTTTAAAACTTCAATATGAGAGAGTCATTCTCCCCCAGCGAGCACAGAACCCGCCCCACAGCCCACACATCCAGAAACCCCTGCAGGTGATTGATCAGCGTGTAGTACGCATGCTCCACCCTCAGACGCGCTGCCACCAGCCCCCTCAGACAGAGCACTGCATCCGTCCATCCCACTCCAACAAGTTGGTTCTTCCTACTTTTCCAGATCGCTAATTTTGCATTAGCAAACAAGAAATTCATCAACAGTAGGGTTTCCTTCTTTTTCAGGATGTATTTGGGGCCATGGACAAAAAGTGGTATGGAGAAAACCTCCCCGAACCCTTCCACCCACCCCTGTAACATTTTCTTAAGACCAGCCAATCTGGGACAGGACACGACTAAATGCTCCAATGTTTCTGCCATAAAACAGAACGGACAGCCTCCCCTTGTGCCTGGGTCAAAATGAGCTCTGTATTTGTTAGTGGCTATTGCACCGTGTATAATTCTCCATTGGATGTCAGCCATCCGTTTTTCAACCGGAGATTTATACAGGATCCGCCAGCTGCCCTGAGGGGAAGAGCCCAAGCCAAACACATCCGTCCACCTCGACTCTCTGACGCCTGCAAGCGAGCTGAGGTTTAACACCTTTACGCAGCTAAGGTATAGCTTCTTCCCATTGCAGGCGCTGAACGTTCCAGGTGTTAGAGTCCCCAGTGATAGCAGGAGACCCTCCTCCTCTCTCCATTCCCCCACCGCAGGACCCACACTCAAGGCAGGAAAGACATACTCATGTCCCTTTCTCCACTGGTCAGCCAGATCTGCATCCAGAGCAAAGGTCAGGTGGGATGGCGACAGCGACTGCCACACCTCATCTACCAGGTTCTCCAGAACTCGGGTTGATCGAATGCCCGTCACCTCAGCCAGTGTTTCCATGGAGACCCCCGTCAAATGGCCAAGTTTTACCACTCCCGCTTCAATGAACGCGTTCTTTAGGGTGGCTGAAGAGAAAAGGGTTCCAGAAAGAAAACCAGTGTCAAACAGTGGCTCCTCAAACAGCCACATCCCAGGCCGGGGGTCGGGTGGTCTGGTAAAACTCAGAATCTTCCAGGCATTGATGACTGAGCAGTAAAAAGGTGTAAGTCCAGTTATCTTGTACGCAGGGGCCTTCAGCAGAAACAGGTGTTTATCAAAACCAAAGCCCCCCGCCCTCCAGAGCAACAGCCGGGCCATAGCCAGCCAGCAGGGGGAGGCACCATACAGCAGCCGCTGAGCTGCCTGCAGTCTAAAAGCAGCAGTCCTTGCAGTAATGTCCACGAGGCCCTGCCCCCCCTCCGCCACAGGCAGGTACAGGACCGATGCTGGCACCCAGTGATGACCCGACCAGAAGAAATCCACGAGGAGCCGCTGCAGTTGTTTCATGAGGCCCGGCGGTGGGGTTAACACCTGCAGTCTGTGCCACAGAGACGAGGCAACCAGATTGTTGGCGACAAGAACTCTTCCCCTGTAGGACAGCTGGGGGAGCAGCCATTTCCATTTGGCTAATTTTGCTTGCACCTTTTCCAGCAATCCCTCCCAGTTCTGTGCCACCATGTCCTCGGACCCCAACCAAACTCCCAGGACCTTTAAACCCTTGTTTCCCCAGCTAAGGTTACCAGGAAGACTGGGCCTATTTTCAAGACTCCACTGACCTACCAAAACTGCCTCACTCTTCTCCCAATTAACTTTAGCTGAAGCAGCCTTCCTGTACAAAGCTAGACTGTCCTGTAGCTCCTGGATATCTCGCTGACCCTGGACAAAAACACTGACATCATCAGCATAAGCTGATACAACCACCGGGGGGGCCTGAGCTGACTCTGGCAGACACAGGCCCCTCAGCCGGTTTCTAAGTCTGCACAAAAGCGGCTCGATGGCAATACTATACAATAGGCCTGAGATAGGGCAGCCCTGCCTGATCCCCCTTTTAACTGGTACAGGTCTGCTCAGCCCTCCCCCCACCTTCACAACACAACATGCATCACTGTACAAACACTTCACCCAGGACACAAAATGCTCCCCAACACCAAAAGCCTGCAATGTGGCCGCCAGAAAAGTGTGATCCACACGATCAAACGCCTTCTCCTGGTCAATAGAAATAATACCAACATTTATATTATACAGTTTACAAACATCAAAAGTGTCTCTCATCAAAAACAAATTGTCCACAATTGATCTGCCAGGGATGCAATATGTCTGATCAGGACCGATAAGAAGTTCGATAAAAACCTTCAGTCTGTTAGCTAAGACCTTTGACAGTATCTTATAGTCCGTACATAGGAGAGCCACAGGTCTCCAGTTCTTCAGCAGGGTTAGATCTCCTTTCTTAGGCAACAGCGAAATCACTGCACGCCTACAGGAAGCTGGAAGAGTCCCTTTCCCAAAGGACTCCATCAATACTTCTAGCAAGTCATGTCCCAGAATACTCCAGAAATGTTTAAAAAAGTCTGCAGGTAAACCGTCTATGCCGGGAGCCTTGCCGGAGGCCATCTGTGTCACCGCAGAGGTCAGTTCCTCCAGCGTAATGTCAGAGCCCAGGGTGTCACTTTCGGCTGGACTCAGCTGTGGAAGACCCTGAAGAAGTTCATCAGCAGCTTCCACGTCACAACCTTCAGCTTTGAACAGGTCTGTGTAGAAGGACACTGCATGCCTCCTCATCTCAGCAGGCTCAGAGGTGACCTGTCCATCAGGAAGACGCAGACATACCATCTGCTTCCTTTGGCCCACAGACCTCTCCAGGTTGAAGAAGAAGGTGGTTGGTGCATCAATGTCTCTCATGGAAATGAAACGGGCTCTGATCAGGGCTCCCTTGGCCTTCTCCTGAAGAAAACAGTTAAGCTGTTGTTGTTTTAGGAGGGACTGTTCTATATTTCGAGCAGACACACTCTCTAACTCCCTGATCTCCCTCTCTAACTGCTCTATAGCTCTCCTAATGTTTGCAGTAGGCTGTATACTGTTGGCAGAACACTCTAATCTGAGCCTTTCCTACCTCCCACCACTGACTCAGGGAGGGAAAAGACTCTTTCTTTGATTTCCAGTTGATCCAAAATAATTTAAAATTCTCACAAAAAGTCAAATCTTGTAAAATGTTAACATTAAACTGCCAGAACGATCTCGATTTCCCTGTGTTGGATAAAACTAAATCTAAAGAAACTAGCTGATGGTCTGTGAAACCAACCGGTTGGATGTGACAGTTCACTGCACGAGTAATAGAAGAAGCAGACATGTAAAATCTGTCTAGCCTGGCTGCACTGACGCCCCCATCTAGCATTCTCATCCAGGTGTATTGTTTAACAGAGGGGTGTTTCATCCTCCACACATCCACTAAGTCAGCCTCTCTCATCACCTGTGACAGTAAAAGGGACGACTGAGGATGCGGCTCCCGTCCTATTCTGTCTAAAGTGACATTAGTGCAAGCGTTCCAGTCCCCCCCCAGTATCACACACTCCCCCTGTACACTAGTGTCCAACTCATCTTTTAATAACTGAAACACAGATACACGTGCAGGGCCCTGATTGGGTGCATAAACATTAATAAAAGTGAAAAAGAACTCTAACAGTTCCACTTTCACCATCAAGGCTCTACCTGCCACTATCTCTGTGCTGGATACGATCTTAACATTTAGAGAGGGGGAGAAAAAAACAGCTACTCCAGCACTGAGGTTTGAGCCATGACTGAGTACATACTGACCCCCCCACCACATCCCCCAGTCCGTCTCATCCAGGCTATCACTGTGCGTTTCCTGCAGAAATATCACATCTAATTTTTTCTGATTAAAGACCTCCAGCACTAAAGCTCTTTTCTGTGCACTTCTACCCCCGTTAATGTTTAAAGAAGCAACCCTTAAAGCCTGCATCAGAGGAAGGAGATAGAGAAAAATAGCAGACAGGTACACACAGCAGAGAGGAGACACCCAGTGTTGCATGATCATGTTGACATTATTTAGACCTTTTCAGTTTCCCCCCTTTTTTGCTTCCTTTCGGAACTTTTCTCATATTAGTCACATGCTTCCTGAGACGATAGCGTTTCTTTTCATCCAGCAGGTCTAACCCTACAACTTTCTGAAGAGTGCTCACCGTGTGAAGAAACTTGTTAGTGTCAGGGAAAAACTCTCTCACTTCCACTGCCTTGCCAAAGGACTCATCTAAAAAGACATTAATTTCTTCCAAAGAATATATCTCTGCGTTATGAGAGAGACTATCTGCAATTGAAACACAGTCAGAATCCCCCTCACCGTCTGTGTCCATCTCTGTCACCTCATTAATGTCTGCAGCCTGTTGAAGCTCTGTTTGCCTCCCAGAACCAGACGGCAGCTCCTGCTGCGTGCCAACAGCCTCCACCTGTCCCACAGCCCCGGTCCTCACCTGTCCCGCTACATCATCTCCCACCCGTTTACCTGTTTCCACATGTTCTCCTCTCACACTCACCACATTCTCTACAATCCCCGTTTCATCTCTCCCGATATTCATCTCTACTTCATCCGCAGCCCCTGGGGCCCCGGCGGGTGCAACAGCAGCCCCCGCGACACCGGGCTCCACGGCCGCCGACCCAGCGGCCCCGGCCGCCCCCGCGACTGGCTCGGTGGCCCCGGGCTCGGCGGCCACGGGCTCGGCAGCCACGGGCTCCGCCGCCACGGGCTCCGCCGCCCCGGGCTCGGCGGCCTCGGGCTCGGCCGCACCCGGCGGAGCGGCGTGCCGTCTCTGTGGACATGCAACACGTTTGTGACCCGACTCCCCACACTCAAAACACTTTACGTTCCCTGAGCTCGCATAAACCATATAAAACCCCTCTTCATGCCTCACCCGGAAAGACACATCCAGTGTCTGAGTGGGACAAGTCAGAAACATGAACACCTGTCTCCGTAGAGATTGGACATGTTTTAACTTTTCATCTTTACACCCCAGAGCAACAGTGCGGAGATTACTGGCAAACTTACCGAACCGCTTCAGCTCCCGTTCCAGCGCCTCATTCGGGATGAATGGAGGAACGCCAGACACAGTGATCCGCGTGGACGGTGTCGCCAACGGCGAAACTTGGATATATTCCTCGTTTACCATTAATCCGCTCTCAATAAGTTCGGTTACATATTTCTGGTCTTTCAAAAAGACCACGACCGCTTTGTTCATGCGGGAAGCATAGGAGATGTTTACATGGCCTACCTGCTCCCCCACAGCCAGCAGCACCTGCTCCACTGTGCTTGCGGCCTGAGCCACCAAACGCACTCCGTGTCTCAGAGACACCGGCGGCGCCCCGAAGGACGCCATCCCAGCCACGAGGCACGGAAAAACAAATTAACCGTACTTGGAAAGAGTACAAATATCCCCACGTAAGATCATACAGTGAAAGAAAACGATTGAAACAGAAACAAACGAACTAAAAGTGAAAATCCCTCTTCCCTCTTCAAAAACACACCTCCACCAAAGAAGAAGAAGAAGAAGAAGAAGAAGATTTTTTGATTTTTAAAACAAATTTTATTTGCATTTGTTTTAAACATACACCCACCCTGCAACAGAGTCGGAACAAAACTAAAACATTACACAATCAAATAAATAAACAGATTTTCATGACTACCAAATAAATATTTTTTGAAAAGCGTTTTACCCATTTAAAAACATCCTCTTTTACACACTTTAAAAACAAAAACTACACCTATCCTTTAAAACTTCAATATGAGAGAGTCATTCTCCCCCAGCGAGCACAGAACCCGCCCCACAGCCCACACATCCAGAAACCCCTGCAGGTGATTGATCAGCGTATAGTACGCATGCTCCACCCTCAGACGCGCTGCCACCAGCCCCCTCAGACAGAGCACTGCATCCGTCCATCCCACTCCAGCAAGTTGGTTCTTCCTACTTTTCCAGATCGCTAATTTTGCATTAGCAAACAAGAAATTCATCAACAGTAGGGTTTCCTTCTTTTTCAGGATGTATTTGGGGCCATGGACAAAAAGTGGTATGGAGAAAACCTCCCCGAACCCTTCCACCCACCCCTGTAACATTTTTTTAAGACCAGCCAATCTGGGACAGGACACGACTAAATGCTCCAATGTTTCTGCCATAAAACAGAACGGACAGCCTCCCCTTGTGCCTGGGTCAAAATGAGCTCTGTATTTGTTAGTGGCTATTGCACCGTGTATAATTCTCCATTGGATGTCAGCCATCCGTTTTTCAACTGGAGATTTATACAGGATCCGCCAGCTGCCCTGAGGGGAAGAGCCCAAGCCAAACACATCCGTCCACCTCGACTCTCTGACGCCTGCAAGCGAGCTGAGGTTTAACACCTTTACGCAGCTAAGGTATAGCTTCTTCCCATTGCAGGCGCTGAACGTTCCAAGTGTTAGAGTCCCCAGTGATAGCAGGAGACCCTCCTCCTCTCTCCATTCCCCCACCGCAGGACCCACACTCAAGGCAGGAAAGACATACTCATGTCCCTTTCTCCACTGGTCAGCCAGATCTGCATCCAGAGCAAAGGTCAGGTGGGATGGCGACAGCGACTGCCACACCTCATCTACCAGGTTCTCCAGAACTCTGGTTGATCGAATGCCCGTCACCTCAGCCAGTGTTTCCATGGAGACCCCCGTCAAATGGCCAAGTTTTACCACTCCCGCTTCAATGAACGCGTTCTTTAGGGTGGCTGAAGAGAAAAGGGTTCCAGAAAGAAAACCAGTGTCAAACAGTGGCTCCTCAAACAGCCACATCCCAGGCCGGGGGTCGGGTGGTCTGGTAAAACTCAGAATCTTCCAGGCATTGATGACTGAGCAGTAAAAAGGTGTAAGTCCAGTTATCTTGTACGCAGGGGCCTTCAGCAGAAACAGGTGTTTATCAAAACCAAAGCCCCCCGCCCTCCAGAGCAACAGCCGGGCCATAGCCAGCCAGCAGGGAGAGGCACCATACAGCAGCCGCTGAGCTGCCTGCAGTCTAAAAGCAGCAGTCCTTGCAGTAATGTCCACGAGGCCCTGCCCCCCCTCCGCCACAGGCAGGTACAGGACCGATGCTGGCACCCAGTGATGACCCGACCAGAAGAAATCCACGAGGAGCCGCTGCAGTTGTTTCATGAGGCCCGGCGGTGGGGTTAACACCTGCAGTCTGTGCCACAGAGACGAGGCAACCAGATTGTTGGCGACAAGAACTCTTCCCCTGTAGGACAGCTGGGGGAGCAGCCATTTCCATTTGGCTAATTTTGCTTGCACCTTTTCCAGCAATCCCTCCCAGTTCTGTGCCACCATGTCCTCGGACCCCAACCAAACTCCCAGGACCTTTAAACCCTTGTTTCCCCAGCTAAGGTTACCAGGAAGACTGGGCCTATTTTCAAGACTCCACTGACCTACCAAAACTGCCTCACTCTTCTCCCAATTAACTTTGGCTGAAGCAGCCTTCCTGTACAAAGCTAGACTGTCCTGTAGCTCCTGGATATCTCGCTGACCCTGGACAAAAACACTGACATCATCAGCATAAGCTGATACAACCACCGGGGGGGCCTGAGCTGACTCTGGCAGACACAGGCCCCTCAGCCGGTTTCTAAGTCTGCACAAAAGCGGCTCGATGGCAATACTATACAATAGGCCTGAGATAGGGCAGCCCTGCCTGATCCCCCTTTTAACTGGTACAGGTCTGCTCAGCCCTCCCCCCACCTTCACAACACAACATGCATCACTGTACAAACACTTCACCCAGGACACAAAATGCTCCCCAACACCAAAAGCCTGCAATGTGGCCGCCAGAAAAGTGTGATCCACACGATCAAACGCCTTCTCCTGGTCAATAGAAATAATACCAACATTTATATTATACAGTTTACAAACATCAAAAGTGTCTCTCATCAAAAACAAATTGTCCACAATTGATCTGCCAGGGATGCAATATGTCTGATCAGGACCGATAAGAAGTTCGATAAAAACCTTCAGTCTGTTAGCTAAGACCTTTGACAGTATCTTATAGTCCGTACATAGGAGAGCCACAGGTCTCCAGTTCTTCAGCAGGGTTAGATCTCCTTTCTTAGGCAACAGTGAAATCACTGCACGCCTACAGGAAGCTGGAAGAGTCCCTTTCCCAAAGGACTCCATCAACACTTCTAGCAAGTCATGTCCCAGAATACTCCAGAAATGTTTAAAAAAGTCTGCAGGTAAACCGTCTATGCCGGGAGCCTTGCCGGAGGCCATCTGTGTCACCGCAGAGGTCAGTTCCTCCAGCGTAATGTCAGAGCCCAGGGTGTCACTTTCGGCTGGACTCAGCTGTGGAAGACCCTGAAGAAGTTCATCAGCAGCTTCCACGTCACAACCTTCAGCTTTGAACAGGTCCGTGTAGAAGGACACTGCATGCCTCCTCATCTCAGCAGGCTCAGAGGTTACCTGTCCATCGGGGAGACGCAGACATACCATCTGCTTCCTTTGGCCCACAGACCTCTCCAGGTTGAAGAAGAAGGTGGTTGGTGCATCAATGTCTCTCATGGAAGTGAAACGGGCTCTGATCAGGGCTCCCTTGGCTTTCTCCTGAAGAAAACAGTTAAGCTGTTGTTGTTTTAGGAGGGACTGTTCTATATTTCGAGCAGACACACTCTCTAACTCTCTGATCTCCCTCTCTAACTGCTCTATAGCTCTCCTAATGTTTGCAGTGGAGTAGGCTGTATACTGTTGGCAGAACACTCTAATCTGAGCCTTTCCTACCTCCCACCACTGACTCAGGGAGGGAAAAGATTCTTTCTTTGATTTCCAGTTGATCCAAAATAATTTAAAATTCTCACAAAAAGTCAAATCTTGTAAAATTTTAACATTAAACTGCCAGAACGATCTCGGCTTCTCTGTGTTGGATAAAACTAAATCTAAAGAAACTAGCTGATGGTCTGTGAAACCAACCGGTTGGATGTGACAGTTCACTGCACGAGTAATAGAAGAAGCAGACATGTAAAATCTGTCTAGCCTGGCTGCACTGACGCCCCCATCTAGCATTCTCATCCAGGTGTATTGTTTAACAGAGGGGTGTTTCGTCCTCCACACATCCACTAAGTCAGCCTCTCTCATCACCTGTGACAGTAAAAGGGACGACTGAGGATGCGGCTCCCGTCCTATTCTGTCTAAAGTGACATTAGTGCAAGCGTTCCAGTCCCCCCCCAGTATCACACACTCCCCCTGTACACTAGTGTCCAACTCATCTTTTAATAACTGAAACACAGATACACGTGCAGGGCCCTGATTGGGTGCATAAACATTAATAAAAGTGAAAAAAAAACTCTAACAGTTCCACCTTCACCATCAAGGCTCTACCTGCCACTATCTCTGTGCTGGATACAATCTTAACATTTAGAGAGGGGGAGAAAAAAACAGCTACTCCAGCACTGAGGTTTGAGCCATGACTGAGTACATACTGACACCCCCACCACATCCCCCAGTCCGTCTCATTCAGGCTATCACTGTGCGTTTCCTGCAGAAATATCACATCTAATTTTTTCTGATTAAAGACCTCCAGCACTAAAGCTCTTTTCTGTGCACTTCTACCCCCGTTAATGTTTAAAGAAGCAACCCTTAAAGCCTGCATCAGAGGAAGGAGATAGAGAAAGATAACAGACAGGTACACACGGCAGAGAGGAGACACCCAGTGTTGCATGATCATGTTGACATTATTTAGACCTTTTCAGTTTCCCCCCTTTTTTGCTTCCTTACGGAACTTTTCTCATATTAGTCACATGCTTCCTGAGACGATAGCGTTTCTTTTCATCCAGCAGGTCTAACCCTACAACTTTCTGAAGAGTGCTCACCGTGTGAAGAAACTTGTTAGTGTCAGGGAAAAACTCTCTCACTTCCACTGCCTTGCCAAAGGACTCATCTAAAAAGACATTAATTTCTTCCAAAGAATATATCTCTGCGTTATGAGAGAGACTATCTGCAATTGAAACACAGTCAGAATCCCCCTCACCGTCTGTGTCCATCTCTGTCACCTCATTAATGTCTGCAGCCTGTTGAAGCTCTTTTTGCCTCCCAGAGCCAGACGGCAGCTCCTGCTGCGTGCCAACAGCCTCCACCTGTCCCACAGCCCCGGTCCTCACCTGTCCCGCTACATCATCTCCCACCCGTTTACCTGTTTCCACATGTTCTCCTCTCACACTCACCACATTCTCTACAATCCCCGTTTCATCTCTCCCGATATTCATCTCTACTTCATCCGCAGCCCCTGGGGCCCCGGCGGGTGCAACAGCAGCCCCCGCGACACCGGGCTCCGCGGCCGCCGACCCAGCGGCCCCGGCCGCCCCAGCGACTGGCTCGGCGGCCACGGGCTCGGCGGCCACGGGCTCCGCCGCCACGGGCTCCGCCGCCACGGGCTCCACCGCCCCGGGCTCGGCGGCCTCGGGCTCGGCGGCCTCGGGCTCGGCCGCACCCGGCGGAGCGGCGTGCCGTCTCTGTGGACATGCAACACGTTTGTGACCCGACTCCCCACACTCAAAACACTTTACGTTCCCTGAGCTCGCATAAACCATATAAAACCCCTCTTCATGCCTCACCCGGAAAGACACATCCAGTGTCTGAGTGGGACAAGTCAGAAACATGAACACCTGTCTCCGTAGAGATTGGACATGTTTTAACTTTTCATCTTTACACCCCAGAGCAACAGTGCGGAGATTACTGGCAAACTTACCGAACCGCTTCAGCTCCCGTTCCAGCGCCTCATTCGGGATGAATGGAGGAACACCAGACACAGTGATCCGCGTGGACGGTGTCGCCAACGGCGAAACTTGGATATATTCCTCGTTTACCATTAATCCGCTCTCAATAAGTTCGGTTACATATTTCTGGTCTTTCAAAAAGACCACGACCGCTTTGTTCATGTGGGAAGCATAGGAGATGTTTACATGGCCTACCTGCTCCCCCACAGCCAGCAGCACCTGCTCCACTGTGCTTGCGGCCTGAGCCACCAAACGCACTCCGTGTCTCAGAGACACCGGCGGCGCCCCGAAGGACGCCATCCCAGCCACGAGGCACGGAAAAACAAATTAACCGTACTTGGAAAGAGTACAAATATCCCCACGTAAGATCATACAGTGAAAGAAAACGATTGAAACAGAAACAAACGAACTAAAATGAAAATCCCTCTTCCCTCTTCAAAAACACACCTCCACCGAAGAAGAAGAAGAAGAAGAAGAAGAAGAAGAAGAAGAAGAAGAAGAAGAAGAAGAAGAAGAAGAAGAAGAAGAAGAAGAAGAAGAAGAAGAAGAAGAAGAAGAAGAAGAAGAAGAAGAAGAAGAAGAAGAAGAAGAGGAAAGGAACTCGGAAGTATTCTAAAAGTAATCTGCCAAAAATCCGGCCCACCTTATATTTTTACAGGCCCACCCTAAAGTACATTTTTGCCTACGCTACTGTTTTTTGCGAGCAACGTGACCAACAACCAATCACATGAATCTCTTGCCCCGAGATACAAAGCAATAGCAATGTTAAAATAATTAAAAAAACTTAAAAAAAAAAAAAAAACTCCAACAGGCGAAAACCTACCAGTTTCACCCACTGTCCCTGCCACCTCCCTCCATGCCTCGCTCCCCTGGTTTGTATCCCGGTAGATGAACAGAGACCGATCATTCAACCCCTGGGTGATTCACTACCGCTATAATGAATTTTCCCTCCATTTTCCGGAATATGAGGTAATGACCTGCGTAGTCTCTCCCAGCATACACGCGGTTCGACTGGCTAGCGCTTGTACTGGCAGATTTGCATAAACGGGATTTCATTGGCTGACGCTTCTGCCGAGGCGCCAACAAAATTGAACATTGCTCAACTTTTGAAGCGAGCAACGCCAGCAACGCTCCACGTCGCTTCCCAAAATACAGTCCTGCTAAAAGTGATGTCACCCTATTCAAAGTGAATGGGCAGAAGCGTTGGAAGCTTTAACGCGCGCCACCGTGTGGACGGGCCGTCACAGTAGCTCTACGCCAGAAACCTCGTGGAGGAGAAAAAAAAAAAAAAAAAATAAACAAATATAATAATAATAATAAAAATTGGAATACCACCCCTCCACTCCCATTATCATCCCTCAGCTAGCAGCTGCGCTATCTACTCACCCAGATTCCGTGTTCGTTGACTATCTCTGTCAGGGCTCTCCCAAGGCTTCAGGGTAGGGGTCCTCCCATCTCCCACAGTGACTTTCGTAGCAAGAAACTTAGTCAGCCGCTAAAGAACCCAACATAGTTTCCCAGCTCATCGACAAAGAACTTCTCAAAGGATATATAATCGGCCCTTTTAGCTCCTCCACCTTCTCAGTGTTCCGTTCAAATCCCATCGGAATAAGCCACACGTAAATAAAAGGCTGATTTCGATCTGTCCGCTCCCCGCTCTGGCCATTCAGCAGCGTCAATAGCATCATCCCTCCAGATCAGTTCTCCCTTCATCATGCCTCAGTGGATAAAGCAATAAAGATGATCAAGTTCACAGGGCACGGAGCTCGGCTCTCCAAAGCGGACATTACCGATGCCTTCAACATCATCCCCATTCATCCGTCTCAGTGGAATTAGTTCGGTATTAAGTGGGAGTTCAAACTCTATTGTCGCAGAAGCAGCCCCTGCTTCTTCAATTTCTTCTCGGAAGCGCTCTGCTGGATCCTGCTGAAACCCGCTGAACATCGTCAGAATCCCCTCCGTCCTTCACCTACTGGACGACTCCTCCCCATAGTCCCACCACAGGACAGCTCAGGGATCTCACTGGCCAAGCTTAAACACTGCTTCAGGAGTTAGGTGTCCCTCTCTCCAAAGAGAAAATGTTAGGTCCCGACACACGCTTAGAGTTCTTAGGCATCATCCTCGACTCCATAGACATGAAGGCGTCTCTCCCCTCTGACAAATTGCAGCGCATCCGGGACATCACCAAGTCATACTGCGAGCAACACGTTATCACAAAATAACAGTTGCTCTCCCTTCTCGGACACCTCAACTTCGCCATGCATGTCATCCCCCAGGGGCGCTCGTTCATCTCCCGCCTCCTGGACGCAGCATCAGCGGTCGACAAACTCCATAACTGCGTTTTCTTAGACGAAGGCTGCCGCTCAGACCTACGTTTCTGGTCCCTCCTGCTCGCCCACTGGAACGGAGTTACTTTCTTTTACGATGACCTCGTGCGTTCCTCTGACTCAATGAGGTTCTTCACGGATGCCGCCCCATCCGTGGGTTTTGGGGGTTTCTTCCAGGGAGAGTGGTTCGCAGGGTCATGGCCCCTGTCAATTTCTACCTCAAGCAAGTTCTCATTAAATCCGGCCTATCACCTATATCATACCCGGGACATTCCTTCAGGATAGGTGCAGCCACCTCTGCTGCTAATCAAGGTCTCTCTACCTCATCCCTACAACAACTAGGACGGTGGTCCTCCTCCGCCTTCACAACCTACATTCGCCCAGACATCAGCGCCGTACTGGCTTCCCAAAGATCTCTCAGACCCTGACTATGGTATCTATGCATATAACTGGTGGTGGCTCATAAATACATTCACAAGTATACATGTCTCACTTAGGTACCTGATATTCAAACTGCATTCCTGTCCTAATTCCGCGGGCCCCGCCCACAGGGAATAATGGCTCGTCTCACGCTGCAACTACATGTAACAGGCTTCATCTCCGGCACACAGGTATTTCATTCCCAGGCCTCGCTCAAACGTATCAGAGTAAATGTATTTCCTGCAGTCAGGCGTGGACTCGGCCACCGTACACCCCCGTGGCAGTTACAAAACAAAGGAAATAAAGAAAGAGAAAAGAGTAAAGAAAAAGATATATATATATACATATATATATATATATATAGCCTGCGAAGTCAGGCGTGGCGGAAGGCCACCGTACGCTTCGGTGTCAGTTACGAAAGAAAGAGAAAAGAGCAAAGAAAAATATGTATATAGCCTGCGAAGTCAGGCGTGGCGGAAGGCCACCGTACACTTCGGTGTCAGTTACGAAAGAAAGATAAAAGAGCAAAGAAAAAGATGCATATAGCCTGCGAAGTCAGGCGTGGCGGAAGGCCACCGTACACTTCGGTGTCAGTTACGAAAGAAAGAGAAAAGAGCAAAGAAAAATATGTATATAGCCTGCGAAGTCAGGCGTGACGGAAGGCCACCGTACACTTCGGTGTCAGTTACGAAAGAAAGAGAAAAGAGCAAAGAAAAAGATGCATATAGCCTGCGAAGTCAGGCGTGGCGGAAGGCCACCGTACACTTCGGTGTCAGTTACGAAAGAAAGAGAAAAGAGCAAAGAAAAATATGTATATAGCCTGCGAAGTCAGGCGTGGCGGAAGGCCACCGTACACTTCGGTGTCAGTTACGAAAGAAAGAGAAAAGAGCAAAGAAAAAGATGTATATAGCCTGCGAAGTCAGGCGTGGCGGAAGGCCACCGTACACTTCGGTGTCAGTTACGAAAGAAAGAGCAAAGGAAAAGATGTATATAGCCTGCGAAGTTCAGGCGTGGCGGAAGGCCACCGTACACTTTGGTGTCGTGGCGGAAGGCCACCGTTACAAAACGAAACCGCTCGCTCCTCGGCGTAGTCAAGCCCTGCTGGCCAGGCATGCGACCCGCAGGTCGTTTTCAGGTAAGACCGGCACTGATTTCGGCAGTCAGAGTCTCAGCATGACCCGTAAGCTCCGGCAGTGATTCCGGCACTATGTCGCTCATATACGTGTTAATCTATTATCTTTCCTTCCCAGATCACCAGTCACCCCACAAGGTAAGCAACTCAGTTCATCTCAGTATTTCATACTTCACTGGTTTTGGGGATTTCATCGGAGCGGTGCTTTCCCTCCTAAATGATTATCCTGCAAACCGGGGCCTAATCGCCAAACACCATTACATTCTCCTGTTGTATTATCATGGCAATCATTTCATTCATATGACGTGTAAACAATAAATATGTAATATCTTACATCACGTCTCTCCGGTTTGAAATGAAGCTTAGCGCAAGTTCAATAAGGAAGACCTAACACGAGTCACTTACACGTCACTCGATGGCTCCCTTCCCCCCTCATTAAATATGAGGGCGTCACCCCTCAGCTGCCAATAGCTGCACATGCTAAATTCCTTAAATGCCTGCTCTTCCTCCCTGTCAGTTGTCATTTGCAGATGACCGCAACCCGCCTCCACCCCTCTCGCCTCCAGTCTCCTCCAGGACAAGGCTGTTTTTAACATTTGACAGATTTATGCTTAATTCTCTCCAAAAGTCATCTGAATGACAGTTTTGGAGAGAATCAAGCATAAATCTGTCAAATGTTAAAAACAGCCTTGTTTCACTGAAATAGCCTCAAAATCACAAACTGACATTCAGATTACTTATGGAGATAGTTAAGCATAAATGTCATCTATTCAGCCATTCGGCAGTTTGTGATTTTGAGGTTATTTCATTGAAACAAGGCTGTTTTGGACATTTCACAGATTTATGCTTAATTCTCTCCAAAAGTCATCTGAATGGCAATTTGTGATTTTGAGGTTATTTCATTGAAACAAGGCTGTTTTGGACATTTGACAGATTTATGCTTAAATCTCTCCAAAAGTCATCTGAATGGCAATTTGTGATTTTGAGGTTATTTCATTGAAACAAGGCTGTTTTGGATATTTGACAGATTTATGCTTAATTCTCTCCAAAAAGTCATCTGAATGGCAATTTGCGATTTTGAGGTTATTTCATTGAAACAAGGCTGTTTTGGACATTTGACAGATTTATGCTTAATTCTCTCCAAAAAGTCATCTAAATGGCAATTTGTGATTTTGAGATTATTTCATTGAAACAAGGCTGTTTTGGATATTTGACAGATTTATGCTTAATTCTCTCCAAAAGTCATCTGAATGGCAATTTGTGATTTTGAGGTTATTTCATTGAAACAAGCCTGTTTTGGATATTTGACAGATTTATGCTTAATTCTCTCCAAAAGTCATCTGAATGACAGTTTTGGAGAGAATCAAGCATAAATCTGTCAAATGTTAAAAACAGCCTTGTTTCACTGAAATAGCCTCAAAATCACAAACTGACATTCAGATTACTTATGGAGATAGTTAAGCATAAATGTCATCTATTCAGCCATTCGGCAGTTTGTGATTTTGAGGTTATTTCATTGAAACAAGGCTGTTTTGGACATTTGACAGATTTATGCTTAATTCTCTCCAAAAGTCATCTGAATGGCAATTTGTGATTTTGAGGTTATTTCATTGAAACAAGGCTGTTTTGGACATTTGACAGATTTATGCTTAATTCTCTCCAAAAAGTCATCTCAATGGCAATTTGCGATTTTGAGGTTATTTCATTGAAACAAGGCTGTTTTGGATATTTGACAGATTTATGCTTAATTCTCTCCAAAAGTCATCTGAATGGCAATTTGTGATTTTGAGGTTATTTCATTGAAACAAGGCTGTTTTGGACATTTGACAGATTTATGCTTAATTCTCTCCAAAAGTCATCTGAATGGCAATTTGTGATTTTGAGGTTATTTCATTGAAACAAGGCTGTTTTGGACATTTGACAGATTTATGCTTAAATCTCTCCAAAAGTCATCTGAATGGCAATTTGTGATTTTGAGGTTATTTCATTGAAACAAGGCTGTTTTGGATATTTGACAGATTTATGCTTAATTCTCTCCAAAAGTCATCTGAATGACAGTTTTGGAGAGAATCAAGCATAAATCTGTCAAATGTTAAAAACAGCCTTGTTTCACTGAAATAGCCTCAAAATCACAAACTGACATTCAGATTACTTATGGAGATAGTTAAGCATAAATGTCATCTGAATGGCAGTTTGTGATTTTGAGGTTATTTCAATGAAACAAGGCTGTTTTGGACATTTGACAGATTTATGCTTAATTCTCTCCAAAAAGTCATCTGAATGGCAATTTGCGATTTTGAGGTTATTTCATTGAAACAAGGCTGTTTTGGATATTTGACAGATTTATGCTTAATTCTCTCCAAAAGTCATCTGAATGGCAATTTGTGATTTTGAGGTTATTTCATTGAAACAAGGCTCTTTTGGATATTTGACAGATTTATGCTTAATTCTCTCCAAAATTCATCTGAATGACAGTTTTGGAGAGAATCAAGCATAAATCCGTCAAATGTTAAAAACAGCCTTGTTTCACTGAAATAGCCTCAAAATCACAAACTGACATTCAGATTACTTATGGAGATAGTTAAGCATAAATGTCATCTATTCAGCCATTCGGCAGTTTGTGATTTTGAGGTTATTTCATTGAAACAAGGCTGTTTTGGACATTTCACAGATTTATGCTTAATTCTCTCCAAAAGTCATCTGAATGGCAATTTGTGATTTTGAGGTTATTTCATTGAAAAAAGGCTGTTTTGGACATTTGACAGATTTATGCTTAATTCTCTCCAAAAGTCATCTGAATGGCAATTTGTGATTTTGAGGTTATTTCATTGAAACAAGGCTGTTTTGGACATTTGACAGATTTATGCTTAAATCTCTCCAAAAGTCATCTGAATGGCAATTTGTGATTTTGAGGTTATTTCATTGAAACAAGGCTGTTTTGGATATTTGACAGATTTATGCTTAATTCTCTCCAAAAGTCATCTGAATGACAGTTTTGGAGAGAATCAAGCATAAATCTGTCAAATGTTAAAAACAGCCTTGTTTCACTGAAATAGCCTCAAAATCACAAACTGACATTCAGATTACTTATGGAGATAGTTAAGCATAAATGTCATCTATTCAGCCATTCGGCAGTTTGTGATTTTGAAGTTATTTCATTGAAACAAGGCTGTTTTGGATATTTGACAGATTTATGCTTAATTCTCTCCAAAAGTCATCTGAATGACAGTTTTGGAGAGAATCAAGCATAAATCTGTCAAATGTTAAAAACAGCCTTGTTTCACTGAAATAGCCTCAAAATCACAAACTGACATTCAGATTACTTATGGAGATAGTTAAGCATAAATGTCATCTATTCAGCCATTCGGCAGTTTGTGATTTTGAGGTTATTTCATTGAAACAAGGCTGTTTTGGACATTTGACAGATTTATGCTTAATTCTCTCCAAAAAGTCATCTGAATGGCAATTTGTGATTTTGAGGTTATTTCATTGAAACAAGGCTGTTTTGGACATTTGACAGATTTATGCTTAATTCTCTCCAAAAAGTCATCTGAATGGCAATTTGTGATTTTGAGGTTATTTCATTGAAACAAGGCTGTTTTGGACATTTGATAGATTATGCTTAATTCTCTCCAAAAGTCATCTGAATGGCAATTTGTGATTTTGAGGTTATTTCATTGAAACAAGGCTGTTTTGGATATTTGACAGATTTATGCTTAATTCTCTCCAAAAGTCTTCTGAATGACAGTTTTG